>NW_028186535.1:5130327-5465087 GCF_003343005.1 Rhea americana
TTAAAAGTGATGCCAGTGTTCATTCTCTGCAGATTGTTCATAAGATCTATCTGTTTTTATCTGTTTCAGGTAGATCTGCATGTTTATAGAGTCCGTTTTCTAACAGTCATTGAAAAGAGTATTTTATATGACAGCTTRCATTGGCATTATTCAAAATCATTCTGAGCAAGTCAAAAAGTCTGTAACTTAGAATAGATTAGAAGTTTGAACAGCACTTCTGTTAACCTGAAAACTTAAATATTATCAGTACAGGGTAGCTGAGGCAGATACCAAAATACATTAGACTAAAAGTGTGTGGCTTGAAACTTCATGTCACCATTATTGGTATCTATTTGTGCTTGTGTGTTTTCCAAGTTCTAATGCTTCCTAATGATTTCTGCAGCTGAGGGCACACGCGGTGGATGTAAATGGAAACCAGGTGGAAAATCCTATTGACATTGTCATTAATGTCATTGATATGAATGACAATAGACCTGAATTCTTACACCAGGTTTGGAATGGGACAGTCCCTGAAGGATCAAAGCCAGGTAAGACATGAGCTTTCCGTGTGGAGAAGAGGTATGTGATGACATTTTGGAGGTAATGAAGGAATGTTTTCAGATCATGTAACATTTTCCAAGGTGACTTACTAGTGTGGTGAGCAAAAACCACAGATACTGTTACTGGTTCACCTTATTTTTAATTCACATTTTAGCATGCTAGAATTATTGCAAAAGAAAGAATTATGTATATGTAGTCTGCAACAGAGGGAGGTTTAAGAATATGAATTTAGGGTTACTGCTTTTGAAAATGGATATTGTAGTTCTCACTGTTATGTTGACAGTAGCGGTTGACYGTTTATTTAGTTGATAACCCAGGGTATATCAGCACATTCAGTTTTAGTTCTGAATTTCGGAGGTGTGGGAAATACTGGGATTTGAAATCAAACATTTTTGTTTCAAATCTAGAAAAAACCTTAAAGATTGTATTCGCATCTCATTTAAATTCTAATCAGCTCGTATTTAGTAGCGTACACTGTGGCTGAAGCCAATTTCATATTTTTTCAGTTAAAAAATTAAACTTTTAGAAAAGTTAACATAAGAAATGTAGTTTATCACTTTGCAGCGTTGAGTTGGCACTTGAGATGGAAAGAATGTGTGTCTAGAAAAGACCTTTGAAAAAGTATAGCAAATGAAAATCAACATAAATAATCAGTATGTGCACCAATTCTGAAAATTAARTGTATTTCCTTTGGCTCAATTAATAACATTTTTATCTAAACATGAGAAGCTGTGTATTACAGAGATGTTATTTATGGCAGAATTGTAAGATTTCAATGTTTATGGAGCTTCTTCAGTCATAAGCAAATCTGATATTTCATAAACACAAAGTATTTTTATCTCCTCTTTTGTATTTTAATTTCTTTATTAGTGAGTCTTGGTATTAATCAGTTTGTTTTAAGTAAGGGAAGGAATGTACAGCTTTTACCAAAAGAAATAGATGCTTTGACCATTTTTTTCTTGTAAGTGACCTTGTGTAATCTGAGTAAACTGTGTATATAACATCAATTATTTATCCTGCTATTAGGAACCTATGTGATGACAGTTACCGCCATAGATGCTGATGATCCCAATGCACAAAATGGGATGCTGAGATACAGGATCTTGTCACAAGCCCCAAGCAGCCCCTCGCCAAACATGTTTACAATCAACAATGAGACTGGAGACATTATCACTGTCGCAGCTGGGCTTGACAGAGAGGTAAGGCATGTCTTAATCCCATAGGCTAGGTTGTATTTGATGCTTTGAAGATACATATATTTTGCTAGTAACTTGCACATTTATCGTGTTTTTCCCCCCTCAGATCTGAGCTTCTTCCCTTTTCCTAGCCAGAACTAGTCAACCTGTTTTAGGCCCAGAGAATAAAAACCTGGGAGAGAGGAAATTGATGAAGGTGAAAATGACACCCATGCTTTTTGTGACTGTAGTTTCCCTCATTTCCTGGGGTCATGGATAGAGTCTTGTCTCAAAAGTCTGAAAAGCTTGCCTGCTTTTAAGAAATAGGTGCACACTGCAGCAGAGCAATGCAGATGAGGACTTCATGTGCTCTTGCGGGTTCTGAAACGGGAGACCCCATTCCTCAGCTCCAGCTTGCTTCTCTTGCTGAGCTCTATAGACGAAGATTCCTCAGGAAATGGAATTGTTTATTTTAGAAGATCCAGGAGAGCACAACAAAAGCAGCTAACCTCTCTCTGTCCTCTTCCTAGCTCTTCAGAGGGGTGGTAAATACTCTGAATTCAATCTTCTAGATAATGTGTTGCTAAATTTGCAGTAATTACCTGATGTGAATTTTGTTGATTAAAATAATCAGGGGAAAAGTTACTGATTTTTAAAATGTGAAAAGCATGTCTATAGAAAAATAAAATGATCAGTAGTGAAACTGTATAGTATACAAGTATATACTGTATACTATATAGTATACACTGTATAGTCTGTAACTGTACATTTTACTATTTTCGAGGCCTGGACATGCACTGAAAAACTTTAGGGGGGAAAAAAAAAACTTAACTCCATCAGTAATTTCCTCCTACATCATCGGCAAGTCCCATTCTGTCTAGACTGTTTTTCACAATTCTAGCTACCAGAGATGGCAGCTGTATAATTCCCTGTTCACCCATCTGTGAGAAGGGAACAAAAATATTTTCTCCCAAATTCAGATCTGTCACATGGACTGTGTTTTTGAGCCAGTTTAAACTTCACAAGAGATGAGCATTATTTTTATAAATAAACCGTAAAATATAAAAAAAAATCTTTTTTCAACATATCTTCTTTCAACTTCTGCTTTACTAACCTCATTTCAGGTTATTAACTCTAAAGGATTTTTTTTTTTAATGATTTACTGTTGAGCTTTTTGGTGTTTGCGTATTGAAAATGGAGAAAGATTCTTTCTGATGTTCTGGTTTGGCTATTAATCTTCTACTATATTTTACAGTTTGTAGGTGGCTATCAGAAGATTTGAAAAGCTAAACAAACAGTTAGGTATTGCAATTAACTTAAAGATTTAATAAAATCAATTTAAATTGGTTTTGAAGAGGATGACTTCAAGGAATGGAAAACCCTGAACTTTACAGTGTTGCCATATTAAATTAAAAGAATGGTGGGCATCTTTATCTACCCTTGGTTCTAAAATCTTCTGGTTGTCTTTGATAGGTGAATTTTCAGAAGGGCGTAGTGATAACTCTTAGTTCTATTTCTAAATGGCTAGATGTACCAGAGTGCTTTAGCTCAGAAGAAACCAACTATCTGAAGAACTTAAAGTAAAGCTTCCAAATCGGCTCGCATATTAACAGTTGGAGAAGCCTTGTTGTATACCATTGTTTTTCCTAACTGATCAGTCTACTGCTACCCAAATTAGTCACTGTTTATAAGTATTTCTTTCACATTTTTTAATATCAATGTTTAATGTTAAATCATTCAAATATTAAATTAGACTAATATAAGATAAAATATATWTCTTCCCAAGTCATTATTTTGCTTCCTTCATTTCCTGAGCGTCTTGAAGTCAGCAAAGTTACGAGGAGTCTAAAAAGTCAGGCGTGAATCGTGCCAGTTTTCTGATCGTGAGCTGGGGACTGCCATGTTGCCTAATGGCTTCCCTCTGGAGATGGTCTCCAGGAACCTCCTCAGCTGGAGCATCCAATTCTTTTCCCTTTTCTCTAAGTCATGCTTCTCTTTGTAAAGCTCTAACTGAACCCATAAAATTTGAGACACTGTTTTAATTTCTTAATTTAAGTGACACATTATGAATGTGAGCGTAAGTGTGTTCATACATTACCTATTTTAGGCATGAAGTAAAAATGGTTGCTCTGATGATGTTCTGATCTGGTAGGACTTCAGGTTAACACACAAAATGAAATGTCTAATGTATACAGGAGGAGAGCTACTAAGGTAGAGGACTCAGCTAAAGGCAGAAAAAATCTTTCCTTTGCTTTCCCAGAAGATGGTCTTTCTTGAATTCCAGCTGTTTCTTGTTTCTTTAGCAATTGCTATGGAATTTGCATCAACATTAAAACATATGCCTTACTGCTGGAGGTGCAGAAGTCATCAGGCAGGGTACTTCAGTTTACACACAGACATTCCTATGTCATGTGAGGTTAATTAAGAGAAGTACTCTTTTACTTGGCCTGTATTGGAGTAGAAAGATACAACTGGATGGAACCTGTGTTCTCTTTTGAAGCTGCTAATTTGCAGATTTGTTGCTGCAAAGTCTCTGTGCAGGTTGTTGACACATGCTCAATTGCCTATTTCTGGCTGCTTCTCGACCCACAATAAAAAGAGGAGAACCACCTCCCCTTGTTTCCCTATACTTGGAAAGTTGGTCTATGTTGTGTGCTTGTCGACTTCCAGAATTTCATCTCCAGCAGTTTATCAGTTTATTTTTTATATGAATGCATGTGACTGCTGGAAAAATAAATACTTAAAGTGGCAAGTTATTGTGGCAAAGTATCTTAAGGCCCAGATGAATCCGATGCACTTGCTTTTTCAATAACATAGAATCATCTGGCTGCAAGATTTACTTCAATATCACTCTAGATTTTATTGCTTCACAATAAATCAAGTATTTTTTTTTCTGGATAAAAGCAGTAGAAATATTTCTTTGATTCTACCTTAACTGCTTTCCTTTTTTGGTTGCACAAAGGAAACCTTTAGGATGTTTTTTTAAAAGCGTTTTGAATGTCACTTTGCAAGTATATTTTCTGAAGTAGAATTTGTATACATATTTGTGCATTACTAAACTATATAGTGCATTTCTTTATAAATAATATTAGTGTTGATATCCATAGTCCGAAAGAACTAATCTTTTGTAAAGCTCAGTCTGTAAGTGGTAGAAGAAAATATGATACTGAATGAAAACTTTTATGCTTTAAGTATTTTTGTTCTGACAAAAAAAATTGTGCAACTGCTTTAGTAAATCATTCATAAAAATGATATTTCAAAGTATTATCAACATCTTATGTATGTGATCTTTTTTGAAAGAACTGAATTTAAGGCAATAACACCTCTCTGTGAGATAAAAACTGCTAAAGTTAGAACTGAACTAGTAAATGAAAATGTGTACACAATATATACATTGCACAGTAGAAATTGTAGGTGAGCAAAATCCACTTCTAAGCAACTCTGCATAAAAAACATCTTTCTAGTTATTTAAAAAGCATACAGCCTCGTCAGTGTAGTTTTATAAAGCTAACCAGTTTGAGGTCAGGTCTCAGTTGGGCATTTTTTTCTCATAGAAACGAGGCTTTTGCTTCAGTGAGTCCTGGCGTGATTCCAGCAGTGACTTCAGAATAGAGCTCCCTGCTTAAGGGCTGTTCCTGAAGGCAAAGGAAGCAACGGACGCTGGCGGGGCTGGGGGAGGTGGCGGATTTCTCCTCTGGAATGCTTAACATTTATGGGAATAATCTGTTTGGTTATTCCCTCCCCTTTTCTGTCCATGCCCTTACTAGTCTCGGTTAGCCTTGACAGCTCTAGTTTCCATGGGGATAGCAAGAAGTTGCAACTACAGTTTTATACTTAGGATTGGCTAAAACAAAGCCTTGGCAGTTGAGTCATTTGGCCAATGACTGTGCTTTGGCTTCATTCTCTTAAATGCTTTTGAGGACTTACCCTTTTGTTTTAGTACAAAATAAACTTTTTTTTTTCCTCTTCATTTGCAAAATGTTGTTAAATCTACAATGATCACGTTAACTATATACAGTAGTTTTGATTTTTCAGCATAAGAAGTAGACCCTCTGCCCTAGTCTCAGTGATATTTGAAAAAAAGCACGCAGTTTAATATGTTTGGGTATAATCTGGTGCTGTACTTCTATGATATAAACTTTGCTCTTGTCCTTTCAAGTGATGCTAACTAGAATAAGCAGTATGATCAGCTCATTGCTTAGTGAAGTGCAATTTAAGAAACACCTGCTGTCCTATGGTAATGTTAGTCTTGTCTATAACTTATGTTGGTGTCATTTTGTGTTTTAGAAAGTACAACAATATACATTAATAATTCAAGCTACGGACATGGAAGGAAACCCAACATATGGTCTTTCAAACACAGCAACTGCTGTCATCACTGTGACAGATGTCAATGACAATCCTCCAGAGTTCACTGCTATGACTGTAAGTACAGGGTAGGAGTAACTGTGTGTACATACTTATAACCGTTTCCGTCTTTTGTCATTATAGGTACAAGTTGTAAATATTTATTGCTTATTAAATAGCTTACAGCAAGTAGGATTTAAAACAAGCAGATTATATGCCTTATGCATGACATTCTGCTTACTCCAAAGGGCAAAAGTTAACTAGGGAATGAACAATCCATCAGTTTACTGAGTGACCTGAGGTAGACTTTGTTAGATAAATTGTCAGAGCTCCAGTGAAGTAAGATGTATTCCCTGAAGTTAAATTAGATGGATAATGGTCTGTTCAATATAGTGTTGCTCTCATATGCTTTTATGAGCATGTTAAACTACTTTGTTGTTCTGCAGTTCTATGGTGAAGTACCGGAAAACAGAGTGGATGTTATAGTAGCAAATCTAACTGTGACTGACAAAGATCAACCACACACGCCTGCTTGGAACGCCATGTACCGCATGACAGGGGGAGATCCCACTGGGCGATTTACTATTATGACTGATCCCAACAGTAACGATGGGTTGGTCACCGTTGTGAAGGTAAGAGATGCTTACAGTTCAGCAAGTTAAGCAGAGATCAAATAAGTGGGAGAACGTAGAGAATAAATATGAACTCCCGAGGCCAGCGTGAGACCCAAAAAGTAAGACAAATGGGTACTGTCTGTCTTGTGGAAGTAAGCTGTTTGTCTTCTGCAGTGTTTCTTTAGTTATGCTATCAGTAGTATTCTGAATGTTCAGTTTTAAAAATTGGGTTAGGTTGTTGAAAATGACAGATTCTGAATGCAAGATAGAAATTGGCCTGTGAAAAGGCATTTGCTGAGTATTGGTTGCCAGCGTGAACAAACAGCTTCCTCCTCCTTGGCCACCATTAGTAGGCATACTCGTTGTCTGCTGGTATTATGTCAATGTGTTCCCATTACGGAACTGACACAGATTAAACCGTAAAGGGACAATCAGAAGAGAGAAAGTGATAGGTAGGAGGCTACTTCTACAAGAGGCTTTTAAAGACTAGCTATTTTTAAAACCTCATTTAAATACCTTTTATGGAATAAGCTCTCTATCTTCATTCTCTAATCAGCATAGCTCTGTGTTGAGGGGTGACTTGTTTCAAGTGGTGATAACAATGCAGTACTATAATTAAGCCTGCCAAGCGGTAGCCACCTTTCCTCGTGGCTGTCTGGTAAGCGTCTCCTCTCTGAATTGGTCTGTTCTGGTTTTGAGCCATCCACTTACCAAGTCAAGTGTGACATGCCAATGTTCCAGTTTGGAATTTTAAGCATTCACTTTCTTTCCTTTTGTTTCTATTTTCATTATCTCAGTATCTAGATGGAAAAAAAAGTATATAAAGTTTTTGTACAGCTATAGTGATATTTATAGTAGGTTTTTTTTTACAGAACTGTCTCTGATCTATAACTGCACTTCCCCAGAGGTTCCAATTGTTATATTACATTTTTCCAGCAAGAATTACGTGAGTGGCTGTGCTTTTTAATTGGGCACATACCCATCTTTTCCAGATCTAGGAAGAGTACCAAACTATAAACGTCAGGAAAAATGAGTTTTAAAAAATGCTCCGATTAAGCTAAAGTAATCTAAAGAGAAGCAAACTTAAGATTCTAGATTTCTAATCTTTTTGGTGTAGCTTTACTCAAATTTGTTAAAATATAAATGTACATCCCCTGTATTGCTAGAGTATCTCAGTGTTTTGTTACATATGACCTGATTTAAAGACAGAGTAGCAGCATGAGAAAGAGGACTTATTCTTACGAATACAGGCCTGTTATAAGGAGGGAGTCAGTCATACCATCTGAAATCAGATTCATGTTAAGCAGCACAAGAGAATTACCTTGAGGTGGAAAATGTCAGCTCTGCAGTCTGGCCAATGGCACTCCTTTAAGCACCCATACACAGAAAGGGTTGGAGGCTAGCTTACAATTTTTTGTTTGTAGTGCAGTGAATTGATCTTTGGTCTGTCAACTCTAATGAAGATCAGATTGTTTAGTAGCGCATGCCAGGTACTACCTGTAAGATGCAGGGCTCTTTCAAGTCTAGAATCAGTGCAAGCCATGCAGTGCATAGCATTAGTCAGTATCAGGCCTTAAGAAAAGCCTGAGCCATATGCAACGTGACAAAGGAACTCTAGCCTCAGCCTGTTTTTACTCCTCCTTAAATTGGACTACCGGCTCAGTGAGAAAGGCCCCAAACTGAAGGACGTCTGGACTATGAAGCTGGCAGCTGCAGGGATACCAGCAATGGAATTAGCTGGAATTACAAAGTTGTTTTAAGAAAATGCAAGGGCATGAGAATCCTTGATTTAGTGGGATGTATTATAGTTGTGATCTTGATTGAAGGAAAGATTCATTTTGACAGCATAGAGAAACAGGTTCCCTCCCTGACAGAGAGCTCCTCAGGAGGCCTGTCTGCTCAAACAAGTGCCTGGCACCAAGCTGTGAGCTTCTGCATCTCCCTGTGATGAAGCTAGCTGTTTACTTAGCTTTTCACTAATGGCAGGACCAAAGCGTGTTAAGTCTAAGAATGCCAAAGTGTTTCTAGCTCATCAAACTTTAAAATTGCTACTGCTGCTAAGTAAAATCCCAATCAAGTTATGTGTTTAGGTATTACACTGATTGCATTCTCTTCAGACTCTGCTCATTTTTATTGAGAAAGCAGTCTAAATWCTGTCTGAAAACTTACCTTAATGTAAAAATGTTACCTTTTGGCCATCACTGTTGTGAGTAAACATTAACACTCCTTGCTCTTTACTTTTGCCAGCCTATTGACTTTGAGACCAACAGGATGTTTGTACTCACTGTAGCTGCGGAAAATCAAGTGCCTTTGGCTAAGGGGATTCAGCATCCTCCCCAGTCAACAGCAACCGTGTCCATTACAGTCATTGATGTGAATGAGAGTCCATATTTTGTTCCAAACCCTAAGCTTGTGCGCCAGGAAGAAGGACTACTTGCTGGCAGCATGTTAACAACTTTCACTGCTCAAGACCCTGATCGTTATATGCAGCAAACCTCTCTAAGGTACTACATAATAATATAGTTAGTCATCAACTGGATAACATCCTTCAATCCTGAAATGCAATATATGTTTTAGAGTGAGTGGGAAGCAAAGCAACTGCATGTTAATTGACTGCATTTACTACAACACACAACTAGAGCAAAACATCATGTAGGTTTTTTTTGCAGTCCACCCAAAAGTGAGTTTTGGCTGTAAAGAAAGTGTGACCTGACCAATGTTCCTAGGTCTGTCATCTTCTATCTTGATGAAAGATACCTAGTATTAGTTCCGTAAGTATATAAGCATCCCAGTGAATTCAGTCAGAGCAGCCACATGGCTAATATGAATTAAGATCATTTTCAATTTAAATTAGCCACTAATTTTGATACTGCAGCAAAGACAAGTCAGATCATGGACCAGATCATAAGGGCTTTYGTACTCCTTGTTTATTCTTGTCCGTCTGTGTACTCTTGTACTGATAGCTATAATTGTAATTAACCTGATGCCTAAAAYTAAGGCAAGTGAAGAGGATAAAACAAGATCACATAAAGAATGCTTTTGCCTAGGTTGTTTAAAACATGATTGCTGGCTAAAAAACTGAGGCACAACTATGAGCTTTAGGCCAGGATTCGCTTGTCTAGCTTTTCCAACAGCTTTTTAGGTCATATAGAAGAAACCTCAAAATTCTTTTTCTGGTTTTCCTTCTAAAATTAAGATTCTTATTTTTACCTTGTTTTGCTTAGCTCTTGCTGATATTTGGTTCTTTTTTTGGACATAACTGRCAGACACAATAGCATGAGGACTTCAGAATATATACATTTTTAATGAGCTAAGATAGCTTGTTCTTGGTTAATGTCAAAGCAAAAATTTGTCAGATAGAARGATGGCTTTGAAAGACCTTTATCTCAAATAAAGGTGAGAACCTTGTTTTTWAAAAAAACAAAAAACTTGGGCCTCTGTGAAAAACTAATTTAAACAATACCAAAACCTCTACTAAGCACCATCTACATACTTCTACCCCTCTCCATCTCTGTCTCCTGCTTTGAGTGTTCCCAGAACATAAAAGTTAGTATGAGCAGCTTTTTTAGGTGCAGAACGAACTGCTCTCTGTAATGAGGTGTAGTAATTGAATCTGTGTGTGAATGTTACATAGTTTAAGATAACTACAATTTGTATACATTCATTTTTATATAAATCAAAGTTTCTTAAGTTACATGACAATTTACCTGGCAGGGCACTTAAGGACAATCCTAAAATAAGATTCTTGAGTATGTCTTTTCAAGAATTCTAGCAATAAGGCTAAATAAATGGAAATCTGTAATTAAATATTGTGTCCAAATACGATGTGTGTATTCAGAATACAAGTAAAAATATTTAYGTTCTCTTTGAAAAGTGTCTTGCCATATAAGTAACACATCTTGTGATCAAATACACAGGTACTCAAAACTTTCAGATCCTGCCAACTGGCTGAAAATTGACCCTGTTAATGGGCAAATAACTACAACTGCTGTTTTGGACAGAGAGTCAATGTATGTSCAAAACAATATGTATAATGCAACTTTCCTTGCATCTGACAATGGTACGTATCATTGTGTATATTTGGTATTACAAGTTTTCAAAAAGCTKCTTCTGCATATTTGAATGGCATTCTATTTTACCATGAAAATATACTTAGAATATATCTGTTGGGAAGTTAAAAGCCTGTACTAATATCAGACTTCATATATTTCTCTACTTGGAAGACAGACTGAAGTGCRAGTTTGTGAGTTTGGAGAAAGACAGTGATTTATTTCTGTTAGTTAAGTCTAGAGAAAACTGAAAAAGTCAGCAGAAGATGGTGAAGCACAGCCTGAGTGGGGCTGATGAGTTTTAGCGTTACTATATGGGGAATAACATGCTGAAGGGGGGTACGAGTAGTTTTTTCTTCTTCTTTTCTTTTTTAAACACACTGACTTCAGCAGTTCAGGGAAAAAAATTACCTTTTCAATGTCAGTTTGTTAATGAAGATTTCTGGTTAAAAATRACTCCTTTGAGTTCAGATGGAATGCTGTGCTGATTATACCCAGTATCAGAAAGCTGGAAAGGTATAATTGGGAACATTCTCACGTTAGAGGGGAAACCTGAAAAACTGCAGCTATTTACCTTGGAGAGCAGACAAATGGTAAAATTACATAAACAGATACAGTATAACAAAGATCAGCTATTTCTATKCTTTTGGCCCCATTCTGGAGAGCAAAATTAAATGAAAGTGGAATTAGATTTATAGAAAAAAAGAAGAGAGAAAAAAGAGAACCATTGCTAATTATACTGAGAAATTCAGTGCTGCRTGTTCTCACAAATGTGTGAATTTAGCAAGGTTTAAGGAAGCATATCACATTCAATATGGATAACAAGAATGTCTAAAAGTATGAATCTGTGTTCTGAAAAGTATTAGAAAGAATTTAAATAGCATATTTGGGGTGAGAGGCGATCATAAGTATTCTATGTTATAAAAGAAATTTTCCAGAGGATAAACTATCCCAATTCTACACTACTTTTCTCTGAAGTGTTTGATGTGAACTGTCTCTGAAGAGGACTGTCTTTCTGATCAAGTAGTTACTGTGTTTTCCGTGATCTGTGGAAAYGCAATTATTTGCTGAATTTTGCTGAATAGGGCATTTCTTTTTGTAGACACACTCTGTAAGGAKTTGCGTGTTTACAGGAACATTATCACAGTGTTAGATTAGCTAGATAAAGTCAGAATCCCAAAACTGAGGTGTGTACATGTACGTGATAATTGAAAAGTGTTGGTGTATTATTTAACTGACTTTCAAATTGGATACAGACTCAAGAGCATTTCCTTTTCTTGAAGGAATTCCTCCAATGAGCGGAACTGGTACACTTCAGATATACTTGCTTGACATCAACGATAACGCTCCCCAAGTGAATCCAAAAGAAGCCACAACTTGTGAAACAGTACAGCCTAATGCTATTAACATCACTGCTGTGGACCCCGACATCGATCCAAATGCAGGCCCATTCGCCTTCGAGCTGCCTGACACACCTCCTAGTATTAAGAGGAATTGGACCATTGTTCGAATTAGTGGTAATTAGCGTTATAGAAATCCTAACTGTTTTAAAGGAACTGTTGCATGTACTTTGCAGTGTTTTACTTTGGTATTATTTCACAACATACAATAATTTGGTTAATATGAATAGGAAAGCACCTTAGTGTCAGGTCCCCAAAGAATAAGAATTTTTTGAGAGAGATGTTTGGAGTAATAAAGTTTTTCATCCTGAGTGTCATGTAGCGGATTAAACAAAAAATTAATGCAGAGCTCAAAGACAAAATGTTTTTGCCATTACTGTTTTCAGTCCCCAAGAGTAACACCTTACCTTTCAACAAGTGCCTTATTTTCACCTGCAGGTGATCATGCCCAGCTTTCTTTAAGGATCAGATTCCTGGAGGCAGGTATCTACGATGTGCCCATAGTCATTACAGATTCTGGAAATCCACATGCGTCAAGCACGTCTGTTCTGAAAGTGAAGGTTTGCCAGTGTGACATAAACGGGGACTGTACTGACGTGGATCGAATTGTTGGCGCAGGACTGGGCACTGGCGCCATCATTGCAATTCTGCTTTGTATCATCATCTTGCTCAGTAAGTAGAGGGATCTCTTAAGCTTGGCTCTTTTGTTCCTGCATTGAAAGTACCATCTTACATTTTAATGTACTGAAAAAGACTAAACAGTGATTTAAGACTCAAGTCCAGGAATTGTTGCTGTTTACTTTTATGTCTTGGACAGGTATAAAAACTTTCTGATGATAAAGGAGTAGGAGTTTGAGAAACAGATTATTACAAGCTTTTGCATAGATACTTGGCAGTTAAGAGCATGTTTTCCATGCTGGGCTTATGGAAGAGGCTTTCCATCTGTGCCCAAGTATGCATGTTACATCAGTGAGTGACCAGGATGAAGAATGACTAGCCCTCAGAGGTCTAGCCTCTATCTGCTGCTGGTTTTGTGACTTGACACCACCCACAGCTGGTAACCATGCCTCTAAGGAATGCTCTGGTATTAGTGTTAGTAGAATATTTTATAATTTGGAAAGTAATACATCACAGCCCTTCATATAAGGCCTGACAAGCAGGCAGCCATGCAGGAAAAGAGATACGCATCTTTAAGTATTGCATAAATTGTACTGGTATTTTATTTTTCTCTCTAGTACATTTAATAAGGAAAATGAGCAAGCATCGTAGCTAAGTGTCTGTCCAGTGCAGTAAATTGGATGCTAGCTCTCTTACACATTAAGGCTAACTGATTTCTGGTTGCAGTGGAACACAAGAAAGGGATTAACCTGTATATATATATATATATATAAAATAAAAATAAAATAAATAAAAAGAAGTCTTTGAGCCTGGCAAAGCCCATAGTGTATGCAAGGGCTATATACAATGATTTCCCCAATACCAGATGTTAGGTGTTGATTTAACAGAACCTTACTGCAATAACCAAATCCTTTAAGGTATTTTCATATAATTACATTCCAGGTATATTGGGATTTCTTTTGATGAATGTTCTTTCTGTTTATAGTTGGAAACACATCCATTGTATTAGAAATTTATTTACTCACATTTATTCCATGTTTTTTCTCATTGTTTTCTTCAACAACTTTGGTTCATAAACAAACTATAACTGAAAAATTGTCAAGATTAAAGCAAAGTTTAAGAATGTATAGTTCTAAATTGACTYTTCCGTAGTCTTGACTGTTTTTGCCTCTAAATATAAATCTAAACTTGGGCAAGAGTCTGGTGAACAGCCAAACTAGATGCCCGTGTGGGTCAAGAAACTTTGTAATATTCAAAGATCAGAATTGCTTGAACTGTATAGTGTGCCATATATTCTTGAGACATAGCAGAAAGAAATTAAAAAAAATAGAATTTTTTATAAATCTCTCACTACTGGAGAGATTCCCTTGTGAAGCTAGTGGTTTATGAGGTCCAATCTTTCTTACCTTCTTTTATTGCAAGTATATTTTGCAGATGTGGAACAGATATGTGACTTTTATGGCCTGAATATGTGATTGATTCCCAAATTAAATCATCTATCATACGTTAAGTTCAAGCATCTCTTGCTCAAGCTTCCTTGTTTTATATTAAAAAAAAAAGAAAAAAGAAAAAGAAAAGAAAAAAAAGCATAGCCAGAACTGACTTTAGGTCAACCAGGTTTACTTCTAAACTATGAGAAACTGAATAATAATGATGCATTAAATTCACTGCAGTCCAATCACTTAGCTTTACACGTATTTTACCAAAATAAGTCAAGAGATCTATTGGATAGATAGCTAGGTTGCTTTAGTACGTACTTAACTCTATAAACGCCAAAGGGTATTCTTGCAGGTTCCAACTAATAATACTAGATTTTTAAAAGGTAGCACTCTGTGCTACAGAAAGTAGAGTGTACTACGTGGCTTTGTGGGAGAGCCCAGAACTTCAGTCTGCTAGTCTGCTCTACCACGGGTACTGTGCCCAAGCCATTAACGGTATCTGTACAGGGTAGTTAAGAAAATCATGTTCTGTCCTCCAGAAAAGTTTTTAAAACCTTCTCTCCTGCTTAAAATGTTCTTGTTTGTGACTGCTTAGTTTAGTAACACTCTGCCTTTCTATTTGACATAGTTCCTAGGTGTGTGATATGACATAATTTAGTTATTCTACATCTGCTTAGGCTATATTAGCAAGTTTACTAGATGAAAGGCTTGTTTAACAAACTATCAGGAAATATCCCTGAGTTTTCAGGTAGAGCTACCTGAACAGTTGTGCTAGTTCCTATATAGGGCTGGTGTAGTTGGCAACAAAAGAAAAGAAGCTTGTCTTTCTTGAAAGGAAACCTGAGCTGATTATCTTATTCATCTTGGATTACTGAAATGTCACATCTAGATCAGCCAAGGCCAGCAGCAATCTCTTGGTTTAAGTTTGCACAATTTTCTGTGGCTATACTTCAGAGTCAAGACATGTTTTTGTATCTTCCCTTTTACAATGCAGTTTTAGTTTTAATGTTCGTGGTATGGATGAAACGCCGTGATAAGGAGCGTCAGGCCAAGCAGCTTCTGATTGATCCAGAAGATGATGTGAGGGACAACATTCTGAAATATGATGAAGAAGGTGGTGGAGAAGAAGATCAGGTGAGAAATGATTAGTGATTTTATGTRAAGATTCGTGTTTCACACTGTGCTTGATCTATTTCTGTTTCTTTTGACACATTGTTATAAGTAGCCAGTTTTTGCATCAAATACTACAGACACTAAGTTAAAATTTCAAAAACCTAAAAGACCACATTACTTTTCCATGTCATTTTTTGCTGTTCTAGAGGTGTCAACTGCCTGTCTTTTGGATGAGGTGTAAAACTAGTATCTGGCCCACTTACAAACTTTAAAATAGTCATGGCATCCTGGCCATATTCCAATATGTGCAGTTATATTTAAAYGTAAAATTAAATTCACTGTCATTTCAGTCTGTAAACATTTTTCACTCTTTGTCCAAGGTAGCATTGTACAGAATCCCTAGTGCAACATGGCTAATATATGCTACTCAAAATATAACCCTTTTTTTGGTGGTGGATGAGTGCCTTTCTGGATGTTTGGTAATGTTGGCTATTGACAAATTAGCCACTGCTGGGATYTGAGTTTGGAAAGTTTTTAAGTAGCTGTCAGGGCACATCTGTGTTTATTCAGATACCTCTCCAGTCAGGTCCCATATGCATTTACTCTCATAGCACCTCTGAATGGATCAYTGCTGATATTTCAGAGGACTGAGAGTGAAGTTTATATACTAAAAATAGCTTAATTTTTCCTTTCTTTCCAAGTTAGTAAATTTCCAAGTGGTGCAGTTTCTTTCCTTCAGAGGAGATTTATTAAATGCTTTATGAGCATGACAAATAGTAGATTTATGCATGTTATTAGTGGTAGAAGTAAGTGTAGTAATTACAAAGTGAACAGTGCATAAAATGAGCCTAAGAAAATTTTCAGTAAAAAGCCTTGAAAAATTCAGTATAATTCTTCCACACATCCCCAGTCACAGTCATCCAGCACTTAAGTTATCTGAGAAGTATCTCTCTTCACTGCTACAGACATTTATAGCTTCCCTCTGTTCTTTTGTTTGTCTGTCTGAAACTTGTATTCCCCTTAGCAATTTCCATGCTTCRTGTATTTCCCCAGGTATTATTCCTAGTTCCTGGCTTTTCTACATGACTTTATTTTTAAGCAATTTGCAGAGGAAACTTCAGCTTATGCAATTTTGGAAAATTGCTTATGTTGCTGATTAAACCGAAGACAACCCTTTGAGATTGTATGTATTCAAGTTGTTTATATACAGACAGTTTTGAGTAAAAGAATTGCATCCAATCTGTGCATCTGTTATCTCACAGATGAATTACAAGTTTAAAAACATCAAGAAACTGAGAACTAATTTTACAGTTCACATATTGCCAGCTCTTGTCCACCCACAATTCTTTGCAGGAGCTATTTATCATTTTTTCGCATGATTTGGATTTTTAATTATAGTCCACACAATCCTCAGGACGGAGTCAGTAARGGGCATAGAATATATGCTGTTCTTTGAGAAGGTCGTAGGTGATGCTAAAATAGAGTTGGGAGAGGTTGTGCTGCAGAGCAGAAACCTTATGTATTGTAGCAATTCCACAGAGAAGACTAAAATACTTAACAGTTTAGAAATAGTGCTGAAACCAGCCTTGTATCCATCTCGCATTATGCTTATCTCTAGTGAATGTGGTGTCTTCAGGAGTTTTGTAGCCAGGGAAGTGCAGCAGGAGACAATGCTGTGGGCATGCAGTAATGCTTAGCAGGATGTAAACCATTCATAAATGCAGCATTTTGCCCATTATGGATGAGCATGCATTGAAAGACGGAGCTGTCAATAGATGGGGTAGCATTAAAGTGGTAAGAAATGGAGAATGAGGGTCATTTCCTCTCCCAGTGATTCCAAAAAGCACCTAGAAACAGRGAGATTCAAAGACATTTTTAGAAAATTAAGTGGCTTTTAGCTATRACTCTCTGCTCACTTTCTTAAGACAGAAACTTTGAGGCTATTGTTGCAAATTACCACTGCCAGCTATGTAGTTCAGCTACGCTGGTCCCTGTTGTGAGCCATTGAGCAGAACACATTAGTGTCTGATGGTCTAAAGAAACTTTATACACCCAAAACGTAACAAACATCATAGGAAGAGAAGAAGAAAAACTTGCAAAAAAAGTAGCAAGTGTTTATAACCACTTCTTTAACAAACTTTTTAGACCACTGTCTAGGTAAAAAGAAAGGAGCAGGTTTTCCCACAGCTTCAAAGATAAGAATTTTTGCCTCTCCAAAACATCCAAGTAGAGAGCACAGGCTTTTAACTTAAATTAGCTGTCTGAAATGGATGATGGGAATACATTTTGTCTTTATTTTCAGGGAGGTGTTTTTACTTTGTTTATATTAGTTTGACATTTTGCCATGTGAAATCTGAATTTCTGTCTGTGCTTAATTAGTTGATAATATTTCCTAGGTTCACTTATTTAACATCATTGTACCCCAGCAGCTCCATGGAAAGAGGAAGAATAAGCATTTGAAATACTTAAAGAATTTTCCTGCAAGTAATGATCACATCTTTGCAAACTGTGGCTTAGCAAAATACTGCACAAGCAAAGCTGTGTACAGACCATTCCAAACAATGGACCTTGGCCATCAAGGTCTTTGTATGTTTGACAAAGTTAAAGAGCCTTTCCTCTTTAGTGTTCCCAAAAAAGCATAGGAGACTGCCATTAAAATCTGTTTTTAGAATAAGGCCTCATAGGGCAAAACCACAACTGTTCAATTAAAGTCAGGAAAAATTATTTCATGTCAAGCTTGCATGCACAAGTCATCAGCGAATGGCAGAGAAAATTTTTAATGTTGATGTTAATGTTCTCTGGTGCACTCTCCCAAAAAACATCAGGACTGACTGTGAACAAGCATCTTCAGCGGGARACAGTGCATAAAGTGATTCCACAGCACAGAACCATCCGACAAAGCATGTACCTCATTCAGCAAAAGGAATGCTCAAAGCTTCAGCTGAATTTCAGAGGAAACACAGCATGTTTTAACAGCTTCAGATGTTTTCATAATGCACRGCTTTGAAAATTACTTATTTTTGTTTATAACAAGCAAATTATTTAGGCATCTTTTAAAATCAAATGTTTCCTGAATCAGTACTTGAAGGTTTGTCTTGTATGACTTCATCTTTCTCCTGTTTATACCAAGTGTTTAGGTGACATAAGGATTATGGTTGGCAGGGCTTGAAGATAAGTGATATGATTAATGACTGTATCCTGAACAAAAGTACTTTTAGACTTCTTTTTTCWTTTGGGGGTTTTCTTTAGTTAGAAGCTATGCAGTTGGATTTCTTACCTTTCATGGCAGATAGAGAAACTCTTAAAGCATGTTCATCATCTTCCTCTCAGACTCTTTCTACAGGAAATTAAAGTTGCCAGTAACAAGTTTGATTAGTTCCATATTTAGACTAGTTCCTCTGAATCATAGCAACTGTCAGCAAAAAGGTGGAATGCTTGGGGTTTTTGTTTGTTTTTTTTTGTTTTTTTTTTTGTTTTGTTTTGTTTTTTGTTTTTTTTCCTAAGCTATCATTTCTAAGATATTATGATATTTGTCATAAAAGAGCAGTTGATTCTGTCTTGGAGACTGCTGTTAATCCCATGTGAGGCCTTCTTGGCTCTCAGATAAGTGATATTTTGTTCAGTCTGATAGAGTGAGTGCATGCTTGTAAAGAAAAACGAGACTCTTGAATGGTATATCCTCTTTCCCTAGCCTGATAGGCTGCAGAGGCAATGCTCATTTTTGGTTGGAATAATGTACTGAGGGTTGTGTGATCTCTATAGCAATTGAGAAAAATACTTCCAATTCCCTCAGCCAGCAAAACTCTAGAGCTGTTTGTCATAAGTAATGTTAKCCTGCTCCCCACTGAAGAGTGTTGTCAGCACAGGAAATGTTCTGAATTTTTTTATTTAAACTTACATTTTCTGGAAATCTGGACAGTAAAACCAGCTCTGAAAGCTGTACAGCACCTGTATCATTCAAGGCAGAAACATTTTTTCCTAGTGTCTGGAAAGATCACTGTTCTGCCAGGCATTTCTGGACAAAAGCTGATATCCTGAGTGGATAGTAGGGGGCAGGAGAAGGAAGAGATACTCCTGGATAGAAAGAGATAGAAAGTCTGTACCATTTATTCTCAGGATTTTGAGTATAATATTTTCCATTTGTAACAATTTGGCTACCTGAGTACAGGCAGTGGGCCAGGAGTAGCTTTGAGTCATCATTCCACTAAAGTCAGTAGGGCTGTGGTTTTGTTATGTTTTTGTTTGTTTTTTGTTTTTGTTTTTTTYCCCCCAGTTATTCCATCTGAATGTTTGACCCAGCAGTTTTGCTGGGGGTGGAAGGAGGGGAAGCATTACTGTGTGCTTTGCTCTGAGGTGGATGCTCTTAGTTTAGGTACAGATTCTGCTGTTGACAGTGACAGTCTTTGGTTATTAACAGACCATGTTATCTAGAGGTTGTAGTTGTTAGCATGCAGGTAGGGATAAGGGACAAATGACTAATACCCTCCCCTTACGTGGCATACATTCTATTTTTAAACTTCAGTCAGTTCTAACTATCAGAACCAGTAGTGGGTCGAACGTTTAAGCACTTAGCACATATTCGCAGCATCSTTGAAGCATAGAGCAGTCACAGCCCAGAAGAACCACTAATTTGTTTCAACCTGTATCTCAGACCATTGATGTGATTTACATTGAGGCAGTGGGTGTTGACCTGGTAACTATTGAACTGGAAACTGTGTATTTCTTCYATTTAATTGCCTTTTTAACCTTTCCTTTAGTAAATTACAAAAGATGATCCTCACATCTCCTTTGAGCCCAATTTTATAGGTTTTTTTTTTTTCTGAATTTTAATAGCATTTGATCATGCAAGTGTCCCTGTTGAAGTAAATAGTCTAGGTGGTATGCCTTGAACCTTTGCAGATCTTCATTTTGAACATGTATTTTAATTTAGCCCTCCGCCGCCTTTAGCACTGAGTTTTCAGCAGAATAATTTTGCTATTACTCAAAGTATTTTTCTTGCTAAGAGCTCTGCATGTTCCTTCCTAGCTCACTTTTCTTCAGTCTATTCAGACATTACTCAACAGTTTGCTTTTTTGTCATTTTTTTCATTACAAGTTTATATAGAGAAAGTAGCATTTATTTTAAAATTTATAATAATAATTAAAAATATAATTGACTATGTATGAATGGATCTAAATTCTAAATAGGAATTGCATGTATTCATTTAACATATGCCTGAGTAATCAGACTCATTTATTAAAAAAAAAAAAAAAATAGCTTTGTTCCAGCATTTGTGTGTCCTTGATGAAATTATTGAGTAATCCTCTGGGGGGGAAAAAAATCAGAGATTTATTGGGGGGTGAATTTTTAGGGTGTTTTTTAATGTCAAACCTGTCTTGATGCCTGCGTCTTAAGATTACGTTGGTCTTATGTTGCAGACTTTTTTAATATAGCCTCTATAAGCAATATTCTCATGTTTATAATCTACTCTGTCAATATATGATTATATTTTATTTTTACCACCCTATCTGAAAGTCATTGAGATCATTTAGTCTCCCTTTTTAACCTTTATTTTGTATTGCATTCAGATTGGAACATACTTTATGTTAAGAGATTTTAATGATAATGAATGAAATAACTGTTGTTAATATTGTAGATGCCTAGGAATATCTTATCATTAGAATGAAGTTATTTTGGGGGTTCTGTTGGCTTACTAAGGCTTTATTTTTTGAATGGGTGACTCATGCAGTGCTCCTGCGGAGGAATTACTGTCATTCCTAGGTGAATCTTTATCTCATCGTAGGAAAAGTAATGTTTCCATAATTCCATTACAGAATTATTTTGTGTTTTATTTTATCCTGTCTAGAACCTTTGCCCATTATTGTGYTTTATCTGCACCTGGAGTTTAACTTTCACCTTTTTTATTATTAAAAAAGATAAACTGACTTCTTGGTTATCTTAAAAATGATTACTTTGTAGTGCTGCAGATGTATCTGTAATAAAAATAAATGAGAAAAGCAATATGGCAGAAAGTAACAGAAAAGTAAGCAGCAAGTAAAGAGCAGCTGCTGGCACAATCATTTTAACTAGCTTCCCACCTGTAGCCTAGATCTAGTGATTCTTCTGTGCTTAGCCTTTTTTGGAGCCTCATTATTTCAGCAGAGGTAAGATTTAGAGTGTTTGGACAATTTTGCAGAATTAGGGCAAAATTTTATGTGCAAATTTCTTGCAGTTTTTTAGGGTAAGGTTTGGTGATTGGGGGAATGGAAGGATAAAATGTAGCAGGATTGGTTTTCACTTGCTTTTCYTTTTGTTTTTAAAGGACCTTGACATCTGTCTCTGGCAGAATCAGCTGTATGTGTTTAAAATATTTCCTCCCTTGCTTCTCCACCACGTTTCTCTATTAGAGTAGATAGTGATTCTCTTTGTAACACAAGGGCAAAGCAGAACATGTGTTTTCTCCATAGGTACTTCAAGTGACAGTCTGGTGTATCCTCTTAACCCCATAATGAAATTGGGTTATGTTAACGTACCGTCCTATAAAATGGATAGGTGAAAAACAAACTTCTGCCACGGCTACTTTACGTGGACTTAGACCACTGCAGCTACTTCTGTCTAGTGAGTGCCAGTTAGAGCACTCTCAGTCCAGTTAAATGATCCAGTGACAATTAAACTGATTATTTTTTCCATTGGGTTAGGTCTGAATGTTCATGTATCTTCACAAAGGCCAAATGCCTTGAAAATGAGAAAAAGGTGTAGTGATATTGTTATATTAGTCATATGCCTGGACTATGTTCTTGCATAGTTCTATGTAAGGCTTTAGATCTATTTAAGGATCAAAACCTAGTCATCCCTAAAAGCGTGTAACACAGTCTAATGAATGGCCAGGAAATGCACTTTGAGATAAGAGAGAAGTTGGATTCATAAAGCATTAATGAATGGGTCAAGTCATGTTATGTGTACCAGTATGCATTACTCTCATTGTGTTAAAAGGAATTTCCTAGTAGTGAGAAGCATGATTAAAATGAAATTTTAAGAAGTAAATATTATAGGAGTCTAGAACTGTGGAAGTTCACCACCTTATGGAAGTTAAATATGAAAATAGCTACTAGGGAAATTAAGTCAGCACTTGGATATAGTTAACCTAATTTAGGTGGAGCTCACATGAATCATATGCTGTTGCTTTATAAGTTTTATAAGTTTCCAGTATTTTCAGAGGTATCTCTCTGGAAAAAAAAATCCTGTCTATGGATAGTTTAATTTTTTGCCAAGAACTTCAATAAATCTTCTAAAATTCAAACACAACCAGAACAGCTAATCCATCATAGAATGATTACATTGCATCTGTCCTGTTCAGAAGGGGCAACAGCAGAGGACAACCTACCGATGATAGTATGACATAATGCAGGGGCATACACAAAGGCCTTTGTTTTCCATCCTTTACAATATGTCAATACTTGAAAAAAATGTATGTGTGGAGAATAGAGAAGCCTGATCAAACTTGGTCCATATCAGATATATGATTTTTGTTTCCTGTCCAGGCGAAAACCTGGTATACAAATGTATTTGAGTAAGTATGACTGTATGGGATCTAAAATATGCTAGTGTTTTATTTCATCTACATTCTTAATGAGTTGACTTACAGATTTGGGCATGATAGACTCTTCTGTCAGAGGAGATTCTTAGGCAGTGTGAAGATAATGTGTAGGACCATCCATGGAGCTCTGATATGGAAACGGTGTGGTGCCTTTTATTACTTCTGTTACAGAGAAGTTGCATGAGCTCACTCAGTTTCTTCTGTAAGTGTATGTTGTGCTGTGGTAGGATCAGGGAAGGACATGTCTGTATTTTAAGGACTTGCAGTCTTTTTGAAGTCCCTTCTTTCACTCTATGTCCACCCACTCTTAGCCTATAATTTGTCCTATTTTGGAGTTGAGTTCATCACCACTTCTAGTGACATACCACTTCTGTTCGGTACACAGAATCACAGAATGATTGAGGTTGGAAGGAACCTCTGAAGATCATCGAGTCCAACCCTCCTATTCAAAGCAAGGTCACCCAAAGAAGATTGCTCAGGACATTGTCCAGTCAGGGTTTGAATATCTGGAAGGCTAGAGACTTCACAACCTCTCTGGCAATCTGTTCCAGCGTTTGACCATGCTCACCTTAAATGGAATTTCTTATATTTCAATTTATGCCTGTTGCCTCTTGGCCATTYACTGGATACCCCTGAGAAGAGTCTGATTCTGTTTTCTGATTGTTTGTTTGTTTGTTTTTAACTGTTTCCCATCAGGCCTTTATACATTTTAGTAAGATTCACTCCCTTCAGCCATCCCTTCTCCAGGCTAAACAATCCTACTTCTTTTAACTTCTTATCATATGAGAGATGCTGCAACCTCTTCATCACCTACATAGTCCTTTGCCAGACTTGTTCCAGTATGTCTATGTCTTTCTTGTACTGGGAAGCCCAGAAGTGGCATAGCACTGTGCTCACCTGAGCTAACTAGAGAGGAAGTGACCATCCCTTGACCTGTTGGCAACAGTCTTCCTAATGAAGCCGAGTACACTGTTGGCCACCTTTGCTGCAGGGACACATTGTTGGCTCATGTTCAATTTGTTGTGAAGTAGAACCCCCAGGTCATTTTCTGCAAAGCTGCTTCCCAACTAATGAGCCTCAGCCTGTCCTGGTGCATGGGGTTATTCCTCCCCGGGTGCAGGACTTTGCACTTCCCATTTTTGAACTTGATGAGATTCCTCCCTTCCTTTCCCCAAGCTGCTGAGGTCTTCCTGAATGATGGTACTCCATCTGGTATGTTAGCCACTCCTCTTAGTTTTGTATCATCTGCTAATCTGCTGAGGATGCACTGTCTCCCATCACCAGGTTATTARTGAGGTTATTAAGCAGTATTGACCCCCAGGTACTCTGCTAGTGACTGACCAGTCCAGCTGGACTTCATACCACTGATCACAACCTTCTGACTGGCTGTTCAATGGAGAGATGACATTTTTTTCACTAGAGGAAGTTGTTTAACAAAAGAGATTTTGAACGTTGCATTATCTTTTTGCACTATGAATCAGCGATTACTGGGGAATATAAAATGCTCTATTCTATTCTGGCCATTCCTTCTATCCAAGTTGAGATACTTGGACTGTGCTTCCAGATACTGTGAATCATAAAGAAATACTTGAACTCATTTTACCTGCGTACTTCGTGAGATGGTTCACTTCTAGGTGACAGGCTAAGCTGGTTGACACTTTAGTACTGTCTCAGTTGGATCTCATTTCAGGAATGAGGCAAGAGCTAGTGATGGTGTCAGTTTTTGCTTAAAGCTGTCCAGCACTAAGTGAATAGCTAATAAGGTCACTCTAAGCATATTCTTTTCTTTTTTCTTTTCTTGAATATTTACCACCAGCTATTGAAAAGGTGGCTGTCTAGTCTCAGCCAATTAGAGCAGTTCCGCTTATGAACAAGGGGAAAGACAAAGGATCATTCAGCTTGCTTTGCTCAAACCCACATGCTAGAATGGAAGGCTTTTGTCTCCCTGTTGGCTGTGTAGACTTAGACAAATAGATTAGTTTTAATGTCTGGTTTCTGAAGGCCCGAGTTTACTGAAATGAGTGCAACCCAGATGCAGAGTTGTCAGAGTCAGAAAGGGAACAAACTAGTACATGTTTTAACTACCTTCCAGTAGGAGAACCAGTATTAGGTTCTTCTGGATGAGCTTAGATGGGGACAGGAAGACATTTGAGGGGGGGAAACCTCAAATCCCCAGACTGGAGTTGCTCAAATCCAAATTGAATGGAGGGGAAAAAGGATTTACTGGAGTTAGGGCTAAACAGCAGAAATAAGGAAATAAATGCCTCTGACGGATTTAGTAGTGATAGAAGTTGGATGCTCTCAAACTTTGCTCAAGTATGTCTCCAAAGTAGGACCCAGCCTTTTCCTCATTAGCCTCTCAGCAGATTCAAATGGTGAACAGATGATATGGAGGAAGAAAGAAACTYGGACAAAGCATTGCTGCCTTGTGTTCCTGGAATTAAGTGGAACATTCTGGGTCATTATTTTTGCTCCAAACTGAATGCCCCGACCTACTCCAACATGTTTTGTTCATTCTCTGATGTGTCATATTTTTCCATTAAGTTGTCATTTCTGCAGCTAACTGTGCTAACAAACTCTGCTAGAAAGTAAAGTTATGTTCAGAAGCTTTAGATAATGCAGGAAACGTTTTTCCATTTGTCTAGCTGTGAAAGCAACATTGAGCAAAGAGCTGGAAATTCAGCAGTTCTAAACAGCTTAAACACTGGCTCTTTAAAACATTTTTCAGTCTTTTACTTTGTAATAATTTAGTAGGGTTGACTTCAGATTGGAAACAGCTGGAGACCTTACATGAGACTGTGTGTATATGGTCTTAACCTATTTTTGGGGAGATTGTGGATGACTTGCCGTACCTGACTGGTGTACTGTTGGTATTGATTTTAATGAGAGAACTGAGACTCTGTGGTAATAAGCAGAATGGATCTTCTTTTCCTGTCCAAGACACTAATAGACCTGTAAAATAGATTTCCTCTTACAGAAGACTGGAAGTCAGAGTCATAAATCACCCTAGAGAAGAAACCAAAAATGGGAGTCCACATAAGGGGTGTTTTCTGCACTGGTGTTGCCTTGCGGAAGGGAGCTGTATTTGTAGCTACAGAGCCTAGAGATGTTTTGGAACAATGCATATACATTAGAGGAGGGCCTTAAATGTGAAGATATTAGACTGCCTAACTTGTTTAATGTTACATTTCTATGTGACTGCTAATTAAAAAAAGAACTGGCTGATTGGAAGTGGGTAGAAAAAACATTTTATCATTATAAAAATGAAACGACTAGATAAGCTCCTGTGGTTTTAATATTTGTATTTAACCATACTTCTTTTAATTCCTCCATATAAAAATGGCTAACTCTTTAAAGAGTATTTTTAATTTCTCCTTACTGGTGTTTTCCACCTTTGTCTTCTGGGTTACATCAGAGTTTTATGAAAAGCACTTTTATGTTACATATTTATGTATTCTATGAAGTATGTTCTCTTCTGTTTGATGGGACGCCCTGTTCTGATAGTGTGYATCTGAACTGTTTTTATTTTACTTAATGAAAATGGAATAGATAAAAAGTTCTGTTTACATCCGTTTGTGTATTTCATGRAGGTCTCTTAGTATTCTGTTTCATGCATTAAGAACTGAAGTGTGGAAGTTCCAGCCCTGCCCCAAGGAACTTGCAATCTAATTAAAACATATGAGACTGCAGTCTCAGAGCTAGCAGAGCTGTTACATCTTTTTGGACTACGTGTTTGTGTGCAGTCAGCAGAGGACCTAAATAACAAATTAGAAGGTGTAATTTATTTGATTGTCAGTTACAGTTCTCCCAGCAACATACCCTTTTTGTCAGCAGATCTCTCCTCTTGTTGGAAAGTATGAGACTTTTCATTAGTCTGTTTTGGGGGTCACACTAAGTAATATTCTCAAAATGACCTGCATCCCATGAAATGACAGCAGAGATTAAATGCTTGTGTTCCTTCCTTAGGAGCTATTTAGGAACCATTGAAAATGTAATTCTCTGCACAGAGAGCTTCCAGCATGTTGAGATTATAAATAAGAATTTYACCTAAACAAGACTGTTGAAAAATAGAGACTGATAATAAGAGATTTTTTTTTCCAAGAGCATGTTTCATATAGTTTAACTTCTTGCATACCCTCCTTGAAGTGCATCTGAGCCTGCAAATATAAAGCACGATAATGTGGAGTGGAAAGGATAGCAATACATGACTTGGTGTTYATTGGTGTTTATCAGAAGATAAATACGTTGAATCCTTGTTCCTGGAAAGAAAATACAATTCTTCTGGAGATATTCCCAGGAAGGAGGCTGTTTTGACAAGTTAGTCTACAGCCTCCCTAATCCTCGACTACCCTATGCTTGTGTGGTATGGGAGGATGTTCACAGGTTTGAGAGCTTATTTAGGATGCACCCCAGTTGCCTGGATTACTTGTRGGGTAGGATATCAGGTATATAATAGAGAAGACATGAGCCCCAGCCCACTGGTAGCTCGTGGATTTGTTTTAGTTTAAGCTTTTAAGCATGGATGGTCTTGTTCTGTGTTTCTACCAGTGCATAGTGCAAAGGGATCCTACAGCATGAGTACATTCTAGTCATTTGCAACAGTGACGTGAATGATAATGCTGAAGAACATCACACTGTGCAAATAGTATCCAGACATATCTATCTTAAATGCATAAACATCCATCTAGTTWAAAAACCTACATATGTACATATTGCTTATCGGAATTCATAGTGCTATGTTAGCTTCATCAGCCTGCCAGAGTTTGAAACGATGGCATCAAGTGCTCAATAAATAGATCCACAAGTAATCTTTAAAAGTGCTTAGAATTAAGGCCAAATCTGAGCAGSTTTGAACTCCTTGTGACATTTTTCCCCTTTTGGCTTTCATATTATGGAAGTTACATGAAAGCAGCAAGGAGTCCTAAACTCATTCTTTGAGAGCATTATAAAACATCGCAGAGCAGTGCACTTGCTTATTTCTCAGAATGAGTGTGTCTAGCATTTATTTGCTTAGAAAAATAAAAGTTGGATTTAGCATCTTCACTCCATACAGTAAATCATCATTACTAAGCAGTGTTTAGTCTCTTAATAGTGCTACTCTAATCCTTGCTTCTCAATGGAAAATTCATGAGAAGCTCTTCAAATCTGATGGAACAGAATCAAAAAAGTAGACTCAGGGAGTAGAAATCAGATAACATCCTGTTGSTATGTAAATAATAATTTTTTAGCCTTTATTCTCAACAAGTGTTGCAATTCTCAAAATAAAACTTCTGATCAAATGATGCCTTCTGTGTCTGCTCCCTTTCCTCCTCATATTTGCCCTGACAATACCGTTTAAAATATCGTAACGTACTGTCTTTGTTTCATATTTTGCAGGATTATGACTTGAGCCAGCTCCAGCAGCCTGACACTGTAGAACCAGATGCCATCAAACCTGTTGGAATCAGGCGACTTGATGAAAGGCCAATCCATGCAGAACCTCAGTATCCAGTCAGATCAGCTGCTCCTCATCCTGGTGACATTGGGGACTTCATTAATGAGGTAAAAGAGAGAAAAAGAATTCCCTTGTAAGATGTGATAAGCTTTTATTTGTTGTTAATTGTACTGTACATGMATAGCTGTTATGTTTGAATGTAGTAACTTTTTAAAACTTACTTAAACAAAGTCTTACTAGATAGAAGTAAATATGTCCTTTTAAAGTGCAGACAAATTTAATTAACTCAATTCAAACAGAAAGGGAAGATATATCAATTAACTGCTATACATTTATATTAATTACAATCATAATGTGTTATCAGCCATAACCACAGTATCTCCAAGCAGGATTATTCCATGAATTCCTAGTAATAAATAGAGTAACAAAATTATAGTTCACCTTAAATTCATTTATTAATTCAGAGTAATTTAATAATGGAAGAAGTTCATTTTCATTTTCCTTGTACATTACCCGTTGAATCCAGATAATAGTGGAAATTCAGTACCTTCAATAAGACCGAAAGAATTCCATCAAATACGATYAGTGAGCAGGGAGGGCAGCTAAATTAAATTTATGTAAGTGCTTTTGATATTGGTTTTGTCTAAGAGCTTTAGAAGTCTTTGCATTATCTTTTGATTCTTCCAAACTAATAAAGATAAATGTAAGAGTCAGATTATACCAGATAACTTACAGTTCTGAAAGAAATACTCCTCTACAAATATTTGTTTCATTATTTCTATCATGAGTGAGTCTAAAATCAATGGTTTGTGGAATTTAAAATACCACAGTGCAATGTGTGTGTTGTGCTTGCTATATATAGGAAAACAAATAATAAAAAAAAAAATACAACCTAAAAGAAATGTGAACTATATTCTATGGATGAATAATAGTAGTTAATTATATTCTCTAATTTTCCTTGGCATCTTCCTTGGCAATTGCAGCTGGGCAAGTATTGCAGAACTGTTTTTGTGAATATATGTTTTTTCATGTCTGCCTTAAAGAAAAAGCAGGTGAATATACTTAAGTCTCTCGTGTTCGCAAACTGCAAAAAAATAATTTTGCTCCTAATAAGGTATACAATRATGCAATTTTAAAGAAACTACAAAGAGATGACTAACAGAAAGCATATGTAATATTCCCTTTAGACAATGTATTTTAAGAGTGTGCAGGTTTAGGAAAGAGATGGATTAGAAAGAATTAGAAAAAAATGATTTTGCTCCTAATAAGGTATACAATGATGCAATTTTAAAGAAACTACAAAGAGATGACTAACAGAAAGCATATGTAATACTCCCATTAGACAATGTATTTTAAGACTGTGCAGGTTTAGGAAAAAGATGGATTAGAAAGAAATGTCTTGACAAAATTAACTTTTACATGCCTTTACATTTCTACGTAATACTTTAGAAGGCCAAAATCTATTTTTAGTAAATATCGGAGCCAATAAAAAGCTGGCCCTGACARTACACACATAAGAATATGTTTGTGCTCTTTTCCCATCTTCCTCCAGACAGTCACTGAGTTTTCCATCCTGTTCTCACCTAGGTGTTACCAGACACTCCCCACCTGGCAAGCAGTGGGGAAGTATCGCATACCCCATCAATTGCTCCTCACTACTTTGATTTCTCTGTTCCTCACAGCGGGATTATAACATGTTCTCTATACAGCCATATCACAGAATGAGTGTAATTCTCCTGGAAAGYCAGAAAGAGACTAGAGTTTGTCCAGCCTCCTATAGTTTATAAATTGCTCAGCAAGCTGTTCTTACAGTACTATTTCGATAAATTATATATTCTGGGAGAATATAACATCAGTGTTTACAGGCGGAGCTGTAGAAACAATAGGTGCTGTTTTGATTTAATCCAGTGTTCTTATATACAGTACGGATGAGCAGGGAGCCATTTTCTTACTGTTCTCTGCTGTATTAGATCAATACCTTCCTTTATTGGAYCTTGCCCTCCAGCAAAGCTTACTCCAGCTCCTGTCACACAGCACAATGATGTAAATAGTGCCAATAACTCCAAAATAAGATCAACCTTGGAAATTACATGTATGAAATCACAGAAAACATGGCAATTTTCTTGTTCTGCAAGTTAACTCAAAATAAATTATATCCTCCGATTAAAAGAAACAGTGAGGCAGATAACCATGTTTCAAGCATTATAATCTAGCTGGGGTTTTTTGTTTTGTTTTCTTTTCCTTAAAAGGCATTGCTTTTGTAGGATTCCACAGCAACATGTCATTCTAGTATGCAGCATTTCACCTAGGCTTCTTTACAATCGTCAAAAGGGGCTAAGGATTGTTCATGCTCACTCTGTTGTGCCAAAAGTCTGAGCAAATTAGAAGTTTTGTTTCTCCAAAACAGTTTATCATCTTAGTGTTTTATGTTAACATTTCCTATGGCAAATATGATTCAAAAAAAATTATTGGCAGCAAAAAACCAATCCCGCTTTCCTTGTAGTACTTATTATTACTTACTAAGTTTTCAAATGATCTTTGGCTAGAGTACAAACATTCAGGCTGTACAGTTTTTCAGACTCCCCTCAGAACATTCCACCTATAGTTCCTTGTAAGCAATCCTAGAAACAGTACACCCAAACTGGTAAATTCCTCTCAGTTTTACTTGAAATAAGTGGAAAAAATCTCTGGTAAAACCTTGGCAAAATACCAGATATTTCTTAGGACAACTCATRTAAAAGTTGTATTGAACTATGGAAACAAGATAGTAAGTTAAGAAAGAGCAAAGTTAATATTCCCTAGTTTGCATCCGGATTCAATGTAATTAGAGAACTTTCTTCTGATGATCGCACCATAACTTTTTCGTTAAGCAGCTTTGCATCTGCATCTCCCAATGCATCTGCAAAACACACTTGGTCACTAGCAGAGCAGGGAGGCTTCCTTGGAGTTGTTGGTACCTAATTAGTAAAATCTGTGTATTTACACCATTGAAAAGATGCAACACTGCTTCTAGAGATCAGTCTGATTTTCTGGAGTTTCTCCTTTTTCTAGTGATCCTGATCACTCTGGTGTTTTGGGATGCTGGCCCATGTGCAGGAATTAATCTAGCCTGTTCAATGCTCACTGGCACTTCAGATGTATCACCAGGATTGTGCAGATTGGCTTCTGAATTACCGTAATTTTTAATTCAAAAAATATAAGTTATTCATTTCAAATTTTGGAGAGTTTATCTACCACCATCTGAAAAAGTACAGGGTATTTTTTTTCCCTCTTACTTTTGTTACAGAGCCATAGAAACAAAAAAATGAAGGAGACTTRGTGGGTCATTTTGTTTCTTTCCCTTTGGCAGTAAGTTGTTTCTTTTGGTATATTATTTTCTAGTTGTCATCAGCTGTATTAAATCTACCTAACTCAGTGAGGCATACATATGAGTGTTTTGTACTGTTCTAATGACTTGTCAGTTGAAAAACAAGTTAGAAGTACAATAAAACCTTCAACTATTTTTGTAACATCTATAAAGTTAAGATAACACATACAGAGCTATGAGCTTGCTGAAATAAGAAGGTTCCAGTGGTGCCTTGTAATCAAAATATGTTTTGCAGGAATAAGCAAAATGACCTCAGGGACTTTCTTGTTTTGTCTTTTTCAATGGATAGATGAATCTCTTAATTTTAAGGGCGAGGGAAAACTCCTTTTCTTCCAGTCCAGTGTACAAACAAGTCAGTGAAGTCAGTCATGTGTTATTAAGAATCCTCTGTAGACATTGTTTTTCATTTTGAGTTTTTTAAAACATAACCTACAGAGTATAGAGCATAATTAACGCTTAGAATAGTCAGGATTTGCAGGACAGTATAATTTATACCTGTTTGAAGTAGTGTCGTTAAGCCAGTTTTCAAGAACTGTCTATGCTGTCCCTAGAAATCTTAAACAAATTATATTGTGATGGAGAGCTTGTGGCTAAGAATATGTTTCTAATCAATAGAGGACATAGCCTGAGGTAAATTAAATTTAAATTACAAGCTAAAGGTCTCATCCCATGAGGACATTGAGGACCCTCAATTCTTTCTTAATAAGTGGTTATTGATACAGTGCACCTCTAAGCAGAATAGGGTCCCTTAATGTTTTCTGTTTTCTCTTGACAAATAAAAAACAATTTTTAGATTGATAAAATTTTTCATATTTCCCTGTAGGGCTCTGTTCCTTCTCTCCTCCTCATGAAGAGTATGTTGGATTTGATTAAATAGTAGGATAATGAAAATCAAAGCATTAGATCACTGATCCTGAAACATTTCATGTTAGTTCAAGATTTTGTGTTTTTTGCTTTCCTCGATTTTTGTTTTTTCCCTTGATTTGAAACAAATACATTGAGAAAACTACACAAATTGGACAATTATAACTTAAAATTAATCATCAGTCTTCAGTCAAGGCACTGTGGTATCTTCTTTCCCTCCTCCTTATCTCCTCATTAGTGAAAGAAGCCGAGACATCCTTGGAGTAGGAAGAGGGTGAAAAAATGAGATCGCTGCTCAGTCTRTCCTCAGGCTCACCTTAGAGCAAAACCAGTATAAGCTGTTCTTGGCAGCTGTTTATTGCCTTTTCAGTTGTGCCAGTACAGCAGATTGTGGTGCCACCCACCAAAAGGGGGGTGCTTTTCAGCAAGCTGAAAAGTGGTGTAACGCAAACCAAAGGGAGCCTCCTAGCAGGTTTCCCTGCCAGAGCTACCAGGCGGCAGCTCCGCCTTTAGACAGCCTGTGGAGCCAATCAGCAAAGCAGAGCACTGCACTGGCTGGGTTCAGGGAATGTGTTCAGCRGTAGGAAGTAAAAATTGCCTAATGTTTTCTTTCTTGTATCTTAGATTGTAACTTGACAAATACATACAGCAGAAAACTTGGTTGACTAAGTTCAGTCATTATACTGTGAATCTGAGTAATTTTTAACTAATGGGTTAGGTGCAAACATCGATGTGGAGTTGAGTCAGTACCTTCATCACACAGCGTCTAGCTGTGTTTTCTGAATGAAATCGGTTATGCAGTAAACACAAATCTTTAAAACAATGAATTTGTCAGTAAAGTGCTATCTTAAAGCTCAGCAACACAAAACCAGTTTTATTTTCCAATGTGACCATGCTACCAGCACCAAATTACAAAAATCCAACTTCCTCCCTGGGAGAGGAAGGGGAAAGAGGCTGCCTGCCTTCGTGCCATAGGTGGCTGATRCATACCAGAATTTCTGCAGTGATGTGGGAAAATGTTTTGTTCAGTGATTTTTAGTAAATTAGTATCCCATGGTTGGCTTGGCAGTTCCTAGGCTAGATTTGCTGTAAGTAGTAGAGAGAAATAGCATTTCTTCTCCAAGCCATCTTTATAAATGACTTTCACACACTGGTACGAGGGACTCRTACCTCAGCACTCCTTACACTCGAGCTGCATTTATTCTCCTTCACTGCTACCTGCATTCCAGAGCATGGGAGTCTRTTGCCCCAAGAAGACTTCAGGGGTCGGACTGAAAGAGAGGATGTAAATATTGTAAGACCAATTGCTGCCTGAGAAGCAGAATTCCATCTCTGCTCTTCAGCAGAAATTTATAGGAAGCCTTAGGATTATTTGAGGCTTTGAAGTTGGACAAGCTAACCCTCCAACACAAGCTTTCTTAGAGCCTTGAGCCGTTTGTCCTCATAGTGACTGTCAGGATGGAAAATGCCAAAGAGGAAAATAATAAATACCGCCAATTATTCTGATCGGATAATTGAGAAATTATTCTTCTACTGCAGTCTATTATTAATCTGCTTGATGTTGTTGTACCACCTGAAGCAATCATTTTAAGTCCAAAATATGTTCTTGGTTTCAGGTCATAAATATGCCAGGCCTTCCCTCCACTGAGTTGCAAAATCATTTCAGATTCATTCTGCACACGTTAAATAATTTTAGATAGAAGAAGAATAACCAAGCTTCCCTTCTACTGTTTATATGATTTATGCTATAATTAATGGATTTTGTTCTACGTGTGTTTCRGGGCGGGGAGGAGAGATGATTATCCATTTTAGTTGCATCACATTTACACTTAACAGTACATGTTTGAGAGAGTAAAACAAACCTTTCTTTAAAAGGCAGGGAGGGAGAGGGTCTTAAATATTTCCAGGGAGGTATATGAAAGCTGTTCTTTAAATAATAAAAAGAAYAATAATAATAGAAAACCACATCATGTAGCACTAGTTAAAATTAATCTAAAACTAAGTGGTTCAAATTCTTTACTAAGCTGTAAAGAATTTTGGCAGACACATTATCCCTGATCAGTGGCTGCCAGCATGGAACATTCAAAGAATGTTGGAAGAGCATTACTAATCTCATAGAAGAAAATGCAAGGTTAAAAAATCCAAAACACAAGAGGGCTTGTTTTACTTTTAACTTAAGGCTTCAGCCTTTTGTATTCGACTTGTAACTCTTCCCAAGGTAAGCATATATGGCCACAGAGCAATCTTCTCATATTCTACAATTAAACTTACTCTCTAGGCTTGGACCAGTGTAAGAAAACAGAGAAGAGATTTTTGTCTTGGAGAAATGTGGTTGTTTCCCAACTTTCTCCTTGTTCAGTTTATTTTGGTTTTAATTTGGGTTACTCAGCTGTAGAGAGTAGAAGAAATTTAAAACTAGTGAAGACCTGATATTGGTGTGTTGATAACTTGAATGCTTTCAAACAAGGAAACAAAAACAGCTGTGATCAAATATGTATTTAGTTTTGATATCTTTTTTGTGTGTGTGTGTGTGTCTCCTTTTTGAAGAGCAGGTGGAATCTTTTGTATGGTTAAGACAAATCACATAAGGCTTAGGGCAACATACTGTATCTTTTTCTCACAGTCTACGGAGTTGGATGAATTTTATAGGACTACCTAAATATGCCATTTGGCACATACAGATGGACTGCAGTTCAACAATGTCAGTAGATATGTTATTGGTCATGTGAGATGGCTGTTTTAGCAAATCTATGCAAACAAACCTATTTTTCCTTCCCTAGCTGTCTAACCAGTCCTGTGCTGCCAATGCCTCAGGTTGTGAGCTATGTAACTCATACTGTATATAGTTATTTATTAGAATAGTTCCCAATGCAATGATACTCTCTTAAAGTTTTGTTATAGCTGTATGTATCGTTAAATTCATAGTGTCAAGCACTCTAATGCTGGAAACATGGCCATTCTAAAAGAAATTGAAATATGTTACGGTTGGAATTACAGAAGCACAAATCCTGCTGTCTTAGTTGGAACTGAAGTGAATTGCAGTAGAACAAGAGTTTGGTTTCCTCAGATTGTGATTGATACCTGATTGCACTGAGATATTCCAGTTACGTTTTGCCTCTCTCTCTGATATAGAACTTTATCTTTTTTCTCCCTCTCCCTATTTCAGGGACTTAAAGCAGCCGACAATGACCCCACAGCTCCACCGTATGACTCCCTCTTAGTCTTTGACTACGAAGGAAGTGGCTCCACTGCTGGATCTTTGAGCTCTCTTAACTCCTCAAGTAGTGGTGGTGAGCAAGACTATGACTACCTAAATGACTGGGGCCCACGTTTCAAGAAACTTGCTGATATGTACGGTGGAGGTGATGACTGAACTTCAAAGTGAACTTTGTTTTTGGACAAGTACAAACATTTCAACTGATATTCCCCAAAAGCATAAAGAAGCTAGGCTTTAACTTTGTAGTCTACTAGCACAAGTGCTTGCTGAAGGCTTTGGCATAGGCTGCAAACCAATTTGGGCTCCGTGGAATATCAGTGATCCAATGCTGTTTGGAAAAAAAAATATTGAGCTCAGTTACACTTGAATTTTACAGTACAGAAGCACTGGGATTTTATGTGCCTTTTTGTACCTTTTTCAGATCGGAATTAGTTTTATGTTTAAGGCTTTAATGGTACTGATTTATGAAATGATGCATTAAAGAGACAAAATATGTTGGGGTGGGGAGGAGTAAGATAAATCACAATATGCTTCAACATGCTTTTGTTACATTGCATTGCTTTTATTAAAATAAGGAAATTAAAAATTAAACCCTCATGGAACAATTTTATTATCTGGGAGAGAACACCATGAGGTTGAACAATGTACATTACTTCTAGTTTTAGATGTTAGGGGATTTTTTTCACTAAAATTCTAAAACTTATGCAGCTGGTTGCAAATAAAGGGAGTTTTCATATCACCAGTTTGTAGCAGAATTGATTTTTTTTTTTTCATATGCTAGAATGTTAGACACATTTTGGTCTTAATCCATGTACACTTTTCTTTTTCTTTTTTTAATTTCTAGTACTTTTTCCCACTTCACTGTAAAAATGGTATGTGTACATAATGTTTTATTGGCATAGTCTGTGGAGAAGTGCATAAACTTCAGAACACGTGTATGTATTATTTGGACTATGGATTCAGGTTTTTGCATGTTTATATCTTTCGTTATGGATAAAGTATTTACAAAACAGATTGCAAACAAGTGACATTGAATCAATTGTTGAACTGTAGTTAGAGTACTCAATATTTTTTTTATTTTTATTTTTATTAATTTTTTTTTGTTTGGGGAGGGAGAAAAGTTCTTAGCACAAAAATTTTCCATAATTTGTACCAAAAAAGAAGGGGTGGGAGGGGGGAAGGGAACTGGCCTAATATTGGTGGCACGAATAAATATACAGTATGTTTTGGGGTGGGGAGGGAAGGGGGAAGGAGCTTTCAAACTGGAGAGACTTCTGAGAACAGCTTTGCCTCTGTATTGTGTACCAGAATATAAATGATACACCTCTGACCCCAACGTTCTGAATAAAATGCTAATTTTGGATCTGGTGCTTGGTTTGGCATTTTTTTTTTCTACCTGAGCAGCCCTGACTACAGTAAATAAAGAGAAAAAAGTACATGAAGTGCATTTGAATATAATGAGAAATATATGTACTTTTTTAGCATTCAGTACTGCTGAGCTGAAAATGAGCTGCATATAGCAGAAAATTTGCCACAAACGTGGAAGCCAAGTGCTCTTGTGAAAGAAAAGTGATTATTGGCATTTCTGGGAATTCAAAGCTTTCGGTTCCACGGAGGTGGCTAACTCTTTGGCTTAATGTACATTATGTATATAACAAAGCTTGCATCATTTTTTGGCTCACTTCTATATTGACAGTTTAATGATAGTGTGATTATGGTGCTGGTCATATAAGTAAAATGCAGATCCTGGCAGTTGTTTCCTGYTTGAACTTCCTTATGCTGAGCTAAAGACAAGCCCCTTGTTAACTTGGTCTGTGCCAGATCGTGTCCTTCAAGGGATGAGTTACAATTACAAAAGTTTCTTACAAGTCCTACCAGTCAATTAATCATTACTAGATGCATTTACATGTTACACTGATTTATTTGCAAACAAAGCAAATGTAGCAAGTACAGCAATTCTGCTGTCCTTTCATTGACTTGCAGCAATGTGCCTAGGTTTAATGTCTGCATTTACACTCATTAAGGGCCTAATTGTGAACAGTGTGAAGCTCGAAGCTCAGCAGAAACACCACATTTACCCAGTCTGTTGAGAGAACTGAAGCAGTAGGAGGGAGTCCAAGCCCCAGCACTCRTGTAGCTGCTTTCTGCAACTCGTAAGGATTGGTAGGCAGCAACATAGTCTGTGGATGATGCTCATGAAGCAATTTCAATGTTTCCTCAGCACTCAAAGCATAATTTATGTAATTATAATGTGATTACCAGAGGTGAATCCTGAAATCTAAGCTGAGGAGCTTTCTGCACTGCATATGGCTTAAGACTATGAAATGAGGTATCTCTTCTTTGCTAATCTTTTCATGGGTATGTCGTCTTTCTTTTTCATGTTCCTGCTAATGCCTGTGAAAGTTCTGAGATGCAGCAAATAATCCTCTCAGATTGGATTATATCCCTCTAGTGTCATCATACCTGGCTGTTATTTATCTTGTATATTAGTGACAGTAGCTTGGTGTCGTAACAAACTAATTTTTTAGTAATGTGTGAAAAATCAGCATCTTTAAGTTATTTCTATATTAATTAGTAGTGTGGGAAAAGAGAGCAGAACACACAAATGAGGATGTGGTTGTATGTGGTTGAGTAAAGGAAGCTTTATAAGCGGCAGTATTTAATCCATGAAGGCATATTAGGTCCTGGAGAACTGGAGAGGTGCCTGAGGACCAGAAGAAAGCCAGTGTCACTCCAGTCTTCGAGAAGGGCAAGAAGGAGGACTCAGGACACTCCAGGCCGGTCCGCCTCACCTCCATCCCTGGAAAGGTGATGGAACAGCTCATTCTGGATGTCATCTCCAGACATATGGAGGAAAAGAAGGTGATCAGGAGTAGCCAGCATGGATTCACCAAGGGAAAATCCTGCTTAACCAACCTGATAGCCTTCTATGATGGTGAGACTGCCTGGGTAGATGAGGGAAGAGCAGTGGACGTTGTGTACCTTGACTTCAGCAAGGCTTTTGACACTGCCTCCCATAACATCCTCCTAGGCAAGCTCAGGAAGTGTGGGTTAGACGAGTGGACAGTGAGGTGGATTGAGAACTGGCTGAAAGGCAGAGCTCAGAGGGTCGTCAYYRSTGGTGTGGAGTCTAGYTGGAGGCCTGTGGCTAGTGGCGTCCCCCAGGGCTCRGTACTGGGTCCCATCCTGTTCAACTTCTTCATCAATGACCTGGATGAGGGGACAGAGTGCCTCCTCAGCAAGTTTGCTGATAGTACCAAGCTGGGAGGAGTGGCTGACACACCAGAGGGCTGTGCTGCCCTTCAGAGAGACCTGGACAGGCTGGAGAGYTGGGCAGAGAGGAACCTCCTGAGGTTCAACAAGGGCAAGTGCAGAGTCCTGCAGCTAGGGAGGAATAACCCCATACATTAGTACAGGCTGGGGCCTGACCTTCTGGAGAGCAGCTCTGCAGAGAAAGACCTGGGAGTGCTGGTGGATGACAGATGGACCATGAGCCAGCAATGTGCCCTTGTGGCCAAGAAGGCCAATGGTCTCCTGGGGTGCGTTAGGGAGAGTGTTGCCAGCAGGTCGAGGGAGGTGATCCTGCGCCTGTCCTCAGCCCTGGGGAGGACTGTGTCCAGTTCTGGGCTGCCCAGGACAAGAGAGACGTGGAGTTACTGGAAAGAGTCCAGCGTAGGGCTACGAGGATGATCAGAGGGCTGGAGCACCTGCCCYATGAGGAACGGCTGCGAGAGCTGGGCCTCTTCAGCCTGGGGAAGAGAAGACTGAGGGGGGATCTTATCAATGTGTACAAGTACCTGAAGGGAGGATGTCAAGGGGATGGGCACAAAACTCTCTTCAGTTGTCCCATGTGACAGGACAAGAGGCAATGGGCAGAAATTGAAGCACAGGAAGTTCCGCCTGACCGTGAGGGGGAATTTCTTCACTGTGAGAGTGACAGAGTCCTGGCACGGGTTGCCCAGAGAGGTTGTGGAGTCTCCTTCTCTGGAGATCTTCAAGGCCTGCCTGGATGCAACCCTAACATGCTCTAGGTGACCCTGCTGAGCAGGGGGGTTGGACTAGATGATCTCCAGAGGTCATTTTCAACCTTACTGATTCTGTAATTCTATGATTCTATATTAAGTAAGCAAAAGACCATTTTTAGCACAGTGATTTTCCAGCTTCTGTTAAAATGTAGTTGTGCATTAATTACAATGCTAATTCTATTCTTATTGTTATTTGGACCCAACACGTGGGAAACACTGAATTAAATTAATTTTATTGACATCAAATGCTAAAATGTTTTTAAATGTTTTTTTGTTGTTGTTAAAAACTTTCCAGTTTCTACTCCAGCACATTTTTTTTAAATGGAGTAGATGTCATTTTCTACGAACATATAGCTCTTTTTGACAGCTTTAGGAATAATACTTATGCATTTTGAGTATTAATATATCCATTTATCTTTGTCTTGATCAAGCAGTCTTACAGCTCTATCTGCAGCTACTTTGCAGTTCTAGCAATGGTTATCAAATTTAGCATTATGTCTACTGAACAGAAGAAAAGGTAAATCTTTTAGGGGCATTTCAGTGCTTTCACAAAAATATATATATATATGCTGAACTGATCTTGTTTCATTACATTTCAGGTCTATTCCCATTCTCGAAATGTGGAACCAGATTTTGTTTCTATATTATATGCTTGAATCTCCTAGAGAGGAATGCACTGAAACAAGGAGGATGGCCAGCCTCTAGACCCTTTAGGTAGGAAATTCTGGCAGCCTGTTTTGGAGATGGGATTGGGCAGTGACTGATAAATAAAATTTCTGCCTTGCAAACACTGTATCCAAGGGAGGTTATTTGCACAAAATAAGGCCTTTGGAGCTTTCCCATCTTGGCTTTTCACAGTTCATATTTCCCTTCAGTAACAGTCCCTCATAGTGTAGATCTCTATGAGTTTCAGTGGCTGGAAGGGTGAGGAGGAGAATATCTTTTGGGAATAAACATTTTAAGTGGATACATGTGGCTGGATCCACTTTCCTATGTTTACTCTGAGACTTCCAAGTTTTGGTGAAAGATGTATTACTTGCCCAATAACTGTCTATTCTTGCCACGTTCCCTCCAAGTATTTGCACTAAAATCTGAGTACTCACCTACTAATTTTATTGGTGATGATGTAGTTTCTGGCTGTGCTGTGGCACTGTTACAGTCTGGCTGTAGAGCTCACTTCTGAATGCAAAAATCTGATGCAAATCAGATTGATAGGGCAGGCTACTTGACTGCCTTTATAAAATGTTTATAAATTAATGTAAATTTTAAATGGAGGATGTTTAATTTCACATCTGAATTGCACTGGTTTGCAGACAGAAGATTCTTCTCAGTTGCAAACAAAAACATTTTAGATAGCCGCTTATTTCTTTTGTGCCAAAGTAGCAATGTCGCTGCTTCTTGGGAATTCTGTTTGTTCGTATGGAACACTGGAATCCTACCAAATCCCTGACTTTAAAAGACATTTAAATTTGTCCTCCTATGATGCCATTCACCTTGACACACAAAGGAATATGTTTGACCGGTCTGCAGTCATTCAGGATGTCACAGGTAACCCACTGCCATTCTTACCTCCGGCAGCTACTCCCACCTTCCTAAGGTGTCTTTCTTCCAGCAGTGGCAGCATGGTTTTGGAGACTGATCTTTATATATTGGAATGCAAAAGGAAAGTACCTGACTGCTGTATTCAAAACAGACCTGTTGACTGAGTCAGTAGTAACTCTTCAAATAAAATATAGCAAAGTCACTCAAATGCGCTAACACTTAGTCCACAATGGTATATTTTATATAAGTTGTTTTTGTCATTCAACCGGAGATGATCTAGGTTGGTGTAATTTCTTTTCTCTTTCCATTTTCGTTACTGGCCCTGATACATTGGTTCTGTAGGCCAGGATCCTTCCTATGAGTTGCACTAAAGCATAGGATAATTGTCCTTTACTTGTTACAGAAAAAAAGCAAATAATAAGGAATTTCCCTTTTACCTTTAAARCCCAGCTGAGAAACAGAAAAGGAGAAGAGTAGTTAAGGAAAATGTGCCAAATGGTTTCTGCAGAGAATTAAGGCCCCAGTCATACAGACAGGGAAAGAGCATCCCCTTTCTTTGGGACCATTTGGCCAGTCAATGCAAGGCACTCTCCACCAACACGCTGCTTCCGTTTTGGCCAAATAGCTTGCTTGATCTAATACAGAACTTAAAGATGACTTTTCTCTGGAGCTCCCAGTGTAACAGTGCTGCTTTCCATGTTGGGGTACATTTCGCTACTAGGCTTTCCCAGTTTTCCCTCCCAGTTCCCCTAGATGCCAAATCTCAAATCAGACTCCACATATTCTTCAATTTACAGCCCTGCAGAATCAAAGTCTCAGTTTTGTTTTGCTTCTGTTGTCTTGCTGAGGATAGCACATAGCAATAATCAGGAAGACTTGTCTTCCTTTTYAAAGTTCACTATCCCAAACAGTATTTTTCTCTCCCCGCCGACTCCTGTAGATTTCTAGAACATCTAAAAATGCAGTAATTGCCTGTAATAGGGTTGCTGCTTATAATCTGACTTCTCTGCTGTTCTGATTTCCCTGTCACTGAAGAGCATGCATTAATGTTGCAGTGACAGCATGAAGATGCAAACCCCATAGAGGTCTCTGGAAAGAGCAATCATGGTGAGGTGGTGACCGTGTGCACTCTGAACTGCTATGTAGCTTCAACTGCAGAGAATGCTCGTTATATAATGCATATATATATGTGCATAATGAACTGTTGGCGCTTAGAAGATCCAAGAAGAGTCACAGCCCCCTTGCCCCTCTTCCCTGAGCATACAAAAACCACCCGTATTTTCCTCGGCAGTGCACAACCTCAAGCTTGCAGGCATTTGCACAACTCTTTCCTCCGAAGCTTCCCTTTTCACCTTTTTAATCTGAGGCTACCTGGATAACATCTTCATTATTTTCTCATGGCTTTTTCCTTGACCTCTCCCATGGCTAAAGACTGATTTTTATGAAGTTATTTAGGATCATTTGTTTCTTGTTAACCAAGGAAATTCTCTCTGGTTTATGAATTATTATTGTCATTTGCTGCTATTTTCCACTTCCAGTGTATTTATAAAACCCTTTTGGTTTGGATTAACAAATTCAGTTTTCCTAGTTCTCATGCCTCTTGGCAAGCCTGAGAGAATTTCTGGTTTCTCCTTCCCCCTTTTCAGCTTCTATAACCAATTCTTTTACTACTGTTTTCAGACCTTGGTTAGTCTTCTGTAACTAAACTAAATGGTCAATCTCTTCTTCCTGGAAGGAACTGAATTATTTTGCTGCTAGTGGAAACATTCTCGTTGACTTTGTACTTTCCTGCGTGGCACCCAGAAAAAAAAAATAGATTTTGCGCTGTTCAAAACTGCTTAAATTTATTCTTATTCCTTAGAATGCTTTTTCTCTTGTGAGGCTATTTTTTTATACACTAATGCATTTGTAAACCTCATGGTGGCATGCATTTATGTAATTTAGTGAAACCACCTTCAAGTTGTTCACCGTCTCCTGCAGAGCCTAAATACTGATTCTGAAAGCAACATATTTCGCTCTGGGTATGAATAATGAATAGTAGCATTGTGCAAATTATTTTTGTACTCCTGTCTCTGAAGATAAAATTTGTTGATGTGGTATGGGTATATATAGATAGACAGATCTGTAGACCCACCCCTTCTGTGTTCGATGTTACAGAAGTTTGATTATTACATTACATTTGTTATCTGCAGTACTGCAGGGTGAGCTTATAAAAATCCAGCTGTCTCTGTGCTCCATAAATCAAAAGTAATGGCCAGATAATCAAAATTATGTTCCAATTCTAGAACATTCATTACTGGTGGCATTGTATAAAGCAGATATAAAAACAAGAAGAGTTTTTGCGCTAGGATGATTAGAGGGAATTACACTAAAAACATAGAATCATTATTGATATGTTTTGACTGGAAGCTAATAAAGAGCATTTTTCTTAGCCAGGTTATTTTAAGATAAACTGCAGAAATAAACAAAAATGAATCTTTTAACCTAAAGTAGTCAGAAAATGAGATCCCAACTATCTTTTGGAGAAATTATTTTTTTTTCTCATTTGAGCAGAAGCAAGACACCCAAGAAAAATGACCAAAAATGTAAAACTTATCCTTAAAAACCTCCTCATGGATTCACAGAGGTAGCTTCAAAGACCTTCTCTGTTGTCATGCCTAGTTTCAGATGCAAAGCTCCTGAAGTCAATGGAGACACTCCTTTGAATATCATGAATGTCCTCAAAGCAGTATTCAATTTAGAAAAACATCTGTAATATTCCTGCAGCAATATATGATACTATATGAAGCTAAACAGCCTTAAATAACTATGATGTTATTTGTTATTAAGTTGTTTTGATTGGCAGTTGTCTTCTCTTTTATTGAATAATTTTTAATGAATTTAAGTTTATTAAAACTCATTATATTCACTAAGGCACTGTCTTTGCCTAATTCTGATGMACACTGTAATGCCAGGTGACCCTGTATAAACGAGCTTTTACAGAAACCTACTTCTAGACTGAATATTTGGAAGAGAATTTTGATGGTGATTTTGTTGGTTGATGGTCTCAGTAAAGACTAGACACGCAGACCTTTAGTAACTGTCACGAGAATATCAGGCTGGCTGCCATTCCAGAGCAGAGAGCAAAGATCACTCCATAGAATTACATTTCACTACTGCTTCAGTCATATGAATAGTAATAAATAAGTATACGGTAAAACAGTGCTAGGTCACCAGCTGTGTGTTGCATATGTATATTTATTGTAGGTCTGTATACTGTAATCTCTAATCATTCAATACAGTTGCACAGTGATGGTGGATACTACATCAGACTTCCCTGGAAATCATCACAAGGATATTTGTTCCTCCTAGTTCACATGGATATGTTGTTCTTGCACAAATTCGCACAGCATACTGCCGGGGGGGGGGCGGGATTTTCTCCACTACTGAAAATTCTTACAAGTTTTAAGAGTGTTAACTTTTGTTACTTAAAAATATCAGTGTGGGGGATCCCCCACAAGAAAAGTGTTTGTGAATTTAATAGAGAACATAATGAAATTAGAGTAGAAAAGTGCAAGTTATAATCACACACTGCTGGCAAGAGTATTTAAATTTGCCTATTGAAGACAGTTAAAGAGATCCTTCATGAATCTTCTTGTGATCTTTTTTAATTATAAATTCGCTATGAAAGGGGCATTATATTGGAACTAGAGAAATAGATAAGGAACGGACACTTCTTCTGTGTTCATGAAGATTTGGGATTTGTGACCCCTCAGTGAAAATGAAATTGCTAATGTCAACCCATCTCTGGCAGACAGCATCTCACATTGATTTTATGCATAATTCAGCACAATTGACAGCCTTTTCAGGACAAGCTGGAGACTGATACGTTAGGGAAGCTAAATTGCTTCTCCCTTCAGCAAAAGAGAGTCCCTTGAGGCCACAAGTTATGTTTACTTGGAGAGCCAGTTGAGACTGTGAAGAAGCAGTATCATGCCTGATGTGAGGATACTCACCGTGCAATAGTRGCAGGGTCAAAAACTGCCTCCGCTGAAATTGTTTTTGTCATATGCAACAAACCCTTTTCCTTCCTCTGTCCTGTCTCAAACAGTAGTAAAAGAAATTAGAGTTCCTTCCCCATATTTAGTTTTGCATATGGAGTAGCAGAGATACTGTCTGTGTTGTTGGCTCGCATGCCATCCACAGCAAGTCCGATAAGCAGAAAAGAAGCTCTGACAGGGCAAATAGCATGCTTTCCTTACTGCTCACTAACTGTGTACTCAGACAAATGAGCTGCTGCAGGATAAACCGGATTTAGAACTGAAGCAGGTGCATTTCTTTAAATGTCTGAGTGTGAGCTTCCACTTTCAGCGGTTCCCAGAGGGACATGGCAGGATCTCTCCAGAGAAAGAGCAAATGCACAAGCACTGCTGAGGAAGTAGCTGCTCGCCCACACCCTCGTTCCCACCACAGAAATTTGTGTATCAGCCCCTAGTGCCATCTGAACAACTCCTTGTAGCATACCAGCGGTAGGAAAGGAGCAACTGCTTCTCGTCTGGTGTTATGTAGGTCCCTGAGTTGCTCAGCTGCTGAGCTGCATCAGAGTGAGTGCTTTGTCCAATCCATCTGCTGCACGTGGCATTGGCCAATACTGGCTGTTTTGGAAGGAGATTTAAGTGAGTGGGTGGGTAGGAATAGTGAATTAATAGCCTTGAAGATACTTTTTTTTTCTTAACCCTCTCATTAAAAATTGTATTACTCCAAGAGGTAAAATATCTGCCAAAGAGCTAGTGAAGAGTTTTCCTCACGGTGCCTGGCTTGTCCATATAGATGCCCAGTCTTTCCACTGCCACAAACCTCTTCTAAGATCAGACTGGAAAACAGAGGAAAATTCTGTTCCTGAACTGGGTGTCCCGAGAATTGCCACTTTGATGTATATTTTTATTATTTTWAAAAGTAGCAAAAATATCTCTGTTGTTTAGGTATAGTAATATTTGAAACTCAGTGTTCTATCTTGTRTTCCACTTTTTGTTTATGTGACTCGGATGAATATAGACTATTCCTTGAATATATACAAAATTCAATATATGTAACAAACTGTTCTTGCAGCTTAATCAGATAATTAGAGGTTTTGTCACTGTCTTATCCTGCTTGATATAATGTACTTTGACTGACAATATGGCAGCTTATCTCCAGTAAATTTAACAGACTGTTTGCAAGCTGCAAGTTGAGTTTAATTTTTCAAGCTGCAAGTTGAGTTTAATTGGGTGTCCGGAGATTTACTATGAGCAAGGTAATAATCTCAGAACAACAGCAAGAGGCAACATCTTTTCACTGTTGTCAGTATTGTAAATAAAGACTAATTTTCCAGTGGGYTCACTCTTTCTCCAGTGATCAGGTCTACCAAAGAGATATAAAGTGATCCCATATTTAGAAATGAAATAATTGCTGCAGATTCTGTGAGATACAAACACCTAAGCGATCTGAGTGGCCCTGTGTATGAATTGTGTGGGAGGGAATTGAGAAAGGAGAGTTACATTTTGAAATAACAACATGAATTTTATTGAAACAGCAATGAGTTGTTTGCCCTTTTATTTAGCCTTTATGATAGCAAATAGAAATGATTTGGCTTGCCAGTCAGACCTAGAAATGGGGAGGGGAAAAACAACCCCAAAATCTGAGTGCAATTTTGAGTCAAACGATGTTTGGATCAAACTCAATGCAATTTATTTTTATGTACCATCCTCCATACAGAGTACTGCTAAGCAGTTTACAGGGAGAGTCAATCATAAGAAGTTAAAGGGAAAAGGAAGGTTTTAAAAGCAAGATTAATTCCACAGCTCAGAGGAATTTTGGAGATTTTATTGCAGTTCTGAGGGAAACGAGAAAAGTTCCAGGTAAAACACTATCTTCTCTGTTTTTTGGTATCCAAAATATTGCATTCACTTGTGTCAGAAAATGGCATATTCCTGTTAATGGCACCACCTCTGAATGGCTCATTTGGTGAGAAGTTGGCCCATGGTGTTTTCCCATCRCAGATCTGTTCCAGTTCAGCTCTCCATAACGGCCACATGGAGTTCTTGCCATAAGTAGTAAACATTACTGCTGAGATACAGCTTCATGCAGTAAATACATGCTTTTCTCTCTTGGTATTTTGTAAGACCTGGTATTCTGAAAATAGGATCAATTTTGTCCATTTTGAAGTTGAATTAAAAAAGAATTAACAGAGTACTGTGATAGTATTCTGATTATATTGATATGTATACACACACACATATAGAATATAATATTTAATATTTCATAGATGGATAGATTCCCCTACCTCTGTTCAGTTATGTGTAGCTATTGAAACAGTTCAGATTAGTCTAATTTATACTAGCTGAGAATTTTGCCTAGTTTACTTGTTTTATGTTTATAGATATTGCTGAGTAGTTCTGAATGTGTGTTTTCAGTGACACAGGATGTAGAAGGGACTCCAGCCCCCAGATGAGTGGTACCCATGTATTCAGCATTCCCCAGGCTGACTGCTCCTCCAGACACTCACGGGCACTGCGAATCACAGATTGCTTTCCAGATGTCCACAGCACTCCAGACAGAATTTTTGCCTCCTGGCCTCACTTCTTGAATTTCCCATCTGAGACTGTCTTTTTTTAATCCCTATTGCTTGGTATTACAGTCACTGAGAGGGCTTTGTCTCACCATCTTACACTGACTGCTCAACTGACTGCTCAACCTGGAATACACCTCARAAAGTGGAAACTGGTCAAAATCTCCCCACATTATTTTTCTGTCTTCCTGTGACACAGAATAGCCCCAAAGTTCCCAAGCTGCACATTAGTGGACAGTAACTGCCAGCTTAAAAGTGTAACTGAACTAATCATTTGCTTCTGTTCAGATTCTTCAAATTCTTCCAATATTTGTGTATATGAAGTGTTCAGACACAGAGTCTGATCCAGGAGTGTTGTCCCAACAGAAAGATTGGCTCCTACCAGCCTGGGAGATGTTCATTCACATTCAGGAAGAGGAAGGAGGTGTAAAGTAATAGGGGCCAATTACAGTCCACCTGTAAACAGAAAGAAAAGGAAAGGGAACAGATCTAAGGTGTACAAGCTAAGAGATCTACATCAAGGTTGGGTGCCTCCTTTAGATAACACTTGCAGGAGAGGAAGCAGCTTTCTACACTCCACCCCAATTAGGTGTTTTATTTCAGCATATAAATTGAAAAATGCTTTATTCTATGTGACCAAAAATATATAAAATGATTTATTCTGACTGGTCAGAAACATATAGAAAAACATTGTGATAGAAAAGTACTGGTCTAGTTCACAGAAGAGACAAAAAGAAGAAGCCAGGCACTTTTTTTGGATGCAAATGATATGAAACACCTTTGTCTTGCATTCATTAAAGATTTGAGTCTAGGAAGCACTGACTCTAGAAGATGCTATGCCTCAAGCTCCGTTTGAGAATAAAGTATACTGTGATTCCACTTATCACTCTTCTACATGGCAACTCTTTGACCACACAGCTTTTACAGAAATGTAACTTCAATAGCATTGCTATTAATGCTCATCAGCATGAGGTAAGAGCTGGGCCCCTGACTGTCCATCTAAGGAACTCTAGATTTAAATAACGTGTGCTCCTATGTTGCAACACTTGCGGGTAATTATAACATTGGCTTCTGGCTATGAAATCTCTTCCTAGTTCAGGCATTTTTTGTCCTCATCTAACCTGCCCTTCAGCCTGAAGTCAACACAACCTTATTCTCACATTTTAACTTAAAAATTCAAGTGTCTATTACAGAATGTTGTGCTCTTGGCTGACAAAGTGGTAGACTGTGCAATCAAAGAAGAGTTTATGGTGAACTTCGTGGTTCAGAAACTTCAGAAATCTGCCTCTGCCTCATGTGTTTTGTGGCTACCTAGATCTTCTCATAAGGCCAAAGATAGACAATGTGGCTACCTAGATCTTCTCATAAGGCCAAAGATAGACAAATAAAAACAAGATACCTCCATTCACTTTTACTACCTATTTACTGATGTTTCTACTTTGCTGCTGCCTATGAATTGATTTGTTTTTCACTCTTTGGTCAGGTTTGACTAAACTTCTAGCTTTACCTGATGCATCTAGTTAAAATATGTCTTTAGGAAGCTGGTAGGATTGTGCATTACTTACTTATTCAGGAGACCAATTCTTCCTGGTTTAGCCRGAAAACAAGGCACCCATGAACCAGTTCTTGTTTTCAGCCTACTACTTTTCTCTTAAGATTCAGCCCACTGTATCTTGATATCAACAGTGGGAAATAAGATTTCTAATATTTTTGAAGGTGTCCTTGATATTTACTGCGTTCCAAGCTGAGTATTCCTTAATAGTACAAAAATAAAGCTTATAACCACTAATATTTGAAAGGGAATATCACTGCATTTCGAAGTTTTCAAAACGTGTGTAGACACGCTGCACTCCTTAGCTTTTTCAGTTCTATATAGCACGTATAGTGAAATACCCTGAGAATTTTGCAAACTCAAGGATTTTAAGGAGCTGAGGCCAAAAAAAAAAAAAAAAAAAAAAAAAAAAAAAACCTGATGAAACAGAACCAGGGGATTGAATAGGTTTAAAGAATAGCAAGTGGTTTAGAGCTGTAATGAGGAAAACAAGCCTCTGGTTCAAAAGCAAGTGCTTTCTTGTCCATTTACAGGATAATCAATATCTCATCCTAAAACACCTGTGAGCAGATATTAAAAAGAAARAATGCTTTATTGTAGAAAAACTTTGCTGACCAAGCACAAGTTCCATCAAAAATGGAAGCATAAATAACTGTGGAATATTGATAATGATGCTTATAGAAAAAGAGCTGAATAAACAGCACTGAATAAAATGTGAGATGGCATTTTATCCTTCTGTTTTCTTGTAAAGCTCTGTGCTAGCAGATATGAACAGTGTCCATCTCTAGCATCTGATCAGGACTCTTCCTCAGTCAGCCTTTTTTGTTTCCCTGCCTTATTTTAAGCATAATTTTCAGATTGATAAATATGTGCCTCAGACATAACATTAGCAGAGCTTGGATTCTGAATTATTGATAGATTTTTTTKGGGTACAGAAACAATTTAGGCCCCCAAAATGAACAATTATCTTTTTCAGCTAATAATAGTTCATATCAAATACTATTTTGTGAAAGATAGAGACTAACTTGCATGTTCTCTRCAGAAACAGAGAGGAAAATATTTCCTATGGTACTTACATATTATGAAATCAATTTTACATTGAAGGACACCTTTCAGAGTAATTTCAATCCTAAAGTAGGTCTGTATGTTGCTGTGCTCCCTGTGTATGTATGTATGTATGCATATATACATATATGTATGTATATAAATCTCTGTCTCTCTATATATATTTCAGTTAGCAGTACAAGGACCCAACAGTGCTTCCATTTCACCCCCTGTGTAAAATTAGGTTTAAATTCACAGTAATGATAATAGAGAGTGAATTGTTCACATCTGGAGAGTTTTTGTATTGAAAGTTCCAGTTAGACTCTATAATACATGTACTAGCTTACACCAAGCATCTAACTCTACTTTCAGTAGGTCAAGATACCCTTTCTTCACAGCTTCTTCACAGAGCACTGGTCAATCTGCTTTTCTGTTCTATGAGCCAAGGCTCGCATTCCACACTAACACTCCTAAAAAAAATCTATAAATTAATATCACAGATTTTCTGGAAGAAAGTTTGTCTCTGACAAGCTTAATGACACTACTGTTAGAGAGTGTTCCGCCTGCTACTTGTAAGYTACTCAGGGAGGGACAACTTTATTGCCAACAGGAAAAGTCAACGCACTGATTCAAAGATACCAAACTCTGTGCATGACTGGACCCTGGACACCACGACGAAAGAGCAGGCTGGTGATCTGCCAACCAGCAGCTCGATCCATGTTTCTTACACAGTGCTCCTTTCCTGCACTGTTTATCACATGTGATCATCAATGAAAACAGCTGCTACAGTGCTTTCCAACCCACTTGGTGTCTAYAACATAAAGCTGACAATGTGCCTGACTGTGACGTGTGGCTGGGTGGAGGTGAGATGTCTGTGCTGGTGCGTTTACTCTAACAACAGGTCACCTGACAAATATGAGAAGAACAAATTTCTGAAAGAGACCTGGGTGGCTACTGAGTCTTAAAAGCAATAGGTCTTAAGCAGTTTGCTCTAAGGAATATTTTCAGCCCAAGCTTCTTACAGTGCCATTACTGTTATATATTGTATCTACGGGTTTTAAATAGGCTAGTAGCAAAGTCTTGGACAAACCTGAATTGCAAAATTAGAAAAAAATATATATTTTGGATTTTCTAAGACTTGTACAGGACTATGCTTTGGAAGACTTTAGGTTTTCACTTGGGTGGATAAGGAGATAGCGAAGAGATACTGCGTATCCTGAACCACTGGGAAGACAGTTTGCAAGCTTGCATACCTGATTCAAAGCATTATAGTCTGTTACAGAAACAAAGAGAATATACAGCAATACTGTTGATGCTTCCAAATAATTTAGCAATTTATGTATCTGCATTCAGAAGCTGTACATGCATACTGTGTGTGAAGCCATAAAGACTGTGTTACTGCACAGGCTTTGCAGCTATCCAACTTCAGTGGGAACAAGAGGTCAGTAGAGCATTCTAAATAAGTATTTTTGTCACCTCTTGCTTGATAACTAAAGGGTAAACAGACATGATATCATCATTAATCTTTGAATGGCAAGGTTCTCAACTGCATGGAGCTGACAGCATGCTGCTTAGGTGATAGGGCAGAAGAAGAGCAATGACAAATGGAGCACAAGGTGGTATTTTGATTGATCATTTGCCTAGGAGCTTATTGATGGGGCTTGAGAACTTTCTAGCTTCCATTGTGGTCTTTTATTTCCACTTCTACTTTTGGAGATGATGATATGATGCAGAGACAAAGCTACAGATTCTTGAACAGGAAGATTTATATTCCTGCAGCAGCTCTGGGGAGAAATATGGACAGAAGAGAGTGCTGAACAGTACAGAAAGGCTTTGAAGACTCTAAGAAATGAGTCATTGCAAATACAATAAACTAATTAAGTTCTATAAGAAATATAGTGAAACTAGCACTGAGCACTGCTTCCCACGGGCAACCCACTGTCTTAAATAAGCACTTAAATAATCCCCATGCGGATTTAGGTACAATTTTGTCTGACCTTTATTTAGAGATCACCAACAGGGCAATTGATTATGGTTGGTCAACCTATGTGAATTGGTTCTAACCTAGAGTCAATTCTCTTTATTTCTTTGCCTACGTTGTTCCTCCTCCTTTGTAAAAATACAAAGTTATGCTTTTTCTTTTCTTTTTTTTCTTTTCTTTTTTTTTTTGTCAAAATCTACTGCATTTTTCTGTCCTCCTGTGGTTATTGGTCTTTTGTTTTGTTCTCCCCGAAGCTTTTTTAGACAGCCTCTTATACTTAGAGTTTTTTTCTTTGTGTGAATTGGCTTTTAAAAACAAAATTTCTATCCCAAAAGTCAAACCAATACCTATTAAAAAAAATGCAGGACTACATTCACTACCTGGGCCTACTACTACATCTATTACTACAGTTTCAAGTGTCTTCCTCTAGCACTGCTTCCCTGTCTGGGCTAAGAGTTGAATCCATTTGAGATATATCTGTAGCAAGACTGATAGAGATAAGAGATTTCATTACTCAATGCCCAATCTTGCCTCTTAGAGCCTTCAAGATGTTTACTGTTGAAAAAGGACTGCAAGATCAAATGAGTCAAACTGAACTTGTAGACACAAGTTGTGCATGACCTACCAAGTCTTCCTCTGCCTAGCTTTCCCTACCTTTAAAAGAAAAAAAATGGTGCTCCAATATCAAACATTTTGAGAACATTAATAAATTACTGCTGACAACCATAGCCATCACAGACAAAAAGATCAGTCAAAAGGTGAAAGACTATGGAGTAATATTTCCTCACCTCTAATTCATAGTTTTAAAGAAGAAGGACATATGCAGCTGCTTTGTTGTCAAAGAATATGAAGGGAAGATTTGGAAGGTATTTTTTTTTCCTCCTACTTCTAGCATATGCCTTAACCATGCTTTTGACTTTTCCAGAGTAGAGGGAATAAAAGAGGGGGAGGAGGGGTAGGGAAGAGGCAAAATTGTCTTCCTTTCTAAGATGCAGTCTGAAGTGGTTATAGAAATATTGATGTTAGCTCTACATATTTTTGAAGATAAGACATGTTCATATCAATCAAAACAGTACAGTAGTAACAGAGTGAATTTGCTTCAGGTAGTTCTGCTTGCAGAATCTGATGGTGCACTCTGATATGCTTGCTCTATTGTAGATGGTCCCTAACGTCACAGATGATACAGCTTTTTTCCTACTCAGCCATCACAGACACAAGGGAGAGGGGCTCTCTTCCACTGCAAGTGTCTCTAACATCAATATAACAGATCTTCCAAAGACCATCCTTTTCCTGAGGGCCTACATCCTCTTCTATTTTAGCTCTGTCTTACGAACTGGTGAGTAAATTTTCTTATGCTTTGTTTTTTTAAATTTAATGACTAATATGCAGCACGTGCTGATTCCAAGTAAGTAGCACCTTGGGAACTAATCCTTAAAAAAAAAAAAAAAGAAAAAGAAGAAGAAGAAGAAGAAGATGGTGCACATCTACTGATGGAACAGGGAAGCAAATAGGGGTTTTGGAACTGTGGCAAGAACTGCCCAAAGAAGTGAAAGTACCACACAAGTGCCAGGTGGGAAGTGCCACAATTAGTCCTCTGCAGGAACAGCKCTGTGCGAGAGGGGTGGAAAAACTGCAGTCTTGTGCTTTCTGAGCTGCTCTTAACTTGCTAACTTGTTAACTGCACCTAGCGCAGCTGCTGGTAGACTTAGTAAGCTGTTTCCACTGATACTAATATTAACAATTCCACTGCCTCCAGTAAAAATACAGCTGGGGTCGACAATGAGAATTTTTGAAAATCTTGCCCTAGAAAGTATCATTCTGAAGTACTTAATTTTGGCAATAAGAAAAGGTGTACTTTGGAGATGAACAGTATTTATTTCAATCTCGTTGGGCTGGAAATGTCTAAAACTGAAGCACTGCTAATTTTATGACAACAGATTCATGATTACTTATTTCTAGGTTAACTATAAAACACCAGGAGAATTTTGATAGCCTCATTTTTCTGCCTTCAATAAAACAGAAAACAGAAATGAACACATATTTTAACTTCGTTTCTTACTTTAAAAAACATGTTTATTCTAGTTTTTCAGCTTTGGGGGCAACAATTTTGGCAAGTTCTGGCGGTATACGAATTGTTTTGCATTTTACTGTTTAGCATAAGGCAAATGGAGAGATAGCTTTTGTCTATAGTTAGTGATGGTGGACAGACAACAGTTGCCCTAGAAAGCAGTTTGTTGAGGATTGTATGTGTGTAATAAATGTTAACTGTTCTTTTGGAAGCAATCTCTCTGTATCCATCATAAGCAGTGCTGGTCATTCTCCAAGGTTTGAATATTTAACAGCTTGGTAATGGGACTGGTACAGAGCCATGCTATCCTAGATTGACTGTTTCTTGGCTTGGAGGTGATAGATTGCAGCCTTGCAATATAGGATCCATCCTCTCTCATGCACAGCTAAAATTCTATGAGGAAGGAGTTATGGGCCATTGTCACTTGTGATGAAGAGTGGCAAGTTCAGATGGCCCAGATGGCCCAGATGGCAGCACGTGTAACTAGTGGCATGGAGAGTCTGTCAACTCATAGTTGTGGAGCTCTGAAGTGCCTTCAGATACCGTGTGCAAATTAGCAGCTAACCATATAAAGGTATAAATCAAGGATTAACTTTGGAAAGAGTCTGGGATGCGCTCAAAGAAGTATTTTGAGACACAGGGAAGGTCAATAGGGCCTRTTTTCAAGAAGTGTCATGCATTCAGCAGATATAGGGAGGCCTCATCACTATCTAGGTACATCTAAGAGTGTGTTCAACACCAAATTTAGAAAGTGAGGCTTTTGCATGACATGCAGCTACGCTCTTACAGACTGCTTATACCTTCCCACCCGAAAGCTGCTCTTTGGAGTGTTATTTTATCACTTCCTCCCAGCAGCTGTGTGAATGCTACAGTCTGATATTCTAGCACAGAGGAAAGGACTATTAGAAGAGATGATGTAGAGCACACTAGTCACTCAGTGTATAAATATGTCAGCAATGGAGTGCATTGAAGATTWTCTGTCTGGAAAGAGTCCTAAGAACAAGCAGAGCTGCTCACTGGTCTGCAGGTCCTCACAAAGCTCTCAGTCAAGTCAAAAAGTGCTCGTCAAGACATTGCTAAACAAAATGTTATGTCTTTGGCATACGGACCTGGGAATGAACTATGTGAAGTGGAAAAGRTTACAAAAGCTAGTTGTTTCTAGCCTCAATATGAAATGAGTCATGAACTTTTAGTAGGGAGACAGCTAGAGCTAGCCTGTAACATGCTTGACACTTGTAGATAGAGCCCAGATTGTGACGGCCATTCYAAAATGCTGTAACACATATTAATAAACTTTAAGTGTAGCAAAACTACAATAATCCATACTACTTGTGTCATCCATACAATGGCTGCTTATGGCACCAGAGAAATTGCAGTAAATATGGTAAGTTTGCCAAGGTGTTCAGATTTAATGTCCACATTATTCTCAGCTCTCAGACTTAGACAAAAACACTATATATGGCAAAAGATAAATAGATACAATGCACTAAAAAGTGCTCATGAGAATCTCTAAGAGGAATCCAGGCCAAATCSAGGATTCATTAGGTGTGATCTTGATTAACACCCATAGCCAAATTCACAGCAAAGGTAGCTATAACAAACTTTTCTGTCTAATTCTAACTAAAATTTATAGGCTTTATTATTACTGTAACAAAATGTTCAAGCTCCTCAGGAATAACAAAGAAATATGTTTTAGCATAACAGTCACCTATGATTTGTAGTGAACCCCTAACTAATTTGCTGGCAGTCAAGAAGGGAATATTTGTGAAGGAGACAATTTGAACTTCACAGCTAGAAGCTTTTGGCATAGGAGGAGTACTTTGCTGACTGCTCTTGTTTTTGGAAAATTTATGGTAAGATATGTGCATCAGATCATAAAGCTGATCATATGTTATTAAGGTCATTGTAATAAAAATTAAGTCAGAAGGAAAGACAGGCTTCTTTACAAGACTTTCTCAGCCACCTACCCAATTAAAACTAGAGTAGTTAAAAATTCAGTTTGATCCTAGAACTTTAATTATGCTATTGATCCCTCTTTATCTATGTCATTATTGTGTTTTGGGTTCACTTTTGTCTGGKCTTTTTTACCTGACCTGCTAGTTATCACGTTTAACTTTCACATGAAAGACAGAGCCAAACCTGTGCCCTTTTGTACAGCTACAGACAGCTTATGTAGCATTAAAGTGGCCATCATTTGGCTGATTATGTCATGTGTAGGTGGTAAAATGTAGAAATTTCCCYTATCTTAAAGCTCCATTCCCTAAGTCAACACAAGATGGAATAGGAAACCAAAACAGACAGATAAATTCTATCTAACCTTTGTGATGGAAAACTATACTAAATTACAGAAATGACATCACAAGAATGAAAATGGCAAGGGAATAACTGAAAAAAAAAATCTAGTCCAATTGGTTAAAGTATATGTTTCTAAGAACTATTTCAATATTTCACATTTTCAGCATAAAGAAGTCTCTGTTAAACATCCAGATCACTGGCGTAATAGCACACATTTTGTGACTTGTTTGATACATCTTTTAGCAGACCAGGGAGGATGAAAACTGTCATAGATAGTTTGATGAGACTTTCATGGCATGTAGAAGAAATTAGAAAACAAAGCCAATTTAAGAACAATTCTCTTCCTCCTAACATATCAAACAGGGCCTGAAATGATTCTCTTTAAATTCAGTGAAAAAGCTCCATTACCTTTAATGAGTTGCATCAAGTTCCCACTGTGATAGTCACTAAAATGTCAATATTTACAGTTGTCACCAAGAAACATCAATCTGTTGGGAACACTCCCCTTTTTATAACGCACAACTAGCTCTTCTTGGTTAATAGTACATGGTAAATATAAGGAATAGCTGTCATAGTATATATAACAAAATATTTCATGAAATCCAGGCACTGAAATCCACAGCGCTTTTCACTTCTGAGGCACTCAAAATGCAATAGCTCTATAGTGGCACAGCAAGTAACTCCCCAAACAACCTGCATTAGATAAAATTAAATCTACATCAGTGACTGGAATAACAGACTGTTGTTGCAGCGCCAGTGTTGAGTGCTTGGAAGAAGAAAGAATCTGAGCTGCACCATGCCATTTATTTTCCATAAGCACCTTGTCTTTGTCTTGGCATTCTTGCATCTGCAGGAGCTCGTTATCCCTGGAAAATATTCTGTTCCATTGATAATTCTCTCTTAATCATTTCTGTCCTTTGAGTAGCCACTACTTTAAGGATTTTTCGTTATGTGATGTAATTTTCATCACTGAAGCTCCTTTGACTTTCACTGGCTAGAGTGGATTTTTTTATTAATCCTTGTAAGTACCAACCATAGGAGTACCAACTTGGGAGTGAACAACGTGGTGGAGTTCTGATGGCTGCAATAGGATGATCACTGTGCAGAGCCACTGCTTGGGAATCAAGTGGTTTGTATTTCAACAGGGACAACAGAAATCCCAGGGCTCGGTGGAAATGAGTAGATTTAGGCTTTTCCTACATACTGTTCTACATAATAGGAACTTTCACTTAAAAAAAATAGAAGAAGAAAAAAGAAAAGAAAAAGAGCTTCTAGCTCCTCCAACTGCAAAAATAGTTTTCGCTAAGTAAATCCCACCACTGCTGTTTTGTTGAGTCTGCAGCCAGACAGACTGAAACAATGGCACCCAAAGAGCTCACAACTCCCCTGTTGCATCTTAATGGGCTGTTTGTTAACTTCAAAGCTGACCATTTAAATGCTAACATTATTAGGCAAGTAATCCAAAACATAAGCACCCAGCTTGAATCATTAGCATTTAATTACCTAGCATTTTCTCTTGTTTAATCTACAGTGCAATGCAAACTGGTCTTAATTTTTGTTTTAAACAAAGGAGCACTCACATTTATGTGTCTCTCTGTGGAGAATCACAGTCTCTTGAAGAAAAAAAAATACTTGAGTTTGCATACACATGCGTTTTTTTTTTTTTTTTTTTTTAATAAAACAAAGTACGTTGTTTTACTCTAAAGTTTTGGTGGAATCTGTTAGATTTGTGTAGGTTATTTCTATTGACTGGGATCCTGTATCCCAGTAGGGTCCTGTATCCTGTTCAGGGTAAGGTGTGCTGTTAAGATGTAAGTGAAAATTTAGCTGCTAATTCAGGGTCGTTTCCCCTCTTCTTTCTTTGTGTATACAGAAAAAAAAAAGGTTCTATTGCTTTTTCAAGGTAGTGTAAAGGTCGCTGACAATAGGTCCCCTAAAGATGTCAATGTGTGACATTTTGCCTGAATACAACAAGAACATGATAAGCTAAAAAAAAATCAAATTCATTTCTAGATAAAGCTGTTTATCAAATGTGACCTATTCCTTAAAATAAAGCACAACATTTAACTCTTATCTTATTAATCTTACCTGAAGCTTACAGAACATCTCCTGAATGTAAAAGTCCATGAAAAGATGATATTGTAGCACTATTCGTGTCAAATAAATGACAGAGTCCTGTACAAAGAGAATCTAATATCTATAAACTGATGACTAAAGTAAATAGATGATTAAAAGTTGCAGATTTTAACAGCTGAATTCAAGTTTGGAGTAGTAGCATGGATATTCCATTCAAATCTACAGATAGATACTCAGTCACCAAAGAATAATCCCCAAATTCCTTTTTTATTACTGACAGAATCATTGCTTTTCAGAGATACTGGCAAGCCCCTAGCAGTTCTATAACTGTGTATACTATTGCTAGACGTGGTGGCAACCTTCAGTGAATAGTCAAGGTTTGCCACAAAGAGCTGACAATGTAAATTCTGTTTTTATTGGGAAAAGATTTGCATTTAAGCCACTGCTACTAGTAACTGTTCTTATCTACTACATTGTACAAGTCATAGAACCTATGGCTCTCTAACTTAATTATACTTCAGAGAATATAACCTAAATAAGTACTGTTAGGAACCTAAGCAATTACTAATGTTCTAAACAAAATGGTAGTAATAGTGGAAGATGAGGATGGCGACAAAAAATAAGCGGTTGGGTTATATTCTTTTGTTCCCTCAGAGTTCTGTCCACTATTAATTTCTTTTCTCAGTGCTTTTCTGAGGTCTTGCCTTCGTTGCTACACAAACAGTGTTTTTTTATCTTGATTTAAGAAGTATTGTCTATCCCAAGGAAAAAGCACAATGAAAACAACCTGTTAAAGTTTCACTTCAAGGTAAATTTACCCAGATCAGCCCCCCTCCCCACTTGGGTTTAAGCTTAGAGTAAATTTACCTGGAAGGAAAAATAACACAACTTGTCCTCACTAAACTTTTTCACCTCGGGATGGCTCATTTGTATTCATTTCCCTGCAGTTAGAAAGCAACTTTTTTAGCTGTGAAGAGAAGCCCTGAGGTAGATGAAGGTATCAGATGTACATATCCAGGAGGACAAAGCTACAGCGTGGAATTTTTGGTGAAATTACTGTATGTGGGGAGAGATTTGTGGTATATTTGTAGTCTTCAAGTGGAATACTGTCCAGTACTTTAAAATGATTCATTTGTATCTGTCCAAGGATATTTCAGTAACAACTGAGCTTGAAATGTAATGAATTGATCAAGTATAAACTCTTATACTACAGCTCTAATACTCTTCTTCCCCCCCTCACTTTTACAGCTTTGTCTATACACTTAATTTTCGCACACTGATCACTTTTTAACTATCCCATTTGCTTTTGTCAGTCCACTCCATTAACTAGTGACATGTTCATGCAGAGATTAATTTATGGAAAATGATTTTCTACAAGTCCTGTAAAACTGTGCACTCACCATCATCCAAGGTTAGTATGTGTGTTCTGCACTGCTGCACAGTGAAGAAATGGATAAGAGACTATTCTCATCTCTGGTTGAAGAAAGCATTTCTAGGCAGATTCATCATCAAAAAAGAAGACRAGGTGGGGCTCCTAGCCCTCCTTCAAGATCACCCAAAAAGCAGAGTGCTAATCATGTACCTCATATCATGTGAGAACAGAAGAAGATCACTGTAAAAAATTCAAAATGGGCACTGAAATCAGTGACTGGAGGATCAGAGTTTGGACAAGAACTCAAATAGACAAAAGTACCACAAGAAGGATGGAAGGACACAAGGTAGGATCTAAAGACCAGATAGCAGAATGTATCTTAAAATACTACTTTGTTCCTTGCTGCCTAGAGAGCTTTTTTTTTCCTTCTCTCTCTTGCTTAGTAAACGAGCAATCAAACAACCCCTCTATCATCCTATAGCAAGGTCCTGTGTGTGGTGGTACTTTTCCACATTCTCAGCCATGGGTTCCCCAAGTCCCCTGGTGTGATTCTCCAGGCAAAACCTGGGATGAACTTTGAAAACTCACCACAAACCTTGGTAATTTCACCATGGTTTGGCCTTTACCATTACACTGACTTGTTCAGTCCACTCTTTTTAAACACAGTCATGGGAATTTGAAATCATTTTACTGAAGTAACAGAGTAATGTAACATTGTAATGTAGTAATGGAGGGTAGCAGCAGATGGTGATACATGTAAATTGCTATAAGGATTACATGCTACAAAAGACTCTTTAGGAGGTGCAGACGCTCTGAGTAATTCTGCTCCAATTTCTACTAATGCTCAGAAAAAAGGGGAAAAAAATCCCCTCCCTTTCATTATTTCCAACTTGGCCTGGTACAGCTGGTGGCAGCTGTTTGGGGACTTTTCTACCACTCAGATAATTTTGTTTGGCATTGATGCCTGAGTAGTTGCTGCAAACCGTCTTGGAAACTCCTACAGAGTATGTCTACATTATGCCTTTTTGTTGAGTATTTTTTTCCTTTGCGGAAGTTATTACCAAGTGCACTGTTTACTGTTTATTGTTGTATCACAGGGGACCTAGAATGCAAAATAGATGGCTGTAATAGCCACAGGGTAGCATACTGGGGGCTTGCAGAGGAGAAATTCTAATTCCCACTACTACTTCCTGGCCCAGATGGTCAGGACTTCAGTACACGATGGCTTGAAATGCTATTATGAGTACAAGCTAATATCGATTCTACAGAGAAGACTTTGGCAAATCTATTACCAGCTCTTTTAAATTGCACCTCACTAACAATTTAGGATAGCCATTCATCCAGAGAAAAGAAATACAGCTCTGGGCTTGCTGAACACTTCTCTGAGTTGACCTGAGGAGGGAAAAACTTTGCAAAGTCACATTAGTGTTTTTTTCCAGCAGCAATGAACTGCAGATATATTCCACAGAAACAGCTTGCCCAAGCAGCAAACCTATCTTCATATCCCATATAGATCTGTCTTACTCTTTGAGTGAGAAAACACTTGTGGACATTGAAGGTGTTACTGCCTTAGCTGTTTATTGTAGCCCATCCATCAGAGGCGTCTACATAAAAATAGAAAGGACTATGTGTTTCCACTCCACTTCTCTCCAAGCAATCCAACCTTTTTTTTCTCTGCTGGATCAGATGAACATGTCGCTTTCTGAAGGAGGTGCCGCTGAGGCACAGAAATGCACCATGTTCTCTCAAGCTTGCTGAGTGGAGACTTGGGGACAGGGTGGGCAACTGGAGGCACTAGTTATATCCCTGCAGCAAAACTGTACCCAGGTTCTCTGCTGGTGCTTCACAAGAATGCTGTGTTGTCCCTGGGGTTTTTCTCTGTTAGCATCAAGTGATGCCTTCTGGAAACAGCCAAGAAAATACATCAACTGTACAGCAATAGCTGTGGAAACAACATGGYTTGCTGAACCGCAGGCAGGTCTGGTTTCCCGCCAGGCCTTGTCCCACATATTCAGGATAGGGGGGAGAAGAAGAACTCAAGGTTAATCAGCAAATATTGGAAATRGGCTAAAGAAATATAAAATCCTGAAGCAAAAAGAATGAAGTTAGCTTTCCTCCCAGATGGGGTCAGAGTCATCACATGCACCTAACATATGCCCACTCCTAATATCACCCAAGTTGTTCCTGGAATTTGCCTTTCCCTAAGCAAGCCAGTTTCCATTGCCAGAAGGGGCTCTTTTTCCAAAGCTAAGCTGCTTTGACCCCACTACTGACACAAGTAGGAGTTATTCTCAAAGCTCCTTTTTTTTTTCTTCTCAAGGTTCCAGCATCATGCAATTTTCTTCAGGTTGTGTTTCATTTGGTCAGACTGCGGAGACAGCAGGTCTCTTCCCTTTCTAGGTAGCCCTAGAAGCYGCACATGTTTCTCTGTTCAAGATCATAGATGAGCCAACAATTGCTGTCACTTCAGCACAGTTATTGTTAACGGTAACCTTTTTATTGTGGAGGAGATCCAGTTTAAAAACATAGTCCTGAATGATTGTAAACTGTGAGAAAGTTCAAATTTAGAAGTAAGCATGATGATTTGAATCTATCCCTTTTATTTTGGAATAAGTCATTTTCAATTCTCTGAGATTTAATTTTCCTTAATAATACAAAGCATATACTTGCAACTCCAGGATTATTCTCCTACAGGAAGACATTTCCCTGCAAGGTAATCACTTCTCACTGCTTACTGTCTTTGTATTGCTGGTATGACTGACCCTAAATGCCATTCACTCATGAGGCTGTTCTTACATAGCATGTGTTCTCTTGTGTATGTCCATTATCACTGATATTTTTGTACCACTCATCACAATTTCTCCATCTCTAAATTATCATGACCTTTTGTTTGAGTATGTAATTTACCTACGTCAAAGGCTTGTTGTTTTCCATTTATGGCCCTAGTAGGACCTTTTGACATTGTTTTTTTTTGTTGTTGTTGTTGTATAGCCTTGGGAACAAAGGCACATCTATAAACACAAAGCTGTTTGCCTGCAACAGGCAGGTCACTGAAAAGAGACTTATCCTCTTATGAGGGTATGGAGCACTGCGTTGTGATCATCATGTTATCCTGCTCAGAATAAATCAGAGGAAAAAGCATGTTATTAGGAGCACTCTGTGTATACAGATGACTGTGTGTAGGTATTGATGCTGCAAAGCTCTGCAGTTTGTAGCATGAGTAAGAATGTACCTCTACTTCAGCTTTAYTCTTCTTGGCAGGAATTAACTTGGCAGCAGGGCTTTCCTCTGGCAAAAATAAAACAGGCAACTGCCATACATGGGGCAGCAAAGGAAGCTGCAGAAGAGGTTGAGCATTGACCTTTTGCATACAAGTACCATAACTGTCTGGGCTAGGGGATGTAAACGTGAAAGTAAATGTGCCTCTGGTGGGGATTGATAGGCAGTAACAGGCAGAATGGCTTTGAACAGCYAGCTGGGCCTGGCAAGACAGAAGAGGGGTAGAGGAAAGATAAGGATGATGATAACTACATTTGCCTCCCGTCTGCCAACACCTACCTGTTCAGCACTGCCTTATCTGCCTGTCTTGTGTTGCCTTACCATTGAATGTTGCCTCTGCTGCTGACAAGCTTAGTCTTTTCCTTGAAGGTAAACCTCTGGTTCTCCTCCATCCTCACTCTTAACTTGTGCTGCAAAGAATCAAACCTCTTTGACCGTGTTTTCTCTGCCATTCTCATTCTCCAGCCTCTTCTTGACCACCATACACAGCCATCATGACAGCTCACAGTGCACAAGAGTTTCAGATTTTCCTGTTATGGGACAATGGCATTGTTGGCAGTCACTACTAAATTCCTGTGTTTATTGTTCTGCTGAGGTTCAAAAACCTTCCTTGTGCTCATATATCACGTAACCCTAATTGTGCCCATGCATAGACAAGAATTGTGTCATTAATTTTGTTTCCTATTTAGTCTATGCATTTCAGAGAATAATAGACTCACGGAATCAGTCAGGTTGGAATGGACCTTGGGAAGCCATTTAAGCTGCTCAAAGAAGGGTCAGTACTGATCCATTTAAGGTCCTTTTGTGAAAAGATTTGATTACTCTATTGATCCTAAATGTGTGCCAATTGCCTTTATGCCCCTTTTCCCCACCCTCCAGCTTTGGCTGTAAGATTTACCTGCTGAGAAACTGTAGAGTATAACAGTATCTAGATTGACATGAAAGGAATCAAGTGGATTCAACCTCCCTRTCATACCATGAAAGACATCCTCTGCGTAAGTAGCATTCATGGACTCGTATTCTACTTCTGAATCTCTACATTTTTCAAAATGGTTCTCTTGTTACACTAGTTTGCTCTTTAAGATGTCTCTGGAATGCTGTTTACTGCAGTAACACCTGGCAAGTTCCACTGAGAGTAAATACAAAGATGTTCTTGCCTCTTAAATAGACAAGACAAAGKACGACAAGGAAAGAAAGTATCTCCACTTTACAAAGGAAAGCTCTGGTGAATCTTTTTACCCTCCAGAGCCCAAGAGAGCATGCGCAGCGGCACTGGAGTGGGAACACCAACCTCCTGAGGCTCAGCCCAGTGTCTTTCCTGCAAAATTATTTTTCTTCAAAGTTGTCATCTATGTGGATTTTGTTATCCGCTCACAGCTCTGAGATTTGTTGGGGACTTTTGCCTAAGCGCATTCTCTTTCTTGAACACAAGAATGCACTTGTTTCCTTGATCTGCTATCACGCAATTTCTTTTTAAATAGAACTTACTGTGCAATATTATGTCAACCTTTGCATTTGTTCTTGTGCCATACACAGATTTTTCTTTGCATGGTGTGCCTCTACACACTTTATAGAGATTACAGCTGCTCTGGTTTGAGCTATCATTGCCTTACTCTCTTCCCTTTCAAGACCATCTATAATTCCATTAGAAATTATTCCCTCCAGAAGATGTTCTAACATCAATACAAAGGATATTTGTTAGACTGGTACAAAGCAATCAGATGTCTCACATTCTTCTTTATTTCCAGCTGCTGAACACATGGTGGCCAAATATGAAKCCTTCATACGGGTGCAACAATCTTGTAATATTTTGATTTGTATATTAATTATGTTCAYTCTCTGTAAGTTCAGAGGTGAGTGTATTATGTTAATCTCCTTCTCCTGCACAGTGTGAGCTCAGCTTTTCAGCTTTTCTCCACTGGAGTCTTTTTTTCTCCTTGTGCTGATGTGCACTGAAATATTTTCTTCTGGCTTCTTCAGCGTTTCCCTATRCTTCCTTCTAGACTTAACTGTTTGGGTGGATAATTTCATCCAGAGTTTTTACTCGTACTTACCATTTGAAATCTGTCTTCCTTTACCTATCCTAGTTTATCTTCTCTTTTCAAGTAGTATACAAAGAGACTCTTTTGACCTTATCTATCTGCCAGAGTTCACAGCCCTCAGGGCTCTGTGTTAGGAATAAAAATTTATGATTGAGCCAGGTATCTTTGAGGTAATTCCTTTCTATTCATGTAGATCTCAACATGGAAAGGATCAAGCACTGGGAGGCAATGTATTTGCTCACAGCTCTAAGCTTTTTTTCAGTCAACATTCAGTTTCAAGCTGTTGATTTTTCTCAGAGCTGCATTTCTAAGGTCGATGGAAAGAAGGGGTGGATTTGTGTTTCTGTTTCGGCTGTTTCACAGATATACATCCATTAAAAACGACCACACTCATCCACTTAAAATTTGTGAGTGGCTCCATCTTGGGATTTTTGGGAGCTGGGGAAGGGGTAAAGTTTTATCTAAGAGATCATAGAATCATAAGGTTGGAAGGGACCTCTGGATGTCATCTAGTCCAACCCCCAGCATAGCCCATAGGGGGATTGARCCCATGACCTCGGCATTAGCAGCACCATGCTCTAACCAACTGAGCTAAACCTGCCCCCCGAATGTATGGTTTTATCACCTCAAAGGGAGAACAGCAGTTGAAACCATCTATGTCCATCAAATTTTCCCACCTTGTGACTAAACTGTTGGTACACCTAGAGTGCCCTACCGTAAAACCAACTCTAAACCACTACATTGCTGATTATCTTCCAGTAACTTGTCCAAAAAAGCAGACAGGTTCTCCAACAATTCCCTGAGAAGGAATCATGGAGTAGCTCCACTTTCTGCAGTCTTAAGAACCAATGAAACTAATTGTTCTAGAAACAGTAATATATGTGCATCGCCAGTACAGACAGTGACATGATCTGGCTCTTCAGCCTGGCTGGTTTTTCTGCTCATCCTTCTGGATGYTAATTGCCCAAATTAACTTTAAAATGAACATATTTCCTCTCTGGTAGTATGGCTGCATTTGTACTCCCAGTTACCAGAAGGTGTGGCCAAAACATTTCCTGAATCATTGGCTGGTCTTTGTGCTAAGGATGTGTGAAAAGATTTGGAAGGTCAGCCAGTTTCTGTGTAAACAACATCAAATATCCTAAAATATACTAGCTCTACTGTAAATTTCAAAAATTTTCTTGAGGGCTTATGTTAGCAAAACTTACTTGCTTAGAGGCATTTGAAAGGCAAACACAGAGGAGTTTAGAAAATGGCCAGATCTAATTCAATTTTATATTCAAGTGACTGTCCTCAGGAAACATTTGCTCGTCACTAATTTTCAATCTAATTTCTCAGAAAAGAGATTAAAAAAAAGGAATGAAATACATTTATATAGAAAATGTTTTAATACTCATTCAAGAATGGCTGCAGCACTAGGATGGAGTGACGTCTGTAGACAGACAGTGCAAAGATCTTGTCTGGTGCTCGCTAGTAGGCTGAACTCTAACTCCTCATCCTTCTGTTTAAATGGGCAATTCCACAGGTCATATTTCTCATTTTCTGCAACCAGCTTGCCACTTGGTTAATATTCCAGAGGTTTACATCAAATTCATGAATGCCAATTTCAAGTATCTAAGCTCCTTTAAAGGAAAAAAAAGTTAACTTGGGTAAAATGATTAATATACGTTTTAAAGCCAAAAGGCAAGTTTCTTTTAAGCTTCAGAAGAACTGCTAAGTTTCTACAGCCTGTGATTGCATCTATACTTTTTCCTAAAGAACAGAAAGCATTCTTCATATCCAATTCCTTAAGGTATGCCTATAAATTTAAGTATATTTCATCTCTGTTATATACTCTGGCATAAGTTGGGAAGAGGTAAATTTTTGCTTTATATATGCCGAAGCACTAACAAACAGCATCACCCYTAGCACTTTCTCAATGTTAGTCTTTCCCAAATTGAAACGGAAAGAAAAATACTTTTAAATAGGTGCCCTAAACTTTATCAGAGTTGCTTTTCACAAGAAAGAAACACATTACTGTAGCAGTCTTTACTTCTTATGGTGGATTACATGCAGCTTCATACATTACATTCTTACATTGAAGATGCTGGCATGCAATGTAAATCTTATTTCCAGATTTTAATTAACACGGAAAGATTGCAGGAACTGTACATGAAGACTGCAAAGGGTCTAACAATTGGTGTTCAATTATTTCCAATAGACAAAACACAGGTAGAAGCTCTTATCAAAACAGGCCATTGCAATTTTCAGTGATTTGGCAGATATGCAACACTGATGCCCTGGGATAACATGACTATGATTCACTGCCTCAAAAGCAATCACAGATCAGCAACTATTTTCTCCCCTGTGGCCACTCTAGCCCACGTCAGAGTGAAGGTCATAACAATTTTCAGCAGGCTGGTGAATGCTCTGGGGATTTTGTAGTTTGTATTTGTCAGGAGAATGTGAACACAAGTACTGCTCAATTTGTCATCTAGTTTACAAGTGCATGGGGCTTAAATCCATAGCTATTGTAGGTTAAAAGTAGTTAGGGAAAGCTAGGACATGGAAGATAAGAATTCATCYCTTGTCTTTGTGTATATAAGTTTGCCGTTATAAACTGGAGGTCACACTGGCAAAATGAATTGTGATGGATTTGTCAGCAAAACAGACTCAAATGAGGGAATTTTACTGAATTTACACTAATAAATAGAAACTTCTAATCTCTGAGTCAAGTATGCAGAAAGAAAAGGAAATGAACAAATACACAAACACTTAAGTAAAAGAGCTGCAAGAGGTGGGGACATTTGCGTAATGCTTTGCTGCTGCCCCTTGCCACTTACTGGTTTTCCTGTCAAACTGTTTCTTAGTGTCCCTGCTCTGGTGTGGGTCACCCATGGCCCATGGTCCCGCAGGGATGTCCCTCCTCTGGCATGGGTCACCCATGGCTGTGGTCCTTCAGGGTGTCCTAAGTCTGATGTGGGTCACCTATGATCCCTCAGTGGTGTCCCTGCTCTGACATTGGTGACTTGTGACCCTTGGTCCCGCAGGGATATCTGTCTTCTGACATGAGTCACCCATGGTCCCTCAGGGATGTTCCAGGTCCAACATGGCTCACCTGCAGTCCCTGCAGCCATAGTCCCTCAGGAGTGCCCCTCCTATGATGTGGGTCATCCAGAGTCCCTCAGGATGTCCCTGCCCCAGTGTGGGTTCCCCCAGCCACAGTCCGTCAGGGCATTCCTGCCCCAGTGCGTGCTATGCCAGCACCCTCAGGGTGCCACACCCCCTTGGGCATGGTGTGTTCCCCCCCAAAAGCATGTCTCCAGCCCCCTATTTTTCCATGCATTTGGGAATGGGGGCAGGAGGGAGAGGAGGAGCAAGGCCATGTGAAATAGCCCTGCCAGAGGCAGAGKGAGGGGGATGCATCAGCACCGTCAAAGCAGAGCAATGGGCCACAGGGGACTGACAACTCCATGCTGCAGAGGGACTTTTATGGGAGATTCCTACAAGAGGGCAAGCTGRGAAGAGCAGCAAAGGTGAGTGGCAGGAGGAAGGAGATGCAGAAGGCCTGGGAGAAGTTTTCACTGTGACATTGAGGGAAAAGTTTTTTTCTTTATTTGTAGTGCTAAGATAAGACTCCCAGCTCTTACGGGTAGAATTCAGCTGCATAAACCGAGGTGACTAACTCCATCTGAGCTGAACTGCACTTGGCCTTTGCGGCTCCGAAATGGTGCATGTTTCCCTGCAGGTTGTGTGCAGCCCCTGCTGGTAGGTCCCATGGGGCTGTCTCCACTACCTGGGGGCATTCAAAACAGCAGTAGGTTCCTGTGTGTGGGCACCTGAAACCCGTCCTGGAGGCCACAAAGTGCTTATCTTGGTGGCTGTCACAGCTCCATTCTACCCCAAGACACGTCAGATACTCCCACTTAATCTGCTCTTTAATTTGCAGTTTTAATTAGCAAAGTTTTCTGCTTTTCATTTTCCATCCAGGAAAGTGTTGCGTAATGCTGCTGTCACAGAAAGCTGGTGGGTGGCCCAAGTCCAGAGCTATCAGTGCCTGAAAGAGCTTGGGGATTCATGCTGCGGAAATCTCAAGAGGTCCTCTGTTTTCATTCACCTAAACTGCCCTAAAATTCATCTAAACTGTGACAAATTCTTGATTTTTGAAAAACACAAATGGAAACTTTGCCAGAAGTTTACTGGTCTCCCATAAGACTGCTGGTTTTCTTATGTTAAAAGAAAAAATAATAAAAAAGAGTTTTTCCCTAGGTATTTTGRCATTTCTGTGGCTGGCAGCAGAACATACATCCATACACATCCTTTGGCGTAAATGTTTAAAATTGTTACAATGACTGCTTTGAGGTGAATGTTAATATATATACCATTTTCCTCTCTCATGAACAGAAACCCCTCTAGAAGCTATGCTTTCATGTTTATTGTCACCATGTAAAGTTACTGTTGTGGTTATGAGTCGAAAATATAAGAGTATGGTTTGAAGGAAAAGGCTCTAGTGGAAAGGTTAAAACCAGAAAAGAAGCAGCAGAGATCACCAGCTATGAGTGGAGAGATGCTCCGGAAAACCTGACTACACAAGCAGCAGGAACAGAAAGAAAGGGCAGAAAGAGACTCCCATTTAATCTAAAATAAACACTGCAAAGATGATGGAAGAAAAAAGCAGAGAGGCTTCTAGTCAAGGCAGCAAAACACAACACCCATATTTTTTGCTGTGGCATCAGTTTCTGCGTCTTGCTCCCGTCTGGGCTGCAGTACACTGCCACATACAGCTGCTGCCACCAAATGCCTGCTAATTTTAGGATACTTATCTGTGCTTGAGCTTGGATAAGGAGTTGTTGAGCCTCCATTTGCAGATGACACGTGAGCTCTTCCACCTGCTGTACATTTCCTTACTGTGTCCCTTGCAAGACCATAAAGACAGCTGTGCAGTTGTGGGGTGAGAAAGAAGGGTCATATAACTGATTAGAAAACCACTAAGTTGCCAYCAGCATTGGCTTAATAAGCAGGGGGTTTTTTCAGCCTGGGGAGGGGTTGACTAGGGAAGTGAGACAAAAAACCCTTTGATGGAAGGGCCCTGCACRTCACAGAATGGCTGAGGTTGGAAGGGGCTTCTGGAGATCGTCTAGTCCGACTAGATGATCAAGCAGGGATATCTATCAATGACTGTGAAAAGAAACGAAGGAGGATGTGGCAATGTCGTGAACAGTAGAAACCAGCATTGTTACAGCAAGACAGGAAAGAACTGTTTTAGGAACATAATTTGTGCCACATACCTGGATGAGGGAACTTCTGGTTCCTGGGTAGGACAAATTGCTCTTGGAGCACTGGAGAAAAGTGAGCATGAGGAGATCTGCATCTGTCCGACTTCTGTTCGTTTCATTGTCCATGTGTACATACAGGGGGCAGATGGTGGGGTTGCTTGCATATTCAATGGGACTGTCACTGCAGTGGCATGCAGGTGTGCAGAGTGACCTAAGCTGTACTGGGAAAGAGCTGAGGAAAGGTTAAATTAGATGGTAACTTTTGGCCGTGATTTGGCGCCTGTTTGAAGTCTGGACTAGTACCAGTAAGTGCTTCTCCAGGTTTGAACCCTTGGGTGGAGAAGGGCCCAAGAAGGAGAAATCTAAACCCAAGACAATCCTGGCAGTCAAAGAATAAAAAGTGAAGCAGATTGAAAGCATAAGGCTGAATGGCCTGCGGTCTGATCAGTTCTGAATAATGTTTTGCCTTTGGGGAACAGAGCAAGGAGAAAAGAAGGCTTCATCATAGTCTCCTTGATGAAAACCACCTGTTGGTGGAAGCTGGTTTAAGCTAAATAAACAAGAATTTAATGTGCATTAAGAAAAAGCAAGAATGCTGCTAAAAACAYATTATTATGGAAACTGACAGTGTAACTTAACCTTAAATAGTGTTTACAATTCTGAGTAGAACAGTTGAAAAAGGATGCACTAGAAAGCAAATGGGACCAGAGAAGGGGGGAGAAAAAATATCACAGGAACAGCAAGACGTCTACCGCATGCATGCAAATTGTAAAAGTGAGGGCTTTAGAGAAACACACAGATGATGACATAACAGAAATACATCCAGTACTGACTAGGACTAAGAATGTCAGACAGAGACACATATTTGCTTCTGTAATAGAAAAGTATAGCGACACTACAAAGTTAAAAGGAAATCAGTTTAAAACTGTTAAAAGGACATATTTAAGAGCACAAATAGCATGCAGCTGTGTATGGACTGCTGTAAGACATGACTGTAAAAAGGGATTAGCAGCATTCCAAGGAGGACTAAAGAGCAGATCCCCTGTGGTATTTAGGTGGCTCACTCTTACTGAAGTATATGTAATGGCTTCAATTAGTTATGAGCTCAATTTTGGAGGTTCCAAACATTCTGACTATAATCCAGCAAGACACGTGCTTTCCTCTCAGCAGGTAAATACTGTCTCCAATGAGTGCCATAGAAATTATGTTCCTAAAGTTAAACACACACATTCTTGCTGGAATGGAGCAAGCATATTCAGTACTGAGCCTTCCATAAATGAAATATCCACAATTATGTATCCCAGGGGAAAGAATTGCTTCACTGGGGAAACAAATACCGAACGATCTGCATACTTTAAACAGCAACATTAATACTCATATAATAATATACAGAGGCTGACTGAGGTATGAGGAAGATCTGAGCACCAGCTGGAAATACACACTGGCTGTTTATTCTGCTGACAAGGAAGATGCTACATAAAAAATTCTTCTAGCTTAAAGACGCATTTCACTCTGCCTGACACACTATTTTGGAAGAACTGAATAGTCTCTTGTCAGTATGCTTTAGTGGGAAAAAAGCATTTTCTTAAAAACACACCCACACCTAGAATTTTTAACAAGTGAGATACTTGAATCAAAGTACAATAAATAGTTTAGAAGGCTTGAAATTCTCTGTACACCCTTGAAGAGAGCTCTTAGTGTTCTTTGGTGGTGAAACTGGCTTAAAACACTCCTGCCCCTCTGCTGCCRCCCTTTAGCCATTTGCGCCTGCTCCCGTGCCCATTTAGACATGCCCGTGCAACTGCGCATAGGATCATTTTGTGTATGAAATTAGGAAAGTGATCTGCATTAAAAACAAAGCAAAATGGACAAAACCAAAGCCCCAAATGCCTTTTTCTGGGGGTTTTCCTTTTGCCCGGGACTCTGTCAGTCACAGAGTGTGTCACGAACAGTTGTATTGCCTCCATCAAGGAGACAGCAGACTGCTGCAGAGGGGCAGAAGCAGGGTCAGGGYAGCAAAAAGAAACTCCCAAGACAGTTTTGTCAGGAAGGGAAAGCAACATTTCACTGCCCCCAAAGTCTTTTGTCAGGAATTAGTTACAGCAGGATTTCATTGCAAAGCTGTTGAGCATCCCTTCTCTCGGTTGCTGCACTTTATATGTGTATGTATATGCATATATGTGTATATATACATATATAAATGATTATGTGCATATGTGCATATGCACTCATTTAGAAAAAATGCAAGTTAAAATCTTATTAGATCTGAGACTTATTTTCCTTGAGAAAAACAAAACAAAACAAAACAGGCGAACTGAGTTGTTTGGAGACAGATTTAAAAATCCCTGAGAAAACACACTGAAGTATTTGTAAAAAGCTATACATTAGARTCTTAGCTGCCTGCTAGACAACAACCCTGTTGTGTGAATGGATGTTTAAGTGCCCATAAGCATGGGCAGAGAAGCAGATGGCAGGTCACTCTATTAAGATGGAGAATTACAGCAATACCTAACATTTTATAGTACTTTACCAACTTGATCTGAAATTGTGTCACAAAGGAGCATAGCGCCAACAGCTCCATCTGAGCAGTGACRAACCTGCAGATACACCTAACCAGACAGTTACCCATGCTCTGCCTGCTCCTACTTACGTCAAATGACCTGTTCTTCCTTGYTTGCTCTAGTGTGTTTTGTGTCTGTCAGTAAGGTGCTTTTCAGAGCTTATTTGTGCTGAGGTGCAGAATCTGTGTATATACAATCTTTCTCCCTGTCCCCCAGATAAATGGCAAAGCAACCCGCCCACAAAGGTGATGCAAATAATGGACCGAGGGAGAGGACCTGGGTTTCCAGGCTGCAAGCCAGCATGCTACCTACTGGCCTTCATCAGTCACTGGAACATCTCAGGAGAAAATCATTCCTAAGACATGATGAGAACTGCATCCTTCTTTAACCTGTTAGATAATCTGCACTTTAATATGGTTATGCGGTTTTGTTTTTTCATTCTCTATCTTCTTAATACCTTTGTTAACTGGGGAACTTCACATTTACTTGTCTGAGAATGATTTGAGAATTGAAATGCAGACTGTTCCCAGGGAATGCAAATACATGGTGTTTTGGAAATGAACATTGCAAGATTTATGCACATGTAAGAGTGTATTCCTGATGTAGCCACTATAGTCAATTAGGCTGGTGATGACCCCAATACATTATATGGTATGTCAGAGTTTAATTGTGCTCACCTTTTCTGTCCTTTCCTTAACAGGTGCTCCTAAGCATCACCTTCCCTTTCCTCCATCAGTCCTGTGGAAAACAACTGGGTAGTTTATTATCCTGTACCGGCTATGTTAAATGCTGGACTGCTAGAAATAGCAGCTCACTTCACCCCAGGAGGATATATTGAGCACCTGGTGATTAACTGTTTCTGGCCCCTATAATTTTGTACTTTAGAGTATCTAGTCTTTCTACAGGACATTCAAACATTTCAACAGGACATTTGAGGGGCATTCTATCAATTTGTAATACAGGAGCTGCCTCTTGGTTTTCTATATTGAGATTACATTTTGGTTTGCACTCACACCTCTGAACTAAAATGACTTGGGCTGCTTCAGTGCCTCAAATATGATAGCCATTGTAGAGACACAAAGAGAAGCAGCTCTTCTCTTAAAAGATTTCAAAGAAAACCCCAAYAGATATCCAGCCATCACTGAAGGGCCAATCTCCAAGTATAATCGCACACTGATATGTGAAAGCAAAGAGTGGACTTTTTTATCTGCCAGTACAACTCATTTCCAAACACAGCTCTGCCTGATCATTGTAAGATGCACTCTTATTCCATGCCATAGGGCAGAAATGGGACAGGGAGAGAAAGAATGAGAAAATGAAGATTTACAAAATCACAAAAGCTGCAAATGAGACAAATGCAGAGYAGTTATTGACCAAACCTGCAATATTTGAATTAAAGAACACCCACTGAAGGTTAGTACTAGGTGGGTTTAAGACAGATAAAAGAAAGTACTTCTTTATACCTTTTGGAATTTGTTGCCACAGAGTTTGTGGAGGTAGATACTATTGAGGTGTTCAAAGAGGAGTTAAACAAATTCAGGGACCACTGTCCCTGAACAGCATCTGATACCACCTCTGCTTTTCATTTTTTTCAACATTTCTACATTTTTTTTCCTGACAGTTCTAAGGGGAGTAATTCATTCCTCCCATCCCCTCTTTTTTTTCAACATCCTTTTCTGCAGCTGCTTTCACTTACTTAACAGGAACTTTAAAGAGAGGGATGTTTGCCAGAACCGTATACAGGTTGGCCAACGCCTTGAAGTTCTTCTCATCTCCTGAGATCATACAGGCCTTTTTCTCCCTGTAAATGTATCTGATGGCATAACTGATCCAGATAGCTGAGTTGCCACCTGGAGTTCCTCAGCAGAACGGTCTCACCCTTTAGATACAGAAGAAGAGATCCTCAGAAGAGTGGTGAAAGACTATCCATAAATATAGCTTGGAGCAATACTCCCTCAATTTCGGCAAATTACATTTCAGGGACTTTGTATACTTGCTGCATCTCCAGGGATTGAAAGAGATTCCAATAGCCTGGTCAAACTTTTTGGGCACCAGTCAGTCTATTCTCTTTTACGAGTTTCTCTTAAGTTGCTGCCAGCATGCTTTTGTGTGATGCCTAACAATGGGGCACTTCAAAATTGGTAGAACTGGCTAGACCATGCGATGTGAGGCAATATGGAGAATCTGAAAGGCCTGACAGGCCTTTCTCCTGCAGATGTTCCTGGTAGGCTAGTTAAACCACATGGCAACTCACCTCTGCCATGGTTTGTGGAACTAGGGTTTCAAGGTCGTATTATTTTGGCTAGGTACTATGGTTTCTTATATTCTTGGAGAGAAAATATTCCTCTGTTGGAAACCAAATGTTGGGCTAGATAGACTATTGGTTTTACATGGATGAGCTCACAGACCAGACGTAAAGAAAGTTCAAGAAGGAGGATAAATTAGTCTTGAGAATGGAGTCATAGGTGTAGTGTGAAAATTAAGGTAGTGTGAAGATTAATGACGCATAAAGAAGAAAAGGTGAGTCAAGGTCAAATATGTTTAGCCAGGAGAGATGACAAGCTTGAAGTGGAACATAAAATAGGAGGAAAATAAAGAGTTTATTTGTGAAAGAATTTGGAAAGATACAACAGAATGATCCACAGTAGACCAAATAGGCTGTGATCATCTACACCATCTACTCTGATGAAAAAACTTTCCTTCCACTCACCAAGTCAAAGATGATTTTAACCCCAAGATAACTTTTCCAAAGAAGCAGTCACATCTTCCAATGGTCTAGCACTTAAGTAGATACAATAAAAGAGAAACAAATGGTATACAGTTGGTTGGCAAAATTGTCACAAAGCAGTATCATGCAAAAAAGCATTAAACYATAAGAAAAAATACCATTTTCCAGAAACTTCACTACTACCTCTCAAACAACACCCATTCTCGACAAAATCATACAAAATTTTCCACACTAATACTTAATAAATGGAGCCAAATCTTCCCAGGTCAACAAATGGAAGAATCCTTCAACACGTGTAGAATGTCTCTGTAAATAGAGCCATCAAAATGCTTTAACATATTCTTCTCAAAAAAGAGATATCCCGTGCAGTCAGTGCTGTTATGGTAAACCAGAATAATCTGTGTACAAAAACATAAACTTTTGCAGATAATGGATAAAGGATAGATATCTTCATTACTAGTATTTTTCACAAAGCATCTCTGATTTCTCAGTAGCAAACCTCAAGGGAGATGTACAAATCCCTTCAAGTAATGAGATAGAATTAGTTCATAACTCTTCTGGATACTAAAAGGGAATTCAATGAAGCTATTACATAATAGCTATTATGGGCTATTACAATTTGCCATCTGACTCCTTAGTTTCATGGACATGAGAGTTTTCTTTCTGTCTCTGTTCCATAAAGGCCTTAACCTATCAACCCTCTCCCTGCGAGAACTTTCACACTCTGACAGTGCTTTCCTCTCAAGTGATCTAATCAACTAACAAAATTAGATGAAACTATGAGCAAATATATCCAACTTCCTTTTAGCTTTCTCTTCGATATGATGCTTGTTATTAGACCTAGTAAAAGAACTTAGAAGTCTGCACTTTCTTTCTCTAGTTGTATTTAGAGCTAATAAAAGATAACAGTTTTCTTTACAGCCCTATATCTCAACAAAATGCTGGAGAAGATAGTCTTTCCTAGCACTTACATTTTGAAGATTGCCAGTTTGGAGATGTAGGAARTAGGGAATAAAAATATGCTTTTTTCTTCTGTTAAGCTGGAATTTCTAATGATGCATCAGCATCAAAGAAATATATTTCTGTGTTCAACTTTTTTATGAGAATGAGAAGATGACTTATTCAGCCTACTCATTAGTCATCTTTGCTGGGACTGCTAGGTATGTTGATTCTCATACACATTTCTTCACTGCAAATAACAATTCAGTTAAAGGCTATTACAAATTACTATTAACCAGTAATGAGTTTTGGTAACTAGTCATTTATTTCTAGTATACTCTCCACCTCCTGTGCTAGATTTTGTAGGTAAGACTTTTATGACTTAGAATTTGGAACTCCAAGTGAAATGAAAAATAGAATTAATGAAATCTTGGTGCAGAAGAAGAAAGATGCCTTTGAGTATTTTTTTACTTTACTGGACTTTGGATGATATTCAGTGATCACTTAAAAAAATCCTTTAGGATATATGCGTATATGAGCTGGATCCTTACATAGGCGCTACTCCTTGGCCTTTCATTTGAAATAGCAGGACAGACTGGAGAAGAGACAGGTTTGTCCTTAAGCCACAAAATTTGCTTTCTATGTTCCTTGGATTCCTCTAATAGTATTTAGCAATATGGGAAGAGGTTTTGTTGTTAAAAAGGTCATAAATCATTGTTTCTAAATGAAAGATCTCCCCTGGAAATATGGCAGATGGCATTAAGGTATGTTTTTAATGAATGTATCTATCTTAAGGAAGGATGAAATCACTCTTTTTCTTGCCCAATCTATGAAGGCAGCTGCTTTTGGAAAGGGAATAATAGTAGCAGAGAGGTTGGAATGAAAAAAACAAAAAAAACAAAAAACCCAACTTCAGCAGACAACTTAAAATCATAATCTCTTTGTTTTTTTCTCATTGTGTTCATACGCATTTACTTTGAGACTAGTGTGCTTGGTGGACTTCCCTGGCTGTGTCTGAGCTGAAAGTTACATCAAGCAGCCCAGCACAGCAGTGGTCTCACAACCCTGTCTGATATTCCCTCTGAGTGCCAGGCAGAGAGAGATTTCCTTTCATGCATTATTCATAACTCGCTGCTGGGTTTTTACAAGTAGCTACATCTCCCAATCATATCGCAAAGACTTAAAACAAACAAACAAAAAAGATGGCTGTGTAGTCTCCTTCTGTGGAGAAATTGGTCACAGATGCCACATCATAAACCRTGCTGATGTCAAAGACAACACTTAGTTTGAATACAAGGTAAAGAGAAGCTATTTATTGTTGGATTGATACTTTGAAAGTTTTGTTCTGTCTCACTGTGTGCTGTCTTGTGTTTTTATTTCACAAGTTATGCTGACAGAGGAGCTACCTATATCCCTAGCATAAACTATAGAAGACAAAACCTGTCTTTTATGTGAAAACCTGCTGCTTGAGCACTTCTGCACATCACTTCATCTTCCAGTCAGTCAAAACCCAGTTTAGTCACAGTCAGATCTCCTTCCCTTAAATTCAACTTATTCTTTGCATCTATTAGGCATCTTTTCTCTCTCTTCTTCTCCTGCATTACTCCACAGTGGGTGGTAGATCCTTTCCTCCCAATTTTTCCACCATCTGGAGCAACCATTCTGTGACTGATTGAGTTGGGCTCATTTCATATCTGATCTCAGGGGACATCTATTTTTCCCTGGCCTATGCCTCTTTTCCTAATTTAAAAATAACACAGCAATAAAACTTTCATTCCTGAATATCTTTCCGTTCCCCTTATGAAAGTCTCTGAAAAACCTAGATGTTTTACCAATTACCTTTACTCCTACCCTAGACCAGGTGTGAGATCCATTGTAACAAAGGATATTTATATTTGCACTGATAAATGTAGCCTACAGAGACATGTTCTCAGATGTTTCTAGTAATGACATATATAATCTATCACAGTGAATTTGGAGCAGGGCCTCAGAATGGATGATGAATCCTAGGCTGAATCAGTTTATAGCAAAAGGCAAATTGTGCTCATATCTGTTGCCCAGAAATTGTTCCCTACAGATGGCTAGTCACATCTTTCACTGTGTTTTCACCTGATTAGGCATGAATATAGGAAGTCCCTGATGCAGATCTCCTTAAAATCAAGTGAAAAAGAACGGGATTTGATGAGACCCAAGAGAAAAATTCCATAGTCAATTTTCTGACTTCACGTTCCTCAAAGTTCCCCACTGATGGAAGGATATTAGCTTCCATCTTAAAATGGGCTGTGCTGCACCCCAGTGATTCTCCCCCTCCCCTCAGCCATATGCCTGCTCTTGTTTATCACAGCCAGTTGTGAGTAAAGCAAATTTTAGAGGATTCAGGGCCTGAACAGAACCCTGAAACATGCCATACTTTTCATGCCATTCTTCAAATCTTGTAATAATGACTTCCTCTGCTGACCCCATATAGCTTGAAGTAGATGCACTTTGCAATACCCTACACAGTAGTTATACAAGCACAGTAGTTATACTTGTAATACAAGTATAACGTAATACACAATTTCCCCCGAAAGCCAGCTGGAGAGGCTCAGTGTCTAATGTATAACTAAAGGAATAAACCAAAGTGATGAATGTGTCAGAGAGTACAAATTCAGAAAGATACTCTGCTCCTCTTTCACTCCTCATTGAGGTTGAGTTAGCAGTTTTTTCCTGTTAGGGAAGTGGTAGGTATGAAAATAATAATAGGACAAGTATTAGCTTTGTGCTGCCATGATCTTTCTGCACTTCTCGCTTGATGAGCACAAAAGGAATTAAAACCAACACAGTCACACCACTGACATCACATTGCCAAGACATCCAGACRGACATTAAAGCACAACCGCATAGGCTTTTCCTTTTTTTGTATAGCTCACTTTTATCTGAGGTCTGCTTCATTTGGGGAGGATGGAGAGGCAATACCAGTGTCTTTGAATAATGAAGAGACAATTTAGCTGAACCTTCAGGCAGTCATTTTTTCTGGTCAGACTGAGGAATGTCATGACAAAATATTATTTACATTATGCTAAAGGTTAGAGTTTCGAAATAAACTATTTTAAATATTTTTCTAATTGTTACATTTTTCTAATTACATTTAGTACAGCTAAGATATTACTGTGTTACTGGCTGTCTGTGATATCATATAGCTTCTAAACCTAATTCAGTTTTTTTCACATGCAGGTGCCCTCTTAGCTGGTGGACAAATCTATTGCTTTTAATAATACAAGAGTGGGGACAAGCGTAGGGGGCTTTATGCTTGGATTTTCCTGTCAGATACCATATTTCCAAGCACGCAATAGAACTTACTGTGTGCATTGGTTTATATACAACGTCCTTTTTATTGCTGTCACAATTAGCCAAGGAGCTAATGTTCTGGGCAATTTTTTTATGGAAGAATTCGTATCTATCAGTTGGAGAGATCTCTACTCATACGCTGTTAAAGAGGTGAGAATTTTTTTATGTGATGGTGAAATAGTATCTTCTGCTGTTATATGGTTCTTTCATTTTAAGCGGCTGCGCAATGCCTTTAAAGGTTTGTGTGAAGTCTTATGTTTTGTTCTAAGTGACTGCCTTGTTCCTGAGCGTTCCTCCACATGCTGCAAAATGAAGACGTTTAGCCCTCACTGTATGAATTATCAGCAGCCTTTCACTTAGTTCACATTTAATTACAGGGCGAGAGGCATTTCCTGTGAGTCTCTGGACCACATTCTGTGCTGGTGTTACCCCTTGTGGAGCAATTTACATAACACAAAATATCAGAGTGTCATTCTGATTTACTCTGCCTCTGGTTCAGGTGCAAATAGCCACTCAGGATGCAAGACMCTGGGTATGCTCTGTGCCTTCTCCACTTTTTGACTTAGAGCTTCGATTGCCGTTTAAGCAGACGGATCAACATTTTCCGTGAGGGAAGCTCTAGGGCAAGAAACACTACAAATCCCTCCTTAAGGCTTGTGTGCTACATGAGCAATGAGAGTTACTCATAAAGCAGCAACTAAATTGGAGCACATACTCAGTCCAAGCAAGATCTTATGGAAATTCTTGATAAACCTATTTTATCTGCTTCATTTGCTACTTCCATTTAGCACATCAAAACCAGAAGCTCTCTTGGAGCTCTTTGGAAATTTTTTTTTTCAATGAATGTATACTGTAAGTTTAATTAATTAATTTTATATTGCTTTTATTTGGTGTCCAGGGGACATAATAAGCCCTTTTAAATTTTGTAAAGGACAGGCAGAGAAAGGAAGTATCGATAAGGACTCCATTTCTGTCATCACGACTCAAYTGACTTGCTTTCCCTGGTAGTGACACAGCATCAAATGTTTGCCACAGAGTGTCTTTCTTTCATTACTGTTTTCCACCCGCTCCTGAACTCTCTGGCATTTTATCTGCAGGACGTATCAATTCAAGGCAAGGGACAGGACTGTAGWGCTTTCTCTCCCTGAAGGAATTCAACCTTTGTGCTGAAGTGATGGGTYTGTACTCTTAAAATCTCTTTATACCTTTTTGCAATTCAAATCCCCTGAACAATATTTCAGTCCTAAGGGGACGATTCACACCCCGTTCTGGAGGAGAGGRGGACCCTCTGTTAACAGTGCAAGGAAAGATGCCAGTCATGAATAGGACAGGCTGCTTTTCAGCTGCTTGTGGAAGCATATGCTTTGGCAAATCCTTGGGTGCTGTAAATTAGCCTAATTCCACTTACATCCACAAAACTATCTCTATTTTCATTATCTGGATCTTCATTTTCAGGTACTGAACACATTACAGAATTTCCTGTGTGAGGTAATTTGCATTCAAGCGTKCTCCAGCTGCATGATTCTGTAATGTTTATATGCCTGTCATTACAAAAAGCTGAGTGAACAACAACAGGGACGAAACAGAAACATATGAAGAGGAGAAAAGAAGCAGGATAAAATAAGCCCCTCACAAAGATACTCCATGTGTTAAACTGCCTTGTTATTATTTTCAGTTATTTCTTAGCTAGACTGAATCAGCCAGTCTGCTGTAYCAGTAAAGAAATAACCTGTCCGACAAGTGTAAGAAATTTTAAAAATAGAGCTGCAGCACAGCTGGTTGTTTCCTGCTGCAAGGACTGAGAGAAAAATGCACTTTGAAGCTAAGCTTTTCAGTGTGGAGAAAGTGGGGGGAAAAAAAAAGGAGCCAAGAACAATACAGGAAACCCTCAGAGYGTGCAGTGAGGTTAACCCTGAAGGAAAAAGATGTTCGCTGAAGTCCACAAAACGGCTCCTTGCCACCTAGGCGATGTGTTTTACTTAAAAAGCGGGACAASTGATGACAGAGGAGAGGCGAAAGTGGCAACTGTCAGAAAGACCAAGTGAAAGTAGCACTTAGGGTAAGAATGGGAAAGAAACAAAGGAGGAGAGAAACAGCACTAGAAAACCTTCCATCCCTTTGTAGAGGAGGTAGCTTGCAGTTTCCCTCTCTGCCAAGGTCTAAAGCATGTTGAATCCTGGCCATCAAAGGAGCCTAACCAAAACCTTTCCGAGGCATCAGATGATCTGTCCTGCTAGCTGTTGGTCTTAGGTGGGATTTCATGAAGTCATCATTTAAAAGGCACTGGCAATGAGACACACTGAGTATACAGCATCTTTTAGAGCTCCAGCAGGTTTTAATTCTTAGAGTAGGAAGTTTACTAGTAAAAAGCATCATTCAAGCACTGTCACACTGTCTTTTGTCTTTCAGTTACATGGTTAACTTTGTGATGCAGGGCTAACAACTATTAGTGCAGCCCCAAATACAAGTAAAGTTGAATTGTAGAAATAAAATAGCAGGCAGCATTCATATTTTAATAAAGAGTGTTAACCTTGACAAACAGATCAGTTGTCCTGGATTTGTGAAAACAGTTCAGTTCTTTGGAGTGTTGTGGGCTGTAGCATAAATAATTTGGGATGTGCAAAGAGCTCTGTTATTCTTTACTATCCAGATTGCAACCCTGCTGCCTTCCAGTGTGGGAGCAGAAAAAGAGTGCCATTCAGTTAACCCATCATAAAGCTGAAATAACCAAGAGCCTATTGTTAGAGAACAGCCCMTATTCTGGGAATTACTCATACAAAATGCTGAACAGATACTTACAGAGAACAAATGCTGCTCCTGCTGCTGCAGAAAAGAAAAAATAGATTTCATTCAGAATCACCCATTAATCTGTATTAAAATACATGTATTTCTGTAAGAAAACAGATATATAAGTAAAAATTAAAAGTAGATGAAAATTATTGAATTCTAAGTATGTATTACTGCCATTGAGAATCAATCTAAGTAAATGTAAGAAGGCAAAAGATTTACAGAGAGAGAATGGAGATTCTTTAAATAAACATTTAAAGCCCAGTTCCAGCTGATCCTAGGGGGCATGCTTTTAAGTGGGTGCAAGCATAGCTAGCCAAGTAGGCATTAAACATTAACAGACACCAAGTATTCTTGAGGGACTGCAATACATTAAAAAGACGGAGCACAGAGAGGAGAGGAACATAACACACCCAAATAAAAACAGGATATACTAGGTCCACTCCTGAGTTCAGAAATGCATTGCCTGAGCATTATTCAAGCTAGCACCAGAACTGGAAGCAGTATTCCTGCCTCAGTATCTTACTGAATGCAGGCAAATAGATGCTGTGGACTGACATAGCCATGCAGCTTTCAGATCCCAGCCACCATCTACACGCAGTGTGACACTRCACCCTGTGAATATTCCAGTTCGAATCCGCAGTAGCTGAAGGAGCAGATGTGCACCACAGAGTGCAGTAACAGGGGAGGTCACCCAGCCTCACGGTACCTCCAGGTTCACCCCTACTCTGCACAGCACATAGGTGCTGCTGAAGAAACGCAGTTGGTTCATGATTATGCTGTGTGGTGATGGGACTAACTGTTTCTTTTTTCTCACTACTTGGGAATTAGGAACTCTCAACATAGAAGGGACAAATAATTTTCCTCTTTAAATGGAAGAAAATAKAAGGTTTTCTTGTATCTATTACAAAATTCTCTTCAGTGAAAGTCATGTTGCTAAATTCCAGTTTGGAATGAACTTTTGTCTTACTGGTTTTCAGCCACCTGAAGGAGAATCTCACAGTCTTCAGAAGGTCAAGACAGGGTGCTGTTTCTTATCTGAAACTGAGGCTTTTACAGTGCAGCATACCTACTCTGTTGTACTGTATTCTTGAAGAAATGAGAAGTGACCAGAAACACAGAAAGCTTAATCTGAGCAACCYCAGACTTGCTTTGTGTTGGAGAGAGGAAACAAAATTTGAAACTCTACCCTCACAACTGTCTTAATTTCTAATGAACCAATGAAAAATTTGAGATATTCCATATGTTCTAAGACTTTAGGATTCAGATACAAGTATTTACAGTATCAAGCCCTTCTTTTAGATAAAATATTAAAGATGATACAGGGTTAGACAACTTAGTCCACTGAATTCTACTCATATCTAAGATGTTGTGCTATTCCCATCAGTGACAGGTTTTGTAATTGGATATGCTATGAAATTCAGCTCTTCTTCATGACTCCATTTACTGCCAGTTTCTGCATTCTCTTTTCTGTTCCCAAATCATCTTATATTCGTCTGGACTTTGTCAAAGCAAAGCTCTTATTACAAGCCTTTGTTGTTTCTTCCTGACTTGATTTCAAGTCAAATTCTTTTTTTGTAAATATATATCATTTAAAAACTTGATTAACTTATTAAACATTGCAGCACAAGCTCATTATATTTGTTTGTCTGATGTGATTTAACTTAGTCATTTTTAGTGAGTTTTTAGCACAGCAAAGGCTGCACGATGCAGAGGGAATGCATGATATTCTATAACGCTCTCTCCCTGTCAAGCAGTGATTCACATTCAATCTCCTTAATGGCAGCCTTAATTATCACTGTCTGACAGTTTTGGAAAAGGATTGTTTGCTTGCTGCCTCATAAAACCAGAAGTTGTTTGTATAAAGACTTTGTTGCAAAATGTGAAGAATCACAGAAAGACTTGCTTTCTTCTGATATTGAATAAGGAACTTTATTCTAATGATGAAAAACGTTATTCCCCTTGGTTTTTCTTGTCTTCTCTTTTTACTGCATTGTAGAATTTCTACTGTGAACTTTTTCCTGTCTTCTCCATGCTTATCTTCTGCTTATTAACCAAAGCAACTGTAAGTCTGTTTATGCTACAGTCTGACCCTGGGCAAGTCACTGTGTGAGCACACATCCTCTTTCCAGCTGCAGCAGTGCCAGCTGAAAAGGTTACCAGCCCGACCCTGCCTCCCAGCTACTCGTCCTTGCCAGAGGCAATCCAGCCTGAGCTGCTTTTCTGAATGTGCTTGAATCTAGCTGGGTTAGCAGAGCTTTACTCATGGCACTCTTTAGCAAGACCTGCTTGTTTAGGCTGAAATGGATTGAGGAGYTTTGCCAGGAGCAACTGAGGCAGACCAGAGAAGTAGCTTCTACTGAGAGAGTGGCTGTTAACCCTGGGACTAGGGACTAGGTAAGGGGCAGTAGCTCTCTCTGCCAGTTTAGGTGAAGATAGATGATACGTGTCCACGTGCTTTGGGCTGGTGCACTTGGCCTCTCCCTTCTGTTACATGAGGTTGATGCTGCTTCCTGTGTTTCGGGCCAAGCGGAGTTCATCAACCTCTGTAAAGGACTCCAAGAACTGAGAGTGAAAGGCACAAAGGAAAGTCTAARAGTATAAACTGGCTTGTGAGAACCTACTGGAGAAGTGATGGTGGGCATAACTGGTACAGTCTAGCTGTGGAACTAGGTAAGTGGTTTGTTTCTACCCTGTTTACTGCAGGTAAAAATTGCATTTCCCAGTTGGCTTGAGGAAAGGCCTCATGTGACTATCCAGCCCTGCATACAGAGTATGCCCCAGGCTGCAGCTCAGAGTAACGCCCTCCACCCCCTATTCCCAGATTAGAATGGAAATAGACCATTTTTGCCTTTCTAGGTTAATCTCTTTTTGCTTTCCGTGCAAGCATAGTTGGGTTTGCTAATCTGTTAGGGACAAGAGGAATGGCCAGTCCCACCTACTGTGGTCGCCCATGCCTGCCTGTTTGCTACACAGGTTGTTGGTTTCTGGGAAGCTCAGCTTTGATMCTTTTGTCTCCTGAATCAAGGAAAAATCCCCTAGGCAGCAAAGGATTTCTTTATGCTTCCCATCACGCTTCTCTGCATGGACAGAGTGGTCAGGTCCAGAATGTAATTCTTTGTGGTCATTGCATATTCCTGTGATTCCTGTTCTGTCAGTTGTTCCCTGCATGCATTTGAAAAATTATTTCATTGCGGTGAGGGAGTGCCCTCTTAGCAGAATATGGTAGGGCTGTTAGATCAGGTTTCTGATGTGGGAATTTGCAATTAAATCAGAAGTACAGTTTCTCTGCAGTTTCTGTGTACTGAGAAAAGCATTAACATTCCTGAGAATAAAGTCATTTGCCATCGTATTCCCAGGAAGACTGTAGAAAAGGTTGTTGTGAGGGCTGTGACATACTGTCTGTATTAACTAAAAATTGAAAATGATACTCCACAGCAGAGATCCATGTTTCAGGCTTTACTCAGCTCCAGTTCTTATGATCTATAAAAAATACCTAAGAATTTTTTTTTTTTGTAAAGAAAATGTCCAGAGGTTGTTTTGTCAAAAAATGAGGCAACATAGTAGAAGGTGACACCGTTCCTTTGCTGTCTCATAGATAAAATATCTCATGTACCAGAAAAGAATAATTCGCTCGTTTGGAAGAATTACAGRGGGGACTTATATGGACTGTATTGTGCGGGAAATCAGTCTTAATGATTGCCACTGTCCCTGCTGGCTTTAAGCTTGTCAGTCTCTACARCTGATAGTCTGGGGTTTTGCACAAATACTAAACTAGTTTTTAAAAAAGTGTTGAGTAGTTTTATGTGATATGCACCACAGGACAACCTGACTGTGTGAGTGGCAGATTAGCAATTTGCAATATGTCCTTTAAAAAGAATCACACTTTCTTTTAGAGCAAATAGTGAAAAAATATTCCTGTGTTCATCAAACTGTTGGAGCTACATGACAAGAAGTAAGAAGTCCAGAAGCCATGGAAAAGGAGGGCATCATAATCCATAACACTGCATAATTAATCATTTTCTCAAAAACACAGTCTTAAAAGCCTTGAAGTGTTTATAAGCTTCCAGTAGCCTATTAATAAAAACCAGTCAAAATGGAAATTAACTCTTTAAAATATGACAGTAGGTAAAATGAAATTTTCCACAGCATAAAATTAGTCTGAGGGCATGCATCTCTTTGTCTCCCGTTTCTTTAGAAAGAATCACTGAATAAATCTCTTTTTGATTTAAACGGAAAATATGTACAATAGTGTATGGGTGGTAATTAGTTCTACAGAGCAGGGAAAAATGTCAGCACAGAAGCCATATGATCTAAAAATAAAATTGTTCCAATGGTTTAGCAGATTGGCTAAACAGTGCAATTTCTGAAGGTAGAAACTATCAAAAAATTCAAGCATTGCTGAGTACTTCATCATTTTTTTCCATTGCCAGTCAAAATATTTTTTWAAAAATAAAACTTAATTGGTTTACGATACACACTCATCATTACACATGTCAAAAATACCATCTATTAGAAGAACATTAAGGCAATAAAATAATTCCACAGAAGCAAGAAAAATTATAGCTGCAGATTAAACCTCTATAGTTTAATATAAAGGGCACCACAGGAAAACATTAATATGGGACCTAATTTTGGAAAYGTAATGATAATGATTATTCTCCAGCAGCTAATAAGAATAATTGCCATTTATATGAATGTCTTGCCTTCTATATGAACCGGATATATTTGGTATCACTGAAGTGAAGCTACCTTTCAGATGAATGAGGAAACTAGGGGAAAAACAGGTCTGTGATATGCTATAGGGGCATGCTCATAGGAACATTTCACACAGCCTCCCTCCAACTGCTATGAAAAGGCCAAGGATATTTATGTGGGTAGGTTCTTAGTTTGGGGAGCTAAATTAAAACAGCACTGAGTGCCTTAGAAAAGTTCAGATTAATGTCTACTTAAAGTGAAAGGAGCTGGGTGTATGTAGTCTTTATAGTCTATTAATTCAATTCGTGCACAAGGAATTTTTTTCATTTTGTTCTTAGTTACTTTTTCAGTTGTTATTATGCTAAGTAATTGCTGAAAATAGATCACACTGATTTGATAAGAATATAATAACAATTGATGTGAATTTAGATAAAATTATGTAATAGTGATATAAAAACTCTTATTAAGCTTCAGAGGAAAAAGCATATTGTATATGCATGTTGAGCTAGTCCAAAAGTTCAAGATGTTAGTCATTTCTAATGCTATTTCTTCAAATTTACAAAAACTGTTAAATATTGATCATAGACTGACTCAAAAACTGGTTTCCAAGAACAGACAGACAGGGTTTTCACAGGGGGCAAGGGAATGATTTGTGTTGTCATTAAACCACTGTGCCTGAATTTTCAAGCTGTAGTTGCACATACACTTTAAATTGTCATCAGCCAGCAGTAATGCTAAAGGAAGCTACCCTGTGCTTTTTGTAGCTCCCATGCTCCATGCATTTTTTCCCCTGGTTTAGTTTTATCCATGATCAGTTCCACAATCTAGATTTTTGTGTGGCTTCACCAAACACTGATGTTTGCATGAAGAGAAGGGTAATGCAGAGCACAAATAACTGTTCAACAACCAGCTGCTGAAGTCCAGGGAGAGTTGGACTGCTTCTTCTGGCAGCAGTGCTCCATGTGCATGTGAAGCTGTGGTTTCTGCCACACGGCATTTGCTATTCCCCTGAGAGCTGAGCTGACTGCAGGTGACACAGTCGTAATGGTGACCTAGTTTACGAAGATGCTGGCCCAGATACAAGCTCATTTTTCCATCTCTGGAGACTTTGGTTTCAATATACGAGTAGGTAACAAATGGAAATGAGGTTGATTGCCTCAACATAACCCCTTCAACAGGACACAAAACTACCCCACAATTTGGCCTAGAACACTGTTTCTCCTTGGGTGCTGTCTACATAGTCATATATAAATGGTCACAGATCAGCTGCTTCTGTCCTCTGAGCTAATGAGACATGAGCTAGCTCTGGGCCTGTAAAGGTTAGTGCTCAAGGCAGTAGGTTGTATGACAAGAGTTTTGTAGTGTGCACTAACACAGCTAAGTGGTGTCTGCTCCATCAGTGGGGAGCGCAAGCAGAATTAGGCCATAAATAATTACATCTCTCTGGTCAACATGTGCTCAGAGTGGAAAGCAGGTTATGAATCAACTGCTTTGATAGGCAGTGGCATGAGCAAACTCGTCCAGTATCAGTTGATTAAATGCTGGGCTCTAAGCTGTCTAATGCCATGGGAATGAAATTGAGTTATTGCATTTGTGAGCATCAATCTTAGGCTCAGATGAAATGTATAAGATCATAACTGAGGGTCTGGAAACTTCCAGTTTACATTTTGCCTTTCTCTGCTATAAAATGGCTGAATGCTCCTTTTGAAATTAAAAACAAAACAAAACAAATCACTGCTATGCTAAGTCCTATATGCCAAGTTAYGGTTCAAAGTGTATTATGGGAGAGTTTAGAATAGAAATGTGGATAGAATATTAATTATGGAATTGCTATAGGACTCACAGTATCAGTTGCCGAAAGCTATGATACTGTACAATTAAATATCATCTTCTAGACCTGCATTTAATCTTTAATCTTTTTTATGTATGATAAAACCTATTTTTTGATTTGATATGTAAAAAATATGTAACTTTAGTAACGTCTCCTATTTTATTCTTGACTCRGTTTCTTTCATTCTTCAAATAAGGTATGTGGAGAGAAAGATGATGATCCCAGTTTTTATTACATACACACAGTAGTGTCCACATGATGTCACAATTCTGAGAGCATATTGCAATGCAAAATATTTAAATATATAGTACTTTCTTGTCCACACATGAAAWAAGAGAGGTGAGTGGATGAGAAATTACCTCCAAATGCGGTTTTGATAAAAACAGGAAGAGTTCAATAGCATGATGTTACTGAGTTTCATTCTACTATGCTGCCACATGTTTAAGAGGATATAGTTGGGTGAACAGAATGGAGTCTATAATAGGAATATATTGGTTAATGATAGCTCGTAGCACGTGGATCAGCCTCATCACCGGCCTAACTGGACATAACACAACCATGGATCTCTGGTGTTGTACCCACAGATGCTAGCAGCAAATCTGGCCCCGTGCCTGTAGGCAATGAAGCGATATTAGAGCAAATATGAAAAACAGCAGCCCTACTAATGATTTTGAACTGAGATYGCTGGTGACACAGTTCAATTACAGCATTAGTTCCTGATGTTAGAGGGGTTAAAATGGAATGTARTGACTCTTTAGCAGATAGATTTGGAGCAATTAGAGGTCTGAAAATGTCTCTCTGTGTAACTAAAAATATAATTGCTTTTGAATAGCTAGAGAATCTTTTTTTCTCTTTTTCTTTCTTTTTCTGCTCTGAAAACTGTTTTAGTCCTATTACTCATCTACATGGACTTAATTGACTGAGGTTCTAAACCCCAAGCCTCTAGTGAGTACTGATGAGGTTTTAAATTATTCTGAATTACAAGCACTTTAAAATACAGACAAGGAAGTGCGCTAAGGCAGTACAGCTAACTGAGGGAAGTGATGGGTTTAGTTTATCTCAGTTTCTTATCTTTGCATAAAACTCCACTAAAGCTATCTTGGAAAGGGCAGTATTGCCCACTGTTACACACTATGTTATTCCTATGTTCTGTTGTCTGCAGCAGTTTCCAGCTGGTCCCCAGACATGCATAGAGCTTGTGTTTGTTGTGCTTGGCCCCAGCAATAATGACTGAGATTAAAGTATTTTCACTGTAGGAAAACCTTGCTATGCCTTGTACACTTTAGCTGATGAAATACTGGTGAGAGTGAAAGATGGACTGTTTCCTGAAAGAGTTTGAAACTTCCCCAACAGTCTTGTCTCTTTTCCTCTCTACCTCCTTCATCGCAGGTCTAGACAAGCAGCCSCTTGGGAGACATCCTTTTGTTTCATCATCTTTGGCCCTGGAGGTTCTGGGAATTATTGGGCTGCTGGTGTCTGTATTATATGGACATTTGGTTCCCTAGTACTTTAATCATGAACGAGTCATTTTTTTGACTGTCCTAGCACCGGCAGCAGTCATCCCCAAAGGCTGAATATAAGCATGCACTGTACTGAAATGAACAGGAATGCTAACGCATACTGCCTAGATGGACCGTGCTGTACGTATTTCAAGCTAGGTGCTCAGCTCTGCACCACTCTTCTGCCCTCAAAGAGAGAGGGAGCTCTCCTAAATTCTGTATTTAAGATATTCTGAACAGCAGTGTTTCCATATGACATGGAGCTGGAGAGCCAGATCTTGTACTTCTCTCCTTCCATATCTCATATGTGCTTCCTTCAGRAAGGAAGCAAAGCCAGAAAGCAACRTACTTCAGCTGTTAGCATGTGATCATAACCTGCAGGTGCAAAATAGACTCAGAATTGCTCTTGCCAGGGCTGGAGTGAGGGAGAAAACCAAGCAGCTGAGTTAAGTTTTTATGCACCTAGAATGGCCTTCCATGGGCAGAGTAGTTCCTTGTACATGGGTTTCGTGAGATGCTGCTGTCCTTCCATATTCTCCAAAGAGTCTGAATGGTGTATTACAATGTCACTGGGGCAGGAATGCATTTGAGGATATGCCCCAGCATTTAAGGAGCACAGAAATTTCCATGCTGTCAAGCATCTCCTCCTGTTATAGTTTTGTAACTGATTTTTGTTGTGGCAAGCAAACTTTAGTGAGAGGCAGTGAAATATTGACAGCTATATAATAAACAGCTACTTCCCAGGTGTCAGACACGTGAGAGAAAATGCATATTAGATTGCCTACATAATCTCTCCCTGCAATACAATAGTGCTGGCAAGCAGCAAGAAATGCCAATTTTGGTATCCCTGTGATTTTGTTTCAGACATGAAGAATTACAGARACCAAGAAACATCTCAAGCTAATCCTTAAACAATGAGACTTTGACAGTTCTTGAGGACATTGACTCAAAGTGGGAGCATAAGCTGAATGTTGGCATGAGAACTAAAGCAAATATACATACATTTCTCTCATTTTTATGGCACTACCAGATGCTCTGCTTCATCTTCTATAGTGCTAATGTGGGTATTGAGGCTGCCTGAAAACATCAGGTCACTTGACCTTGAGTGGAAAATTCCTCATTCATATGTTGCATTTGTTAGCTAGGGAAGCAATAAATGTTTATGCCCAATTTAATCAATTGCAGACAATACTTGTGATGTTTGGAGTAGTGATTTATAACAGCACAGATAAATTTAAAAAAATATAACTGTCCTTTTATTAAAAGGGGAATTCATGGAGATTTAACTGGAAGGGGATAGGTGAGAGCTGTACTCCACCTTGTCCCAGGATTTCGCCCACATAACATTCCTGGCATGGTAGTAAGTGCCATCATATTTCACTGAGGAAACAGAGGGAAGAACGATTTTGTCACAACACACTTTTCACTGGACATTCAGTGATCTACTAGCAAGATATTATTACTGACAATTGTCACTTCTGAGTGTTGATTAATTGTGCTGAGGGTATCAAATATATCTCAGTAGAGTCAGTCTGTTTGTTTAAGAAGTGATCACTGCTGGATGCTCATTAGTGATTCCCGATAAATCAATTTTTTTCTCTTGACCACATTTTTGATTTTCACCTGTGCAATCCTTACATCAGTTTTCAAGTGATATTATAGCACACCAGAGTTGCAGGAGACAGCACAGTCGATTGCAGCAGAAGTCTAATAATGAGAAGCTCCTGGATTCAAACTGTGATTAGCCATTAACCTATTGTGTGACCTCAGACATGTCTCTTAATTCTCTTGTCCCTCAGTTTAGCAATCTAATTTGTTTTCAAACAATTACAACACCTAGCCAAGAGATTAAGAGCCTCCTGTGAACCAGCTATCCTGAGAACAGGAAATTAGAAAACAATGACAAAAAGCACAAAAGGAAAGTGAAGAAGAGAATAATGACTGCTAAAATACAGTTACCAAAGAAGGAAATAAAAAAGGCTTCAGCTGCAGTGAGGTGAGTGCCTTGCTGGACTGTCTGCTTTTTAATACTATACAAACCTCTTCATAAACAGCCTCATCAGCAACTGCTCCTTAGAAATTATTTTTCTTCTTCCAGATTTGTTGTCTAATAAATCTGGCATCCACGTTCCTTTAGAATTAATGTAATCTGATGGCTCGAGTAGAAAAGAAAAAGTAGTCTTCCAAGTCTGGAAAAATCTGGTGGGTTTCAAAGCTGCTTTGGCAGCTTCAACTCCATTCATTGATTTTTTGTTGGTTATTTTTGTTCATCTGTAAAATAAACTTAGATTGTATTTAAAAATGAGGAAGATATGGATTAGTAAGTTATGAAACCAGTTCTGAAACCCTTTTACATCATTCAAGGCACAAAGAGAGCTTTCTGAGTGCAAACCCAGCCAGGTGTAAGGCCTGTTTGCACTGATGTGAACACTGGGGCCTTAAGGTGCAGACCCAGATGCTAACAAATTAATCTTGTTCTACTAGTTTTGGATCAAAAATAGGGCAGATGAAGGTCCAGAGACACCCCAGGCATCCAGATGAAAGCCACTCTCAGTATGTCCTCTGCATCATAGCGCAGCATACTTGCTCCAGCTACACCATCTCCAGGCCTAAATGCATAATCTTGATATGGTATGAATTACACCATGCTAACTATAACACTTAGATTGTCATCATCTTAGATGTCTTTATGCTGGGGTATGTTTTTTAAYGTAGGGGCTCAGTCTCATCTGTACTATTCTACTTCATTCCCTAGATTTTACCACCATGATAGACTGGTAGTCACAGGCTTGCCTTTGTACAGACTTTTATGCATGTTGCCAGATGTATCTATGTCTCCAAAGGAAAAACAGAACAAACTCTCAATTAAAATATTTTGTATCTAGATTGATTATATCTTCCCTCTTAATTACTATTCTTCTACTGCTCCCTGTAATTGAGATCCCTGAAGGATGGTTGTTTGCTGGTCACTTGTGCTTTCYTGTGTGATAGAAGTCGTACAGTGAATCAGTATTTTAACCTTCCACCATTCTGACCAATTGATGGCACTGATGTTTTTCCACTATCATCATTTGCCGCTTATCAGTCTACCTTTCCACACTCCTCACCAAAGCACTGTTGAATCATTGTGGTGTATTTGATTCCTGTCTTCTTCTGGCAGAAGGGCACCCATCATTCCTAAACATATAGACATTTTTTCCAGAACTGCCTTTTAAGATGTGTCTGGAGAGTGCTTGCCTGGTATAGTCTAAGGCCACAGTCAATGCAAGATTTGTAGATGAAAGCCAACCGGTATAGTCAGAAATGCAAGCTTTTGAGCACGCAAATCTTTTTCCAGGCTGGCTCATACATGATGCTTTTCACTGGTAGGCCTCAAATTGCTTGACAAATGAAAGCATTGTCATTTTACAGACAGAGGCATGGAGTAGCAGCCTAGCACATGAAGGGCACGACCTCAGGGCTTTTAGGAAGCGCTGAAATGTAAATAATGAAGAGAAAGGCAGAAGACTGCATACCTAACCCCTTCACCTCGGCATTATGCACTGGGATCTCCRTTGCCTGACACTGCCTGCACAGTGTTATCTTCCATGAACCGGGTGGTAATTTGAGATACAACATTTTAATTATTAATAAAAGGAGCCTGGAGACATCATGCCCTGTTAGAAAAACCTCTTACAGTGAAACTCTGCAGATGGGGCAGAATGTCAGCTTAAATGATACGATTAATATTTATGCAGCTTGATAAGCTAGTTTAGATCCTGGCCCTCACTGGGTTCCTGTGTACGTTTCCCTCTTTGCATCCCTTCTCTCCCTCCTCTTCCTCCTCCAGTCCCCACCCTGGCAGTAATTGTGCAGCTGCCGCCGCCGCCGCCGCCGCTGTAGCTCTCAGGCTCCAAGGTCAAGCTCTGACGCGAGAACAGGGCTGAATGCTGTTAAGCCTTTAACTGGAGCTCCTGCCCCCCCCCCCCCCATCACCTCTTTGCAAGAAGAAGGGGAGGTAGATCTGCTGGTGTCCATTTAAGTACAAAACAAAATGCATGTAAGCGTGGAGCACAAGCAGTCAATCCTGGATTAGGATAGCAGTTTTAAGTTTTGACAGGGTTTTAGGTGATGCAGAAGGAGGACAATAAGAAAGCCAGGGTAAAGAAACTCCTGAAAAATGATTGAGTGCTGTTGTGAAATGATTCTGCGAGCTATAATAAACCAAGAAGCATTATATTTAAATAAAAATTTAAATATTTTTGAATTTTTAAATATTTAAATAAAATATAAAAGAACAGGACCTTAACATGTTTATCATGATTTCCTTCAACAAAAGTTCCCCTTTTTCATCCAGTCATGCTGAGTTGCCTTATTTTACCTCTCAATGACATTATCAGCCTAGAGTCTATCAATACATCAACATGAGACAATTAATTCATGGTATACTTTAAATGAAATATCCACAAAGGGGATTACAGCCCCAAAACACTCTGTAGGTCATGCTTCCCTGTATAGTAACAAGTGTGTTTACATTGGAGGGGCAACATTGAATTTAACATAAAGCTGTGCTTTTCCCACTTTTGCGATCAGAGCAGACAGAAAAATGGTGTTTTGCCTATTCAGTAGCACTAACCTTATACCTCCCCATCCATGAGTGAATGTAAGGATGTGAGCATTAGAGGGCAGCACAGTAACACTTTCCCACCTGCAAGGAAAAGGAATTTAGGATGCCATCACTCCCAAGTGGGCCAGTTCATATAGTTATGTCAGATATCCAAGAGTTTTATGTATCTCCCATTAAGAGATCTCTTTCATTAAAGGYCTGGTGAACAAAGGATGGGGACAGTGATGTTCATAGGAATAGGTGAAAGAAGAGTAACTTTCACATTATGACTGCTGATAAAACTCTTGACCTTACTGTTTCTCTATTAGCAAAGTCTTAATCTATTTTGGCTTACTTTCTTTGCTCTCACTTTATAAAGCTTTTTAGTGTTGTTCTCTTTTGCAAGAGGAGGGCAAAATCAATCCAGTGCAATGATTAACATACCAGCTGAGTCGTGATTGAAGCATATTGCATCTTCCAAACACTCAAAAAAGTCTGTCTTTGGAAAAGGCAAGTTTAAACATGAAAAGAACTAATGATCTGTAATAATGACAAATCACCCTGTGTGTTATCTAATTTACTAGCACCAAGCACCTTGGCAGTTTTTGTGCTCTGAGTAGGAGACTGGATCTTGGTAAATAATCCATAATTACACTACAGTCAGATGAAGATTGATTCTAGGAGGCCATTTTTATCCTGCAGGATCAAAAGAATTTATTTTTTTTCCTTTCTTCTCATGTGACTAAGTCACTTTACTTGTGACAAGATAAGTRAGTACCTATTGTATCAGAATATACATGAAAGTGTTACAGAAACCCTCCATTGCCCAGACAAGCCGCAAGACTGATCCAATTATATCAGGATGAGACAGCCCCAGCTCCTGACTAGGTGTCAGAAAGAGMCCAGCTGGAGATCCCAGATCAGCAAGTGACCTCCAGACTGTCATTCTCCAGGCCGGTGGGCCTGGAAATAGGACTAATGAGGAGGTGATCATCTCARTCCTGAGCAGCCAGAGCTTCCGTTTCTGCCTCACACCAGCTCCATCCTCCCTGAGGCACAGCRGACCTCACAGAGGACCTGCACTGATCAGAGGCAAATGCTGAACATCYCACACTTTACTGTACCAGACTCTGAGTGTCCTGAGGTGACATAGCTGAGAGAAGCTTAGGAAGCATGAGATACAAAAAAAAATGGCATGCCCAGAGGTGAAAGGAAACAAGAACACACTTTCACAACTAATTAGAATGGCTTGGTGTCCTAACTTCACTTTTCAGGCAGGTGAGAAGCTTTTTCTCTGTGGTAAGAAAGAGAAAGCCTATGAACAGATGCCTGGGGCCTGCACCACACATTCAAAAAGAAGAGAAAGAAAGTCTGTTTGCATACTTTCAGCAAACCAGCAGACTGAAGGCTTGTATCATTGAATTAGCTTTTAAATCGACCAGACCTTCCAGTAGTCGAGGCCAATGCTTTCATTCTTGTACACTCAATTTGACATTCTTTACCCACTCATTCAAATACTACCCGCTATCGCTGAACTGTGCTGCAGGGTGCTTGACAAAACAGTGAAAAACCAGAAGCATACACAAATAAAACTTGGCATGATATGTCTTTCTGCCTATGCAGATCAACAGCCTTGCTTTTACTATGAATTATTTCAGAACAACTTTCCTTTTCAGTAGATGGTAATTTAGCACTGTCCAGGGAAAACTGCTATTTCATGTATTTAATTGTACCACAGTTGACTGGATTCTGAGTGAAGAAATAGAGACTCATGTGAATAAACTGAGTATCATAGTSTTCTAAAATTTGATTTAGAGAAAAAAATAATCAGAGACATAACAGTTGGRTCTTGACTGTTCTTTGAGCGAACTCTGGCTCCTTTTTGCCCCACACTTACTTTTGATTTGTGTGGAAACCAGATTATTTGGAGGGAAARCGACTATCAGGCTGGATATCAGCTTACATGAAGTCAAGATATAATCAAGAAATGTGAATGACATATATATGACTGATTTTTCCTCTTTCTTCTTGCRTCAGCAGACCAGTGTTTCATAAGGAATATCAGTGCGAATCATTGCAGAGGGCTTTCTTCAACAGGTTCTAGCCCTCCAAGGTAAAGCCATAAGTTACAGATGATTCACTAAAAATCAAATTTGCATGCTAATTACTATGAGTTGTCACAACTAACTAGCCCAGGTTCCTGCAGCTGTGTAGCTGCCCAAATATTTACCCATCTCGTTAGCTTGCTAAATTTCCTTACTCTGGGCTGCAAGTTAAGTGATTCAAACTAATCTGAATATAGATCAAAGCTGAAATAATAGCAATGGAGGCAGATATACTCTTACGGGAAGGGTGATAGGAGAAAGGAAATTTGAAATGAGAGAAAAAGAAGGGAGAAATAAGTGGCAGATGTGGCCAAAAGAAGAACTTGCTGTCATGATGGGCTGTAACATCCTTCTTCATTCCAAGTCAAAAATGCARTAGCATTGTACTGTTGCTTTGTCTGATATTTCCCCTTCCATATTTCACTCACTACTCCATTCATGTTGGTTCTGTGGAGGAATCCAGTAGTCTCCCGTGGGAGTTTCAGGAACACGTAATGAAACAGCTTAGRCCATGAGAAAGCTAAGGTCACTCAGGTCACTTCGGGAAAAAACGAAGTTTTCCAGTGGCTGCCCCATGAAGAAAGGGAGGTAACATATGTGACGAGCAAAAGTTCAGGGCCATGAAATGTCTCATCCTCATTCTCAGTTCAAGAAGATTATCCTCAAAACCCTTGAAGGCCAAGTAAATACCAGGTTTGCCAAGGAGTGCCGAATCATGGCTGTCAGTTAACACTCCTGAAAATTGCTAGTGTCACTGGCCATTTTTGAGGTAGCTGGGACCTAATCCATCAGCCATCTGGAAGATCAAAACAGGAGCTTTATTATCAGGCTAGACTGTGGATCCTTTGCCAGATTTTCCTGCTCAGCTGGATTGCCAAATGTTGCTCATTTCCAGCTCATAGCAGYGGGACAACAGTAGTTTCATTTGATTTCATTTAGGTCTACAAAAAGCTTCATAGTACAGCAAAAGAAGTGAGTCAATCATGTTTTCACAGGTAAAGTTCCCTAGGKCTACATGCAGACTTAACGTGCTACATCATAACTTCAGGATACAATTCCTTGGTAGTCCAGKTAAATCAAGCTCCTTGCCCTGGTTTTCTGATGGTTCTCTAGTTGGAATGGACCAGTCTGCATGGTTGGATGAGGCAACAGAAGACACTCTTAATCCCTTCCTCTGGTTGTGTGGTTGTAGTCTTTACGCTTTGACAATATAATGGTGCTCAGGCTTTGCCCAAGTTGAGTTGCTTGGACAAACAGATGGATGCGTGACTTGATCCTTCTCTGTAGGCCTCAGCAACTGTGTAGGTGCATCTTGCTGTCTGTATAGAGCGCTCTGCAAGGCTGGAACCAACTTTTGGTTGAGTTCTCCTTACGTCAGAAGTAGTTGAAGTGAGTGCTATTGTTTGTGCAGGTTTTTAGGCTAATGTAATTTATCCTTGTTTATGTTGGAATATGATTTTTTTCCCCTCAGCTATCATCCAAGTGTGGAGGTGTTAGGACAGATATAGTTACCCCACTGCAGCTACTAATGGTAGCTAATACAACAGTTTCATCTCTCCACTGATTTTAGCTTTAATGTGTGATTGTTTCATGGCTTCTTCATACATGAGTTGTGTATTTGGAGGATGAGATTCAGGTATGCTAACAATTCTCACAAACCATTCTCATTCCACTAGTGATACATGTTCTGCATAAAGGGTTTATTTGCTCTAGGAGCAGAAAAAAATAATGTTTTTTTTTCCTTTTAAGCAAAATACATGCACCCCTTTCATAATTATTGAAGCAAAATCAACTGGTAAAGATATACCACAATATACTTTGCTGCAAAACTACACTGCATTGAGGAGATGTGCACTATTTATGTAGCCTTAGTTTGAAGGTGAAGTTTTTCTCTRGAGTACTGGATTTATTTTTCCATGAAAATATGTCTGAAAATATCTTGAGCATAGTGTAATCTGTCTCGTTGAAAAGGCAAAGAGTGCTCATCAGAAGTATATTTTATGAGCTCCAAGTATAAAAGCTCCCTCAGATAGGGACAATATGACAGCTGGCAGACAAGMAGCAGACTCTGTCAGAGGCAGAGAAAGCTACTCAAATGTTCTTTAAATTGAATACTAAGACTTTAACAAGGGGGGGGCCTAAGATCCCCATGACAATATACTTAGTGCATACAGCCTTGCCATCACCTGTCCTTGTTTGAATGGTGCATTACAGTGATCAGTCCTATTTGGAATGAACATTCAGTCCTCTTCTAATCTCCCTCTTGCAGAATATCATGTTTAATTCCTGGATTTCACAGTCCTGTAAGATACAGTTGGGTGTCACTCTGCAGAGAGACTACTGCTGTGTGCGTGAAGTATTTGAGTGATTGGAGCGGCAGGGTATAGCTGTGCAGGCTACAGAAGATGGGGAAATGTGTGAATGCAGTGTGAGCTGAGGGAATCACTATTTAGGAAGGGTAAAGTCAAGCTGTAGGAGGAAGACACTTAGAGGACAGAGAGGAGAGGCTTGGAATGATTAAAGAAAAAAGACCACATGGGAAAGAAATAGAATCCCTGAGGAAAAAGCCCCCCGAGAACATGTCCCCTCACAGTAGGATTACGGTAAGCCTGCAGATAGTGGAATGAGAAGGGAAAGGAGACCTTTCCTTTAACTAACCTTAATTMTTACATGTTCTTTAAATATTTCTGCTTAGATCAGCTTTCTACTTATCACCCTTCAGACAGACTCTTGACCTTGAGTGTTAGTTGGTAACTTCTCAATCAAGACCCATGCATTTATATGGTTGGTGAAATTTTCTTATTCTCTGGACATTTGTCTCTGATGGGAAGACGGAAACAAGAGTGCGTGCTGATTTGCAGTATATCAGTCACAGTCTTTACTCCAGCTGTTTCATTTCTGATACAATTTTTCCCCATATTAGTCCTGTTTGCCACTCCTCAGCTTCCTCTTCCTGATAAGAAAGATGGCCAATGATCTGCTAGAGGAAAATAGCTTGAACAGGAGTTGCTCTAGTAGGTCAGGGATGTACTTCAAGTTCTAGCCTGTGCTGAATATCCAAACAGAGGTTCCYTTGGGCATTTTTAGGCCTCTCCTCTACTTTTCAAAGAGGTGATGATGGTCCAGACTCTTTTGYTGTTTCTTAGTTTAGGGTTTCCATTAATGTTATGATCCCCACCTTCTTCTTATTTCACTGTTTTGTACTTGGTTGTTTYGTAGGTTCTGTGGAAGCTTCTTAGTGAGGAAATGGGCCTGTTACTCCAAGTGGRCCGTATCTAACATATGTAGCCTGGGAAAAGCTGACATTGGCTGGAAAYAAACCAGCATGAGAATCTTGATGACACAAAGCCAGGCTGTGCTTTGCTTTGTTTCTCAGCTTTTCACTTTTATTCCCTTTGATAGTTCTCCCCTAACTAACGTGGGGTTTTTCTGGTAAAGAAAGGAAGAACTTAAAAGTGCCACTAGGATAATGGGGAGGGAGAACCACAGAACAAAAATATCARGTATTTCAGCTTACAGATATCTTGCTAGGAACATAACATGTAACATGCAAGAGCTATAGCTAGGACTTCCTTGGCCAGGAAAGTCAAGGAAGCTCAAGGAAGGCAGGAACGTGTTATGGCAGAGGGCCTTACTACATACTTTGAGTTAGAGTACACTTCAATGAAAACKATCCTTCCTTGAGAACTTAAATTGTACTTGCTGTACTGAAAGCGTGGAGATAGTTTTGAGGAAAGAAATGCTATCATCTTTTACATGCARACTCATTAACTTCTGAGATGCACAAAGTGTGCTCACTTGGTTCATGGTTAGCACAAGCATTTTCTAATTGCTACCCATAATGCACTTCTAACCCCAGAGAAGCTAATTTCACAGCCTTTTCTTTCTTCTCCTGCATTTTGTTATGTGGGATTATGTTGATGTYGTGTAAATTTACAAGAGAAAATGTTTTCTGCCCTATTACAGTGCTGGCTGGACACCCACATAATATGCTACTTCAAATGCTTATGAATGAAAGAAGCAGTGGCAGCATATACAATGCATACAGTTTTAGTATAAAGTATTCTGCCTCTTTGATGTTGAAAATATATTCCTCTAGATGCTATTTTATTATGCTGTCCAACAAAAAAGTATATAGTTCTAAGATAAAGATATATCTCAAAAACTTTAAAAAATAGCTAGTTCCCCCTGCCCAAGAGCTTTCATTTGTGAGTAACTGTTTAAAAAATCTGGAAAGAAGCCAATTTTCCAGAAAGTTGAAACTTTTGTCCTTGCTTATGCAAAAGTAAAAATAATTTGGGAAATGTAATATCATATCTTCTTTCCATAAAAAAGAAGTTACATAGAAGCATTAACTATACATGCAGGATTGCAGTTTTAAGTGCCTCATTTTGGTGAGAGCAGCCTTCCACATCCATTGCTCTAGAGGGTTGACTTCTCCACTGGCTTCACTCACTGGCTGTTAATGAAGGTGCAGAAGTCTGAGTCTTCCAGATTGCATTTACTTAGAAGAGGTATCTGTGACTATGATTCAAGTCAAAAATGAATTAGGCCTGCAGGCCTAAACTAAACTTGTGAACTWACCTTATGAACAGTTTCCTGTCATTTTGTCCTTCCTGAGACATCCTGCTTCAGTGTGAGATACTGATCCCAAAGCTGATGCAAGGGAAACAGCAGAGACTGGGGGGAGATAGCAAAAAACAAGGGTTCCAATTTTTGAGCATATCTAACAGCTGTTAGATCAGCTTCCCTGTAACATGAAGCTTCATCTTAGATCCATTTCACTGAACAGCTAGACTAGCTCAGCCAGGCTGCTACAGGTATATTATGTCCTAGTTCAAGATCTGAAGGGTCTCTTATTTTCACATGACCCATTACACACACACATCACCATTAGCTCCAGTGGCAGAAAGTAATACTTCCAAAGTATACTGCATATTACCTGAGATATAGCCTAGAAAAAAGCAGCAATAAAGCCAGAAAAAACTCAGGCATTAGGTTTAGGAAAATAGTTAGGCTTGGAAGTAGACAGCCAAATGTACTGCACTACTCTGCAGCACACTKTAAGAATGACCTTTGGAGAAGGACTGATCAAGAAATGCTGGACATGAGGGTCTTTTATGCATAAAAGAACTCTTCACTTTGGAGGAGAGAAGTAACTCAGACATTGGGATTGCCTCACCTGATTTTTAGTGCTGCARGCAAATAACTGGCCTGTGACTGAGTCCCAGCCTGAGATTAAGCTAACTGAATAGGATATTCAGTGGAAAAGTACAGGACAAGACATGAGAAACTGCTGGACACATTAGATAACGGTGTGGGAAGCTGACAAAAGTTAGAGATAGTGCCGTGAGGGATGGATGGATTTCACAGGTGGTTAGGAGGGAGTTGTGGGAGAAGCAGCCAAATGTCACAGATAATTGAAGCCAGTGCTGGGGATTTTTTGGGCAGTTGAATCTTGCAAGTCTAGCAGCACCTAGGTAACCATATCAGTAATACGATATTTGGGAACAGATGTAGCAAAATTGGCACCCATGGGAAAAAGAAATAACGGGAAAAAGAAATAATTAGCAGTTRTTTATTTAGGAGGACTTGGAGAGAACAGAAAGGGAGGTACAAGGGTGGCAGGATGGAAGATCAAAAACAGGAAAAGGGATACTACAGWATCCCTTGTATCACAGACAGATCTGTGAGCAGAGCTGTCTGGGGGTACATACTGGTCCTCCCTGCACATGGTCACCAAAGCAGAAGCAGAACAATAAACCAAACCTGCTCTGCCTGTACGCAGGAGTCCAACCTGTGGCCAGAGGGTCCAGGGTGGGGAACAGGATGCTTCCCTTGGTCCACAAGGAAGCACCTGGTTAAARTAGATCAAGTGTCCTGATATCACTGGGTAAGTGCCTATTTCAGCCTCGTGGGTGTTAGTAGCTGCTAGGGGTTAGCAGATATTAGTTAGTCACTTCATAACACTTATAAGCGCTGTCCTTGAGTACTGCCCTTGAGCACATTACCTGGGATAGAGACAGATCAAATTGCCTGCCCCGAACTGTAAATTGGCCTTTTGTCCCAAGAATATCTAAGAATAAAATGTTCTTGTTTTTAGTAAAAACATAGARAATGTTATGTAAAATTCCTAACAAGAGTATATCAGAAAAAAAGAGAAATAACCCAGAGATGATCTGTTGGGAGAACCATTCATTATTTTAGCCGGATGCGGCGGCTTACTTAAGAACAAGACACAGAGGAGTAATTTCTCAGTATTCTTATGCAGATCAAGTGGGAATGCTTAGATGACTAATCATAAAGGCCTGCCTGGATGGATACGGGTTTAAATATAGATTCAGTTCCCTGTAAATTGTTCTGTATTGCAGGCAAAGAGGGGATATGTGGCATTAACAGTGGGCTAATTAAGATCTTCAGATAGGTTTTAAAAACCGAGTTATGTAGAAAGTTGCTTACTTGACTGTGCCTTCTAAAAATACAGGTTTTTTGAGTATTATTTTTTACTTAATTTTGTTTTTACTTAATTTTTTTTGACCTCTCAGGGACACACAGGTGTATAGGGGAGAGTCTGATCTAATGAACTGCAGGAACTCTGAGCCTACAGTGCAGTTTCTCAGTCCTGCTGCCTGGTATGTGTTCTGCAGAGGAAGCGTCTGGGAACACGCTGATACTGAATAATATTAAAAAAAAAAACTTTTGAAGGAGTATCTTTTGTTGTCTTAAGGGTTACTGAGAGTGTGTTAGTCCACACACATTGTCTTCAGAGGGGGTCTTGTGGTTGGTTAAAAAAATCATTTGTTACTGAAAAATGCACTGCTTCCACTGCAGAGGTTTCCATTTTACCCAAGGGCCTCTTGGCTTTCGTGAATTCATTTAGTAGAAGCAACAGGAAGACTGAAAGACAGCGGACATGACACAGTTGTTGTAAAAAACCCATTGGCTGTGGAAAAGGAAAGGAAATGTTTTCCTAGCACCAGAACATTCAGATGGAAGCGTGAAAAGTACAGAACTAGCCAGAATTCACTGACTGCTTTTTTGCAGCTCTTTTCCATAAATAATTTAATTTTTTCTTGTTTTTTAGCAAATAAGTGTCTTTTAAGATCTAGAAGGGTTCTGCTTTCACACCAAGATTTACTTTTGATTCTTTCTGAACTTTCTCGCAGAGCAGCAGCAGTTCAAGTCCTAGGTAAGGTATCCTAAGTACTGTATTGGCACAAGGCTTTAAAAAGTACTCCTCAGGATGACTACTCTGAGAAGCAAACGTTCGCATGTCTCTGTATGTGGAGGCTCAAGTCTGAGCTACAAAGGGCAGCCAGGAGAATTATATGCAATATTTTTCCCTAGCTGCTTTACCATCCCTGCTTTTAGCATGGAACTTCTTCCAATACTGCTAGATCACAAGCACATGAATTTGCACACTTTACTTTCAGAGCAGATGCATTTTCTTTTTCTTTCCCCCCCCTTTTTTTTTGTCAGCTGTGCCCTTAATGACAATTGATGGTTCATGTTGAATGCATGATGTTGTGCTATTTTTATGGTGGTTTTTGGGATTGCTTCTTGTTTGCATGATGCAAGTTGTCTGCCAGCTGGTGGCTAGATTCTGCTGGACAATTAGCAGTTTTCCTCATCTGGTGAATARATTTACTCCTGCATATAATAGTAGCTGAGGCCCAAATTAAGGTGTTTTGGTAAAAGGCTGTTCCTCACAATCCAAAGCAGGGCTTTCTCCTGTATATTTCACATGTTTTCAGGGAACTTTGGCTCTGGAGTGATGGAGGCAGTGTATAAGTAAGTGGTTTTTGATGCTGCAGTTAGACTGTAGTGTTTGCATTTCTCTTAGATAGGAATCAAAACAAGAGAAATGGTGTTCTTAATTTGGTGAATAGTAGACATTGAGGACTTTTTTCCATTTTGCCCAAACTTTGTACACAATGAAGTGTCAGGTTCTTTCGGTGACTCTCTTTGTTTCTACCTCCTCCACAGCTCCAAATTAACAGATACCTTGTAAAATGAATCACTGCAGGACTGCATTGTTTCAGAGTTCATTTCACTATATCTCATCCTGCCAAATTCCAACTGTTCGTAGAAGCCATGCTGTGCAATCATTTAAATTCAAAAGCTCACAGGCTTGGTTGGGCYGTTTCAAAGTTTGTGGAGATTTAGCGCTAATCCTCTTAAAATATTGGGCCCTGTGACCTTGCATACCATATTGTCAGTGGGATAAAGATCCCTTTGATTTTTATTTACACTTCTTCACATGGGAGAGTGCAGGTTAATTCATTACATTTCAGTGCCACCTTTGGCTCCCCATCTCCTCCCTTAGGTCACTCATGTGGATGCAGGAATGCTTCAGCAAGTGGAGTTTGCATTTTTCTGCAGCACTGTGTTCCAGTTTGATCTCCAGAAACATGCTTACAAGATGTCAGCTTTGCAGGCAAATAAACTGTTTTATTTTTGCATATGAGAGATATCCTTCCACCTTTCTSTATAACTCTATGAATAGAGCTTTTCACTATAAATGTTTCATGCAGACAGTTTCAACAACTCATGCATTTGCTTTTGCTTTATAACTTTTCAATTAAACAGTGGTTTTTAAAAGCTGGCAGTAGTTCCAAGCTGTTATTGTTATGAATTTTTCCTTCAAGTATTTTTTTATGTTTATGGAGTAGTAAAAAGAAGGCATACGGTATATATATATAACTGAAMAATGATGCAACCTTGGAGGGTAATGGGTTTGAAAAAAATAAAGTACACAGCCCCTGTCTTCGTTGCTTTGTGTAATTATTTACACATATGCAAAAACAGTAAAAATACTATCTTTATGCTTTATTGGTGGACTTTTCTAGAAATCTAGGTTCCATGCCTGGAAAAATAAGAGGCTTTTCTGTCTAGRAGACCAGAGAAGGGGAGGGAATAGTTTTCAGAGATAAATTAAGGGAGTTTTGAATTTTGCCTAAGCACTCAGTATTTTGACAAAGGAGAAAAATTACAAGAGGGTGAGCACTTTCTATGAAGATATGATTTTAACTGAAAACTCATTTTTCCATGCAATATTGCATTAGATTTTGACTGGTATTTCTTTTCTTCAGTTTTTCTATAAGTCTGAACTAAGTATGAGAGTAAAGCAGCGAGGGTTTCAGGCCATGTGCTAAAGATGCACTACTTGGCAATGCAGTTTGGGAGTTTAGAGTCAAAATATCAACCTGTCCTGTCATCTGCTAGTAGCAAAGCTGTTCTCATGCTGTACCAGTATTATGAAGGTTAGAGAGACTTTCCCGTTGTCTATGCGTACGTATGCTTTCTTCTGAAAGAAGTTACACTTGTTATTTTCATTCTTACTTCCCACTGCTTCATCAGGTAACAGTGTAAGTTATTTAAACGCATACATACCTATTAAATAAAGCCGATGCATCAAGAAGATGTAATACAGGGCAACACTGATCCAAACCTAGCTGCATTTCTGAATGAAAACGCCTGTCCTACAAGAAGCTGTACATCTCTGGTCTTTCCTTTTAGTGACAATCCCTGAGGATTTCTGTGGGATTTAATGGCCTTTCACATGTGTAAAACTGTATTCCAAAGGGGAGAGGTTTAAAGGACATCTTCCAATTTAATATCACCTTGCTCTATGAATTTTCCAGCTCTTATTATTGCCAGTAGTACCTACATGCTCAGACTGATGAAGGTAAAAAAAGCCTATTATTTAATTTCACTGTTTATTTTATGTATTCAACAATATTTCCTTTTTTTTCAGTCAAATCTTTAATATAACAAAAAGCACAAAATACTTTCATTTTTGAGGTCAAGACAGGGGAATGAAGCTAGGCAGATAGCCATACTAGTTTGGAGACTAGACTCAGTTTATGAGTGAAAAGGGAGAGGTCACATTTAAGGCACGTGGAAGAGTCTGTAGGCTCTGGTTTGCTTTTCCTAAGCTTTCTGTAGCTGCAGCAAAAGAGATTGCCATCTCCCCACCACATCTACTCCCAAATGCAGGAGCGAGGGTTGTAACAAGGGCAGCTAACTCCAAGATAGATGATGAATCAGAGGCTTCAGCTGTGATTTGTGCAGCCTGGCATATTAATGTAAACTGATAGCAGCTTATAATGAGCATCTGCTATTGCCTCCTGTTAGAGATAGGGTACTGGACTGGCTGGACCTTTGATCTGACCCCAGTACAGCTGTTCTGGGGCTCTTTGTAAGGACTCAAACTGTCAGCAAAGTGTCTCAGGAACAGGAAAAACTTCCAGTTAGTTAAATAGTTGGCCATYGCAAGTTCCTCGGACACTGCAGCGTGAATCCGTGGAGCTTAGGAGTCTGAGGTTAGGATTAGTCTTTGGGGGAGGAGGAGGGGAGGAGGAGAGGGATTGGCACTGAGAGACTCAAAGCTGTAGATGGGCTGCATCCCTGGGGTGGGTTTACATTTCTCAGGCTAGCTTGAGGGTTGGCTTCTGTTTGGACTCTGAGGCTTAAAATGTGCCAGACCCAATGAGAGAGGTCCTGAGAAATGTCATGGAGGCTGTGTCCCATCAAAAGGAAGGACAGCCAATGACAGGCATGTGTGACAATGATCACTCATACCATTTCTTCCTAAATAGCCAGTTTTAATATGTTAACTTGGATCTTCTGTGCTCTGAGTAAGATGATATGTGTGAGGAGGGCAAAGCAGCGCTTAAAGAAAACTGAGGTTGCAAATTAGCAAGGAGATTTGGGAGCCGATGTGAAAATTGAGGCCGCTTTTAATTCATTTTAAATAGCTGGGTGGCAAGTTAATGGTGTCCGTCTAAGTGCATGGTTGTATGCTGAGCAGGTAATAGCACATATCAGAGTGTTGGATCTACAGATCACTGCTTTGCAATGKTATATAACCTGTGCTGAAAATTAAATGTCATCCAATGTTTAGTATTTGATACAGTGAAATATGACTTTTGAGACCTGGGTAGAGAGCTGGGGAGTAAGTGAGTACTTTCAGATCCTGCTGCTGCCACTTGAAGGAGGAAGGCAAAACATTCATACTGGAGAGGACAGGGATGCCAGAGCTTGTTCCTTATGAAGAAGTGACTGGATTAGACAGTTTCCACATAAACAGATGTGGGGAAAGTTATTACTTTCTTAAAGCACTAGCGGCAGGCAGCTGCAGGGTGACAGAAGCACCAGGCTATAAGCAGAGACTTTTTTCTCCAGATTCAAGCTGTTGCTTTTCTACCTTTCCATCCTTGCCCCTTCTTTTCCTTCCTTGATTGTTCTGACTGGATTCGTAGTTGCTGTCGTAGGTGGCACATCCTGCTTTGCTTTGCACATGAGGCCAGAGTTGCAGTCACGGAAAGGAGCATACCTTCCTTTTCATACATCCTGTCCCCATTTCTCACCAAATGAAAGAAATGAAACACAACATGCTGATCCATCAGCAGGAGGGCAAGCACRGGGTGGCTCTTTCTAGAAATTAAGAGTGGGCTTTGGTTTTTATTTCCTTCCACCACCATAGATACTTGCCCTGAACACTTCCTTCTCTCTTTCTCCCTGCACTGTTGCTTTTCTCAGTGAAACTAGCTTAGTATCGCTCTTGCTTTGACTTCAAGCAAGCTGAACYTGCAGCACAAAGAAAATGAGTAGAGCCATGTTGCCCCAGCTGTGCTGGGCTGTGCACACAGCTGCTGGTTGTGTGGCAAATAAGACACACAGAAATGCACTCTTTGTAGCCCTACCGTGCAGAGTGCAGCTGGTTTGGGAGCAGCTGGGACTGTAGGGAAACAGATTGGTTTGTGAAGTGAAAAGAAATTGGGGGCAGAGTAAAGGTAATTCCCTCACTGGACACTCTGGCTTCTTTTGGGAATCTTAGGAGGTACATGTTTTGTTTTTGAGTGATGCCAAGCAGTAGGGCAAAAACTCATTAGAGATGGGAGAGCAATGGGAGAAAGAAAAGAGCTTTCAGATCACACACATTTAGGGGATAGGAACCAATTGGGTTGTGCAGTAACTGCAGCYAAAGATTATTACAGCGATTCCTAACTCAAGCATAAATGGTACCCTGTGGGCTCCCAGGACATGAGCCTMTCTTAAAAAAGGTACCTTTCACTTTTTGATTGGGAGTAGAGAGAGCTATCAGTATAACAAGCACAAACTATTTTAATTCAGTGTTATTTAAGAGCTTTAAGTACAGCGATGCCTCCTGCCTGTGCAGAAGCGCCTGAAATCTCAGCGGCTCAAAAATGAAAGGAGGCTATTACTCAGAACAAGAAGTCATCCCCAAAGTCTCTCTGTAACGGTGGTTAGAAAACGATATGATGGCTGAAGCAAAATGTTCCAGTGAACATAGCTGTCCAGGGAATGAATCCCTGTGGACGGGATATATGGAGCCCTGATTGCTTCCTAGAAAGGTGGATGTAGACTAGATTATGAATGCAACAATAATTATACTATCATTGAAGACAGTTTCACTGCAAATTAAAAATTCAGATGATACAAAAGAGGCAGAGAGGTTTAAAGACTGGTATAAAATAAAAACAGCCAGGCACTGGAGAACACCACATCCGAAAAAAAAAACCCAAACTCAAAAAAAAAAAAAGGAACATACAGAATGATTAACATGTTCAGGAAAAAGATACAGACAGATAAAACCAAAAATGAACAAAGGCTATTCAAAGAAATGAAAGGGAAGAAGAATGCTTTTCTAAGTCCTCAGGGTAAACGAAGTAAACATTATGAAGTAGGCATACTAATGAAAGGCCTGGGACATGCATAAAAAATGTTCTGCTCTGAGTGGCTTAATGGATGCTTTTTATTTCTGCTATGACTAGAAAAAGGAGATAGCATAAGGAGGAGCCAGACTTAGACTTAGCTGAAACTGATAGTACAGAAAAGGGTGAGCTTTGGGGGAACCAAGGGAGGTGCTTATGCATATTGGGACACACCAAAAGAGGATCTCTGCTTGGAAGGGGATCCACACTTCTAGTCTTGCCACACTTCAGACACCAGCAAACACCTGCAAATGCTTCTCAGGATGTGGGTGTTTCTGCTGCTGATCTAGTTACRGAATGGCAAAGTCATTACTGAGAGTTATTTTGCAAATCGAAGTCATGGTGGTGGTTGTTGAGTCCAGTGCACCGATAATCTGCGACATAGTAACCTTGGAGGTACTTGTGGGAATTTATGTCTTGCTGTGAAAATGTCACAAGGTCCTTCTGCACAAGCATGCYTATACTTTCTGGGAATGCTAGACCTATTACTCTTTCTGGCTATGCTGCTGGCTGTGAATCTACTTGGAAGGGTCTGGTCCACTCTGCAAATCCTGAACCATACCGGATACCTTTCCATTTGGAAAAAAATCAGACAAAATATGGCAGCCCTCTTATGAACTTTTCTCGTGAAGCTTGACTGTGTTTGCTAGTTCCCAGACTGGAGATCTTGGARACTAATTTTCCATCCCCATCCTAAAATTTTGAGCAATTATGGTTATACTTAAACTCAAGCGTAGCTGTATTTGACAGTTTTGAAGTAAAAATCCTCTAAAAACTGGACCTACGTGTCTGATGCTTTAGAAATATCTGCTATTTTTTAATTTAATCTCTGTTTGGTTATGCATAAACCAATACGTGATAGCAGTGCGTGCATGTTCTGTGTTATGATATATCAGATATATGGAGGTATTTGCATTTCTTCTCATAGTCCTGTTTCCTGAGGGAGGACACTCACCTATGCGTGCAGACCAGGAGGTAGGCGTACACTGCAGCCTGGGTGCTCACACGGACAATAGGAGGAAATGGGGTGCGAGAGCACATTTTGACRGTTGTGCTGTACTTCCTAAGTGCAGCTACACTCATCTGCTTCCCAGAATTAAAATGGAGAGAATATAAACTCTCCAATCTAAAGATAAATTAACTTCTGCTTCTGAAGCATTCAGGTGGCATATTGAGGAGTGCCATAGGAGAGCCCATGAAGAAGTAAATTACTTTATACAGAGGGAAGGATTTGGTTAGTGTATTAGTGTACATTTAAGCAGAGCCTGGAATTTCATGGTAGGTGAAGGGAATGAAACAATAATACTGCATAGCTGCACAAAGCTGGCACCATCTATTGCACTGAGGGCACAGGGTTTTATCAGAAAAAATAGTATGTGACATTATAATTAAAGGCTGTATTCTAAGTGGAAGGAGGGGGCAGGAAATCTTAATCCTGCCATTTCCTAACCTCTGAATAGTTGACTTTGCACCCGTAACGTTCTTTTAATGTTGTTTTTTTGCATGTAGCACAACACAAAGCAGAAAGGGTTTTCATTATTAAACAGAAGTGACAGCAGGATGGATATTTGTAATACGGGGCTGCACAGGAATGTTGTAGAGTCAGCAATCCAGTCCTTGACTGTTTAATCCAGGGTTTAGGCAGTCTCTGGGCAGTAACACAGCACTGCAATCACTGGTCACCAGTCTGCAGGTTAGAGGAGCAGGTGAAAGCCAGGTCTTCTATCCTGCCCTCCTCCCCCATTTATTTTGTTTCTCATATAGCCATTTATTCTACTGCAAAGCAGGCTCATACATTAGATGGTGCAACATTTTGCGGGTACTTGACACACTGTACAAGACACTAGCAGTAAATATTTCTGCTTCAGAATATACTCCTTGCCCCTACCATGTATTTGTGTGCTGCTTTGCAGAACTCTTTTGTGTTAAACAAAGGTGAAATGTTAACATAAGGGTAGTAGAGGAGCAAGTTGACTTTTGGTGCTTAAATAATAATAGATGCTTGCCTCTCTATGAACTTTGTATCACTCAAGCTTAACCTTTACATGCTTCTGTAGGATAAGTGATAGATTGGGTTTGTAGGAGGACTGAAGGAAAAGACCTTAAATCCCAGAGGAAGAGAAGCCAGAAGTCTGATTGCACTGTGTCAGATGGCAGTTGTTCTCCTCTTCTTTGAAGCAGCTCTGATACACACAGGATAGTGTAATGCCAGGGTGTTACAGCCTTCTCTATTCTGTGAATGTTTTCAGAGGAGCAGGAGATCCTCAGACAGCCTATAGCAATATGCCTGCTTTTTTTAGGCTATATATGCTTTCAGTGGGTGCAACCAGCACCACAATCAAGTGAAATGGTGCCATGCTCAGCTACTTGGTCCCACCTCTTCGCCACCTTCCTTCTACCAGTACCAAAGAAGAAACGATATGGAGATGGGAATGAGAAGCCTAAAGGGGCTGTGCTAGTAGTTACTTGATGGTAATGTTAGTTGATGTTAACTAACTCCCAGTTGCTTTGTGGACTATGGTGATGCAGACTGCTAGGTTTCTGCAGACCCTGGATTTCAAATTTCTGTAATGAATGAGTCAATAAACATAGTGGAGAGAACTATAATTTCTATAAGTTTATACTTTAATTAAGTATCTACAGGGTTGTAGGTATAGACAAGCAAAGAGAACTGCAGGACTGGGGGTGCATGGGCACAGATTGTAAAGATGCATTTATGTATCCCCTGCTGTAGCTCACCTCTGGGATCACTGAGGTTACAAACCCCACATGCTCTTTCTCTCTTCTTGGAGTAACTGGAGCCCCTGTTCTGTAACCTGAGTCTGACTCTTCCTTCAAGGGTGCTGCCTTCTGTTTCCCTTGGAGGCAGGAAGGACCTGAAGTATGGTGAGGTTTAGGGGTCATGGAAGGGGTAGTGCTGTAATTGAAGCCCCCCTGAGAATGCAATATGCTAAGCAGCATAAAATGATCTAAAATGAGGCTGCTTGGTTTCTTCCATCTCTTCTACTCCCAAATTCACATTCGCACCCTTTTTTTTTTTTTTTTTTTGGCTGCTTATAAGCTCATGGCATGAGATTTGAACCAGCTGAATGTCCTGTAGCTATTTTTTTGCTTCAGACAGTCAGCTTCAGCTCCACAAGCTCGATGTCCATGCAACTGCATGGATGTCAGTCTTGGTGCAAGGGACTGGGCAAGAACATGGCTGGGGGCAGTGCTCTGGGGGCAAGGACAGACTATGGCACTGCTGGCTTGGATCAACCTCATCTGATGTGGAATTGCACCTTTACTAAATATTCTGAATGCATCATGTTGCCCCTGGCTCTGCAGAAGTGAGTTACATACAGCCCTTGGTTGCAGACGATGCCTAAACAATTGTCTAGCCCAAAGACATACTTAGAAATCTCCATCAGTCTGGAATGAAAAGCCCTCCATACTTTGTCTTCTCCTTCCAGAGCAGTTCCGCACAATGTGTTTGGTGTTTGTTACCTATATACATTAATGCGAATAGCAAGTTTGAGCATTTCATATTTATCATGTGGGGTGATAACGGGATGTGGAATAAATATACAACATGCTTGTACTACAGAGATTGTGCAAATTAGAACTAATTCCAGAGAGATGAGGAGACTAACAGAAAAAGGAGGTGATGAAGAACTAGTGGAGGAAGCGATGCAGAGCAATACAAAAAAATAATCTAAGCCATCTGTATAGATCAGCTAGTATATTTACAGCTACTGTTGAGAGATGAGTTACTGAATGATACCTATTTTCACCATGGCCGTAGATTTCAAGAATGCATGCAAGTACAATTATCTTCACCCAAGCGGTGAACATTTGGACAGTTACCAAATCTAGAAGTTGTTTATGAATTGATTTTTGCCTCCTTAAGTTCAACTTGGCTATCCTTGCAGCATACTAAGCACTGTAACCAGCCTGACGGATTACACAGGGGCTGCATTGGACATTTGGAATTCTGTGTATTCAGCCAGAAAAGATGATTTCAGAAATCTGCACTTGGGGCAGGAAGAGAAAGGCAGTCACAGAAGATATACCCTTCCTCTAAACGTAATTCTAAAGGCTGTATTATTTAAGGACAGACCTTTGTTGTAGTGCAGAAAGCCCTAAGTGTGCTTCTGTGTTTTCACTGTTTGTTAGTAGCATAAGATCTGAGGATCATGAGATCTTGACATTTTCTGCTAGGCCAAATAGTATGGTCCATTCGCAGTTTTAACTCTGCAAACTCCTGATGTGAAAACCGTAGGGATTTGTCTGCATACAGACTTTTAGGATTTTGTTAACTGTAAAATTGTCTATAATGAGGACTTCACTGCAGTCTCTAAGGAACCTGATTCTGGCTGCTGTCAGGGACAGAACATGAGGCTAGGCAGATSAGTGAAGTAGTCTGGTAATACAAATTCTTGATATTTAATCAAGGGAGCATCTACTCTCCAGTCTTAAATACTTCTTGGCAAAATAGACTGGCAGCACTGGACTCTGGCAAGATGGCAGCACTGTTATTTCTCCCAGAGTACCAGAATTAAACTGAGCCCCCTTCCCTCTAGGAAGGACTATAAATAGAGGCCTCCTGGGAGCATGATCTCACGTAAGCCAAGGCAGCCACTAGCCGCGATTGCTGTTGTCCCCACATCCCTCCACTCCCTGCACTGTGTTCCCCCTTTGCTTGTATGCAGGCAGTTGTGTGGTCTCGAGGTGAGCTGGTCTAGGAAATTAAACCACCTGAAAACTAATCATAAGAATGGAAGAGTCTGATGCTTTTACATATTGCACATTGTTTCCTCTATATTTCTGCCTGCTCATGGAGAAATCGGCTCCACTTTCTGTGCCACTTTCTGGAGTACTGGGCAATGAGGTACACAACACTTAAGACTGTTTAGTAATTGAAATTAAATCCATGTCCATGTAGTAAACTGCCAGATATTATTCATAAATGTAGGGTTAAACTTGGGAAATGTCAATTGTGCAATTTAGTGACTGCAGTAGCAGCTACTATTTCTGCAACTGCAAAACACAGAAAGAATGAATCATCTGAAACCTTGTAGGTTAAATTAATGGAAAGTGAGACAGACAGCAAAACAACTTGCCCGGGACTACATAGTGCCCAAGAAGTTGTTAACTTACAAGTCGTTCTGATCCTGTGAGCCCTTGCCATATGCTTATTTTCTTGGGAAGGTGCTGCATTTCAGGGCAGGTTGAGGGAGGGAGAGGTTCAGACACAGTAGATCTGTCTCTTTGAGGAAGGACACATCCTAAGTGAGAGTGGAAACACTAGTCCAGGAAAGCAGTACTTCAGTAGATTTACCCAGATGTGAAGCCATCATCTGTGGTATATATTTTTTTCCCCTGATTAACCCTATTAAAAGCTACTGCCTAATAAAAACATAGCAGGGGGAAATATTTTTTAACTGACCAATATTACGTATGTGGGAAGGAACTTTTATTAAAGATGCTGCCAGCGCTGTGTATTTTGCCGGAGGGACCAAGTGACATCTGCTTTATCAAGAAACAGGAAATGCCATTTCCTGTCTAGTCCAGAGCATCAAGCCAATACTGGTCTCAGTTGTCAGCCAGTCAATTATTTGAYTGCTGATGTACAGCCAGCTTGCATTTGTGGATTGTCCTCCTGCTAGACTGCAATGATTACATAAACATTTGACAGTCAATCTCGAACTTCTCTTCAGCTTAAAGCCACTATTTATCAACACAGAGGGCTGACCTCGTTAGGTGACTTGTTCCCGCCTCATCCATTCAAAAATTTGATGTGCAGTGCTGAATTTGCACAGGTCCTCCTTTTCTTTTCTTTTCTTTTTTTTTTCTTTTCAGATAAAAGAATCAGTTTCTTCTTCTCAATACTTTTTTTTTCTCTCTCTCTCTCTTTAGGAATTAAAGATTGCTGAAATAAATTAAGCAAGGTTTTCTGGCAATGAGAAGAGTGCCCATTTCCTCTTTGCTTCCCCCCATGTTTTGGGAAACACTGTTCATCCTGAGGAAACAACTGTCTGCCTATTGGCTTGAGGATCCAGCTGCTCGTCAYGTTAGACCACGTGGAGACTGCATCTGAGTCCAGCTGTATTGCCAGGATCAGTGCCCTAAGGACTCAGCACAAAAACACTTTGATCCCTCCCAGTGACATTTTTTTTTGCTAACAAGCCTCCAGACATTTGAGTTGGTATGTCATCACCCTTGCTAAAGTAGAACAGAGGGATGAAACAAAAGTATCTCCAAAGACCTTTAATAACATCAGCAGAAAGGGAACAAGTAAAACATCCCAGGTGAGACACTTCTGTAAAAGCGTTAGTATCAGCCGCTTGTCCTTACAGAGGACAGAGAATTTTTTTTTCTTTTTCTTTTTTTCTTGTCTTTCTGTTCAGAGATAAAAGGAAGGATTGGAGCTATAGACTGCAAATTACAATGAACAAAGTGTTTAACATCCTTTAAATAGCTGGATATTGTCAAAGGAAGGCAAATGGTCTAAAATTCATGGATGAGAGAATGAACCTGAAAAGTCCTAACACATTTTATGCTGAGTGACTCCACTGCAAATTGTACCTCTCAGTGCAAATTTTCCACACACTTAACAGGAACTAAGTTACACAGGTCCTGTGACCAGTGATAGAATTTAGACATTTAATTCTCCTGTTACAGAACTGCAAATACACCCTGTTGCTTTTACCTTTTTAAATCCAGACAGTGTATGCAGGAGGCATATGAATTGTATAGCTGGGATTTGGGATAAGTGCTTCAAAAGAGCGATCACCTGATGCTCCTGTGATAGGGCAATAATTAAGAAGTTAACTAATACCTTGTGGAGATGAATCATTCAGGTTAGTGAATAACTTGATGGTAGCATTAAATTGTGTACTAGATACCTGAAATCTAGGGGTTTTACCATCCAAATGTACTACTTGACTGGCAAACCAGATTAGCTGGATTGCCAGCAAGGCAATATGTGATTAGCTTTATCACAGTGACGTTCAACAGATGAGGTAAATGAAGCTGGGAGAGCAGCAGGACCAAAAATCATTTTTCATGAATGGAAAGCATGCTTTGTAGATATTTTGTTTCTTTTTTTTTCAAAAAAAATAACCTTCTGAAAGAGAAGGAACATTAAAATGCAAGGCTTTTTCTAACATGTCCAGCCATGTTCTTCTCACCTTTTCTGCAGAGGAAAATGCAGAAGATGGTATAATTTGATCAGAAAACCTGACGCTGCATCCAAAGGTATAAGAAATTTTGCTACTTGGATGATGAAACTTAGTGCATCCAGAAGCAATCCAATATGACCTAGTTAAGCAGAAACATCTAAGCAGGTGTTTAACATTCAAGCACATCAGCTGGTCTTTAACTTAACGATGCTTAAAAGAGTATAGACATGCCAGAAAGAAGAGCTACCTTGACAGATCTTTAGCTAAAGCATAGGATAGAAAGGCACAGGTAACTTTTTCAACAGCATGAAGTTAATCAATTCATCTCTAAAGCACCATCCAGTAGATACCTTGACTATTTATTATTATTATTACTGCTTTTGCAGATTGTAAGTATTGGTGAAGAGTGACCAGGTATTAGGACCTGTGCAAACCAAGCAGTACATAGTCTGTTTCCAGAAATGCTATGTTCCTGTAAATGCTCCTGTAGTCTTATTTCTAAATTTTTTAATTTCAAAACAGTTATTTTATTTTTTCTATACCAAAAAGCAAGCATTGCTCCTCCTCACCAATATATTCTATATCCTTTTGCCAGAATTTAGAACTATAGGATGGAGAAAGCTTCTTGCAGTATGAGCAGAGGGGGAAAATTTTTCTGCTGATATACAGTTTTGGAATCCCCTTTGCCCTCATCAGAAGTCTGTTTTCCGTTCAGAGCATCTCTGTGTTCTCAAATTAGAAAGTGTTTATGTCATGGTTGAAACAAACCAGAAAAGTTGGATTACTTGTATCATGAATTTCTTTGTAGTGAATGGAACCCAAAGAAACATTTTTCTGCCAGTGCTCCCAGCTGTCCTCTTGACAGAAACTCTTGTGGCAGTGAGTGCAAACAGCTCAGTAAGTGGTTCTAGGGGAAATGTGAAAACTCTTCCCCCATGCCAAAGGGAGATTTCTCAGGAGCATTTCACAATGTCACTCTCCACAAACATCAAGCTATGCCTGGTGGCAACCAGACCGACACTGCTTCGATATTTCTCTTCTCTTGATAGTACTTTGACAGGTTGTTTAGTTGTTTGTTTGTTTTCTTCTTTCTTTCTTTTTTTTCATTAATGGCAGTATTTGCAGGGTTTGTTTGGACTAGGTAGGTAGCAGCATGCCCAGTAGTGTATTACCCAATTTTTCCTGCCCTCACAAAGTGAGGATCTAACTAGCTCTGCTACTGTGCTTACAGTAAACCCTTATCAAAGCTTATTTCCTTGCAATTTTATTTTGCACTATTACACAGCTTCGAAATATGGGTGCATATCAATCATGTCAGGATCCTGAAGGCACTCTGTCATCTTTGCCTGTCTGCTCTAGCTGTAAAATAAAACAGCATCACCATACTACACTCCTACACGAGTCAGGTGATCCGACATAACTGTCACAGAAGCTAGTTCAGGGAAAATCTGAGATATATTGGTCACGTCACTGAGCTGTCCAATATTTTTATACAGCTAAAGAGGAAAAAATGTGACTGAGAAACCAGACTCATGTCTCAAATGACCTTGAAAGAGAATTTCGTTATTCCCAGATGATCCTGGTGAYGTGTCTTATGCAGTGAGAGAGAACAGAGGAATAATGTATCTTTTTCCTTGCAGGTGCATCTCATCCTTCCATGTGAACCCATAGTACTTCGTCAGTGGAAGACCCCTGAGCCGTCTGCACCGAAAGTACCTGAATTGGGTAGTTCCCTCCAGCTTGTTCTAGCTCTGTATCACAGTGATCGACCACCACTGGCACAAGGAGAAGCCTTAGCATGAGTAGAGAGACACCCTTTGTGTCTCTAAGGCGGGTGGATTGATGGCCCTTACCTCTTGGATTGTACCTTAAAGAGACACCCTAGAACTTGCGTAGCGCTAGCCGGGGAATTATAGCCTCTTGTTCTACTCCTCAAATTGTGTAACATGGTTTGGATTTCCTTGTCTTAATGAATGGAGCCATGCTTGTTAGCTTACTGACTGGAAAGTCCTTCAGAGCTAGTTACTCCTTTGTTTCCTCTCATAAGTTGTGTTCCGTTACCTTTTTGGGGATGCTTTTGCAAGAGTCCACCATTTTGCTGAGGTAAATTGACCATTCTGTAGACCGGTCATCATTTAGTTGCAGTTGTATTTACAGGTGATAGTTGAATCAACTGAGCTASCAGGTGGTGATAATTGCAGAGAATTTCTATTGAAATGAAATGTCCAATTTTATGTGAGCTGGAGAAGCTTTTTTTCTTCTTTCCTCTGAAGTGTATGTGTTTATTTTAAGTGCATCCTTGAGAAAATCTAAATTTATTCTCTCTCTTGTCTTCTGAGGAATAGACAGCAAGACATCAGGGCTCAATAGGAARGAAAAGATCTGAAATGAGAGAAGAGAGGAGCTTACAGAGGAAAGTTACTTGTCTATATTTACTGGTTTATAACAGTAGCCTGGAGTGTCTCTTAGGGTACATTTACATAGCTAAGTGCAGTAAACATACTATGCTCTGAGTAAGCTAGCTGTGAGTCAGCTCTCACGTGAAAGCCATGTAATTCATCACATTTTCATTAGTTTGACTGTGGTGTCATGCTAATGCTGCCTTTTTTTTTTTTTTTTTTTTTTACTGGAATGCAGTCAGGGCAAACCAACGCAAAGCATGAGCAGAGCAGTTGCTCAGCAGACTGCACACGCAGTGCATGGGTGGACATGCACAGGAGGGAGAAACATGTTGCACATGATTCTCACTATCTGAATGGCCTTTGCAAGAAGCAGCTTTAAAACTAGCATGCTAACTTCTTCTTTGAGACTCCTTTCTTCTGCCACAGTTGTATAAGGGCAGGCTGTCATTTACACAGAGGCTTCTCTGAGCAGCAGGAACTAACTTTTTTAATGAAAGTACCTGCAGATAGTAAAAGAAGTTCTGCTTTTATGCTTTTTTGTAATCTAAGCTTTATTCCTCAAAGGCATCTTCATGCTGATAAGAACAAAACCCCACATGCAAATGTCTATTTTTGTCAGCGTCCCTAGAGGTGATTTCCCCCTGTCCCCTCCTTGTTCTGGATGCACTGGCAGCTGGGAGCAAGCTGTCACAAGGAGCGTAAAAGCTTGCTTGACCTGTCACTCCAGTTACCTGGCTGAAAGGACAGACTGGTGAGGAATTCATTTGGAGAAACATTCTGAATGAAAAACTTCTTTCTTTTTGGTCATACCTTAAGATCTAATTGAATTGCTGTAATTTTTGAAGATTTTCCAAGGACACTATGTTTTTATGAAAATGTTGCAAGTTACTCTTTCTCTCTGCTTTTTTTTTTTTTTTTTTTTTTTAAAGGGAGAACTGACTGAGTTCCTCCTACTCTCCAATTTGATAACACGCTAGAAGAGCCTTGGAAAATTCAAACCTCACCTCTTCCTTACTTTAATACAGTTGGCCCAAAATCTTTTGCCTTATTAAATGCAAAGCTGTCTCTGCTTTAACTCTGCTGGTCTCTCTTTTCCAAAAATATAGACACATACATGAATATAAAGATATTTTATAACCTAATTTGTGACCATATCTATAGTCTGTGTCTATAGCTATAGCTGAACCTTACATAGTAGGGTGTCATTGCAGAACTGTGCAAGCTACAGTGTCAAGRATGGCGTTTCATAACTTCCTATGATAGGATTTTACTGCCAGAATTAGCTTCACTAGATTTGGTGATTACTAGATTACTCTTCTTCAGTAATTCCAGCAAAATATATGGCTCAAGGCTGCTGCAGCTCAAGCATACTGGAGTAATAAAGGTTTAATAAGCTGCAGTAACTGTCTATGTGTACACCATTGGTTGTCCCCAGTAGCATAATGATGCTTACCTTAAATTGCAGTGATAATTTTAGGCACAGCATCAAGTTAATATGTGTATGTGGGGGTGGTAGTGAAGAAATACTGATGTCAATTTATAAATGATGTTTGACCTAAATACAGAAGTTATTCATATATGCTAAAAATACCAACTGTATTACAATTGTAAATAAAGGAAACAGGGTCCTGTTGTTGACAGCATAGGTCTGGACATGAATAAGGTATAAAATCCATTTATCTTCTTCCTCTTGTGAGAACAGCTATATTTGTATAAAGGATTTAACTGTATCCACATTAGAGAAGCTGTGCTGTTTTTAACCCGCTGTAGCTAGATCATGTTATGCTAATGTGGATGATGACTTGAGAGAAAAAAATCTTTTATATTTTCTCTGCAATGAACAAAATATATACAGAAATAAATATCATGCGTTAATAATCTCTGTTACTTTTTTAATGTCAAGTGCAGAATAGTCTACTGCTGATCATAATATTGCCACTGTATATTGCTTTAATTTAGAAAGTTCATAAACCATTAGGACAATGATTTCTACTATTATTTGTCAGTAAAGTGTGAAAATATTTCTTTATTATCCATTTACATTAATTCCAGCATGCATGTATTTAGTCAGAAGCATGGACTTCTTGAAGTGATTGCTCCCCATTGATTAATTTCATGTGGCCGCAAGTTTCCCGATTTACCAAACACATAGCAGTACTTTATTAATAATGCCTGTTTTGTGTGTAATGCCTTTCATCTGAACAGGTTTCATCTATTAATTAGCAAAGCTTAGATACTCAGAGTTAAATGAGAAATATGTTTGTAGTGTGATTRCTGTGTTCAGCAACTATACTGATAGATATTGGTAGTGATGTTTTCCCTGTTGGATGAATGGGAAGTTTGAGTCTTAGAGAGGCTAGATTCATGTATTCTCTAAGGTGAAGATTCATATAGTGAGCAATCTATGTGCTATGTGATTTAAAAATGCTATTTGTCCTCCTCTAAGGAGYTTTCTATGACACACTTAGATCCATTCAGGATTGGATAGCAAAGATTTATTCAGAATTGGATGGCAACATCAACTGGTAAATGTGAAAATAGGTGTTACAGGATGGTCTGCAAATAATTCACAATCTCCTCCTTATGCTTAAGGGTATTTAATTGCCAATATATATGTAATACGTAGAATATCTACCTTGCCCCTGACTGCAGCTTGTCTGCCCACTCTCCCTGGCTCAGGATGTAACAGCTCTACAGACACGTGACACATCTGTTCACAGCAGATGTGAAGAACAGCGGGTCTAGCAATCATTTCAGGAGAAGTTAGATAACTAGGAAGTGTAACAAAATGAAAAGTACTAACTATCAAGGATAATAATATCGTTATTCTTACAGCCTTTTCTCTCTTTAACTTCTCAAGGACTCCTGGTTTTGTACCTTGCAGGAAAGGTGGTGTTGCTGTGCTTCTAGCACCATCTCAGAGCTGGTTTAGTTAAAATTTAAAAACTTTAACTCTGCCTGATAGATTTGTTAGATGACTTTCTTTCTGAAGAAGGGCTTAATTAAATGTCTGTCTCCCAAGCATTTCCCAGGCCTGATTCTTTTTAGTTTGTGGGATTTGAAAGAATGGCTGCCTAGACAAGCCAGCCAAAGGCCATGTTATTCCTGAGTGACCATTCAAGGAATTCTCAGACAAAACTGCCTTTTGTCAGGAATTTGTAATTCTTCTAAACCAAAACTTTTCATTGGAATAAGAAGGTGTATCTGGAAATCTTTAGAGGCACTTGCTCCAGAATAAGTTAGGACAAGGATTGTAGGTTTACAGTTTGAAGCTTTGAGTCACTAGTTCTTGTCAGTGACATAAAGCTCTGCTACTGACTGGGTTAGAATCATAGAATCAGTAAGGCTGGAAGGGACCTCTGGAGATCATCTAGTCCAACCTCCCTGCTCAGCAGGGTCACCTAGAGCTTGTTAGACAGGGCTGCATCCAGGCGGGCCTTGAAGATCTCCAGAGAAAGAGACTCCACAGCCTCTCTGGGCAACCTGCTCCAGTGCTCCGTCACTCTCACAGGGAAGAAATTCCCCCTCACGGTCAGGCGGAACTTCCTGTGCTTCARTTTCTGCCCATTGCCTCCTGTCCTGTCACGTGGGACAACTGAAAAGAGTTTGTCCCCATCCCCTTGACACCCTCCCTTCAGGTACTTATACACATTGATAAGATCCCCCTCAGGCTTCTCTTCCCCAGGCTGAAGAGGCCCAGCTCTCGCAGCCGTTCCTCAWAGGGCAGGTGCTCCAGCCCTCTGATCATCTTTGTAGCCCTACGCTGGACTCTCTCCAGTAGCTCCATGTCTCTCTTGGACTGGGGAGCCCAAAGTGTTCTTCTGAACCACATATTACACTTTGCCCAGGCAAGTGCTGTTGCTCAAGGAGCTTGRATATGAACTCAGCTGGGTAAAAAGAACAACACTATGTGACTAATAAAATCAATGTCTAAATAAATGCAGTTCAAACTTGAAATACTCTTGATCAATCCAGAGGTAATTTTTTTTCTAACTGAATGAAACCAGTCTAACAGCATACATTTCGCTACAGAAAAAGTTAATTTATATAAAACCAAGATTTTAATATATCTGATTAGTTCTACATCAAGATAGCATCTCTGATTTAATGCTATCTTAAATTAGCCAAAAGTAGTTTTATGCTTTTTCCTCATATAAAATGTTCCATGTGATTAAAGCAATTTCTGTCCTTAGTCTTGACATGCTTTATTGTTAGAAAGTACTTTGACTGTTGAAAGGTAGGTTTATATATCATTAAACATAGCTGGAAAGATATCTGGCATAACTCTATACTTTCTTATTGCAGAAATATCTGCTAAATATTAGTACTGTAAATTGCCAGCAAGCCACGAGGCACTGGGACACTGCAAATGCAGAAAAGGACCTTGAGAGAATAATAGCAATAGAAGTAAACAGAGCAAAAATTGTGCAAGAACTTCTTCAAAGTCAGGCAAGGGTGTTTTACACCCAGGTTTGGATGTTACTGTGTGCAGTTTGACCGAGGTATAGGTTTTCCTGGCTTGTATGTATATATAGATAAGAAGCAGAAAAAATGATGGTCCACAGGATTCAGCTGAAATTCCTGAGAATCTTCTAGAAATAACGTTCCTCCAGAAGCTGGCTTTGTCACTGGTACTTCGTCGTTGTGCTAGTAAAATACACCGATTCCAGCCTGAGTCCTCTGTTTGAGGACTGCAGGCTCGAGTCCCATGAAAGCAGGTGGAGGGAAAAATCTCTAGCGTACAGAAAACACAGCAGGCTGTCCAATTATATCACCACACCGCTTCATAGCTCCACCGTGGCCTGTCTCAGCAGGCCGTAGGGAACAAAAATCCTCTCCGAGGAGCAGCTCACCGGCACTTGGTGTTCCCGAGGACTGCACCGGCAGTCGGCGAGGCTTGCAGCGTGCCCGGAAAACAGGGGTGTGCTTTGGAGGCTACGTCGGTGCAGCAGTCAGTATGACATCGAAAGGGAAAACAGGAATGTTTAAACGTAGTAAGTAATCCTAAGCAGGTATTGTTATGGCCAGGCCAAGAGCTCAGTTCCGCGGGAAAGGAAAGTGCGAGCTCCGGTGCCGACGGCGCTCTGGCGAGTCCCAGGTCAGAGCCCCCACCTCCCCGACGCTCCCCGCGCGCGGGGGGCTGCGTGATTCCCGGCAGGCAGACGGGCTGCATGGCTGTAGGCAAGTGTTCATTAGTGAGCTATTCAGCAGCTGTACTGAGCAGGGGAAAATAGTATTTACTTCCCTAAATATTAGGCTGCAGTCAATGTCTTTAATACGTAGTGTTATATAGTCAATTAATAGATAAATGTTTCGGTATCTAGAAATATGGCAGCATTCAAGTTAGTTAATCCCTAATGGTCAGAGCAATCACATTTGGCTTATTCATATATAACTTCACCTCCAATCGCCAGTATATTTACTGCAGGGCTTTCTTATCTTGTGGTGAAATTCCGGGGACTTTTATATTTTATTTTGAAGGTAAACACTGATAGATCTGTCACTCGAAAACAACCAGTTATAAACTGAAAACGAAGAAACAAAGTACTGTAGATTAAACATGTTGTCTGTGTGCTGCTTTCTATCACGATATACCAGGACACTGTTTCAGTATCAATGAGGTGCGGCAACAAAAAGGAGAAATATGGGGAAAACATTTGTATTACAGAGCGATGCACAACAGGGCTGTATGTGGAGTGCAAAGCCAAGCCAGTGAATTTCTGCACCAAAGTCAACAAATAAACTGATCGACAGTGTTTACTGATAACAACCACAATCTCTCTGTTACACCCAGCCAAGGCAATCAAAACTCAGTAAGCATGAAGGGATGGTATGAGCAAGACCTACAGTTAATGGATGAACAACAGTGACTGCTCAAGCTTGGAGACAGTTTCCTCGCCAGAATTTGAATCTGCTGTGTATTATTCATGGTAGTAATAGAAGTGGTTTCTTCATGCAGAGTTAGAGATAACCCCGAGAATAACTTGTAAAGAGTAAATGCTAGTCTTCGGGCTATTATACTGTGTTCCAGTTTATTTACCTGGCAGTGTTACAGGAGACTGCAATTCTGTGAATCATGAATATGATTCATAATAGTCATGCTGACCTTTGAAAATTGGGACTAGGCAAACACATCAAAAAGAAATCCAAGATCTAACAAATAAGCTGATAAAAACAAATGAATGATATTTACAGATCCTGCCAGTGTATGAAGAGGTCACTTTAATACCCCTGTAAGTCCGAATGTGTCCTCTTCATAGCTGAGCAGTCATGCATACATTTCCAATATAGAGGTGTATTCTCCACCATTTTGGGTACCCACTCAGATGGCTCCCTGAAAAATCTGTACGCAGGCTGCAGGGCTGCTAACTCCAGGAATCTGTGGTACAGAAAACCTTGCACTTGCTTCTGTGGGTACGTAATATGGTTATAAAGTTACTGACAGCCTTCAAAGCCCAGCTGAGACAAAGAGGGAGACAGATGAAGAAAGGGAAATTGTGGCAACTGTGTAAACTGTGTAATGTGTTTGTATTATCACCTACAGCTGAGCTTGACTTAGGGTTGGCAATGGCCATGCTTGGAGCAGGCATCAGGATTTGATGACCTCCAGAAGTCTCTTCCAACCAATAAGTCCCTGGTTCTGTGCAGATGTACAGAAGGACCTTATCTGAGATGACAAGGCTGTGAGAGGAGTTGATGCCATGCCATCTATCAAGTTACTGCACAGTAATTATCACGAAGAAAGTTCTAAAAAAATCAGTATTTTTAAATGCTTTATCAGTCAGTGGCTGTAAACAGTTTCAGCAAAGTGGTTCACAAGACTTACGCCCTACCTTAGGTTCACTTCATATGAAATCTTAGACGCTAGAAATGCTGGGGGAATTTTAAATGATGCCTTAGACTATTTTTGTAATCAAAGGATCCTTGATTCCAGTTGAAAACATGCTCTGTCATAGCCCTGCAGTTCGTAGTTCCATATCGCCATAAGAGAAAGTTATTTCCAGCAACCCTGTGATAACCTGTGCCATCACTGGGTTCACACCTTCAGTTTTTAGTTAAGCTTTTAGAAAAATTGGCACGAGCATTATGATACTGTGGCTTTGTTCCATGGTTGTATTTGGTTGCTGTATATGAGCTCATAAAGCATTTTGTAATCTTTCTAGAAGGGAAAAGCTATTTAACATAAAAATTTGTTTCTTTTTATTCCATATAAAGGTAAATAAGAAGTGCTGAGAATAGTATGTCACTGGAAGATTTGAGGTTGTTTAGGGCTAGGTCAGTGGTATTTTGGACTTTATAGCAAAACAATATCCTTTCCTCTCTTCACATTCATGACTTACTAACATGTTTACTTTTTCAGCTGAACATTTCCATTCTTGGCTGTGCTGAAAGGTGATAGTCTCTTTACTGGATGTAACATTGAGCAAAATCCCTCAAACCTTTTGAAATACCTTTGGTTGAAAAGTATAATCCGTTATACAAATATTCTCCCTATGTTTACAATAATATTGCACAATAAGCTGAAGATGAAAGCTTGGCCTGGATATTATAATTATTAAGGATGTCTTTGGCTGGAGATAAAGAAGAAGTTTTRGAATAAGACCATCTCTGTGTGTGCTCAGTGGGTGTTAGATKTGCTTAGATTGTARCTCAGTGCAAAGAACAATTTACAACCATATCTATAAAATTCTTTTTCTGCCTAAATGGATGAGTGGCTGAGATTGAGACCGCTGCCCTCAAACTAGGATTAGCTACTTAAAAGCACTGTAAAGATGTGAAGCCAGACATTATGAAACCATGAAGACATGATTTAAGTCCCTTCACCACTTTATCTTCCATTACTCTTGATATTGTGTTGGATCTCCTTCATTGTGAGACAACAGCCATGAGTGTATGTCACTGTCTTCACACAAACGTTATTAGTCAARGCAGAGATCTTGCTTATTTCCTGGAAGATATGAGCTTTAGTTCACAGCTAGTCATTCAAATGGAAACATCTCATTCTACATGAGACTTTTGTTTTTGGACTTCTTCTTTGACTAAGCATAGGGAACACTTTCCTTTTTCTTTTACATTGCAATTTAAGCTATATAATTTAACATGACCATTTTTAGCCAGTAATCTTTTTTGTCTTCTGCTTAAATATATAATTAATACTGAGTTTTGTGAAAAATTAAAGAATCAAGAGATCTTCCCATCCATCCTTTTACCCACAGCAGGATCTACTATATTTACATCATTAACTGACAGATGCCAACCTATATTGGGAAGTTTCTCAGGTAATGTATTTCCTTACCTCACTATACTTACCACTGGAAAGTTTTTCCCTGATGTTTGTTGCTGAATGTCTCATGTTGCAAGTTAGGGCTATTAATATCCACTTTCATTCTTTTTTCTCCCTTTTTTCTTTGCTAATGGAGTACCTGAAAATGAACACAGTACTTCACTTTAGTCTCTGCAATTGCTGAACAGAAAAGAAAAATGTCACACTCTTGCAGGTTGTGCTCCTTTTTATACAGTCTATGCTTTTTTTTTTTTTTTTTTTTNTAGCAAGAGCTTGATATTATATACTCATATAGACCAGATTTTTTTCTGCAAAACTGCTACCTATCCAAATGTTCACCAGCTGTGCTCATGAGGCTGGTTGTTTCTACCTAACTTACAATCTTTGGCCTAATAAATTGCCTTAATAAATTGCATCTCAGTTTTTCAGTTCGTGTTTCCAATTTGTTATGATTTTCATCCTTTCTTCCCTTTCATTTTTCCCATGTTGGTGTAACATGTAAATTTAGTAAGCATATTCTCTTCTCTACCATTCAGCTCATTAGTAAGAATATTGCAGGTTCATTGATACAAGATAGATCATTACAGAACACCCTACTGATGCCATTAATAACTCCCCTGAATGCAGCTATTTTTTTCATACAGCTTTGACCTCATGTATGATTTACAACTTTATTCGMATGTTATGCAAAGAGGTTAGTATTTCTGAGCCTATGTCTCACCCTATTGGTTATCTTCTGCAGGTACACAATATGGACCCCAATCTGAASTCAGAATTTGAAGCTCACACATACAGACTGACATTGCTGGCCACTGTGACTGCATGAATGTCCGCAACTGTATRAATGTCGGCAAAAATAGACCTGAGGAGTTAGGCATCCTTCACCAGTTACTCAYTCAGAATTAACTCAATTCAGAATTACAGATTCATTGTAAGAGGAAGTGGAACACCAGTGGTTTACATGGAATTTCAGAGTTTTAATCTTGGARTTTTAATCTAGGAGCTTTCTAGCACTCTAATTTGCTAACCCAAGATACCACAGTTAGGTACTACTACACTGTATTTCTTGCACCTTGGCATGAAGCAGATACGAAGCATCCCTCTGCTGAATGGGACGGTTTGTGACAGTTCCTGGGGAGGCAAGCATAGCCAGACAAGGGCTTCAGCTGCCAGGAAAGCCCCAGGTTCTGGCAGGGAAAATTAGGGTATCTACCTTGTCATGGAGTGTGTGCTCTCAGCCTGCCAATACATGGAATTGCTTCACTGAAACTTCAAAGGTACTAAGGACACTGAGGTTTGTTTGCTTCCTTGCTTGTTTWAAAAAAGATAGTAGCGCGGTTCTGTTTATTTTTTCATGACAGAGTTATATTAAAGTTCACATACTCCCTGAAGGTCAAAAACACTATGTTGAATCCTGAGTGCTCTGGGCCTGAACTTGTGTGCATATGCTGTATCATGTGCTTAATGTATGACAAAGTATCACAGAGCTTTCTACTGGCCTATCAGTCAGTTGTGATAGTAGTCTGTGATACAGACCAGTCAGAAATCTACTGCTTCACTCCGTAACAGGCTCRAGTGCGTAGAGCTACGTTGCTGCCTTTTTTCAGCCATTGTTGCTTCTTGTTTTATGGTTCTGTATCTGGGATACAGATCTTTTCCTAGCAGTTTTCCAGTCTGGAAAAGTCTTACTTGCTCTCTACGGTTGAGAAGGGTTGCTTACAGCTTGGGAAATGCTGAGGACAACTGGTGTGTCCTTGCCCTACATCTGTCTCTGCTTAGCCTCCAACTGGGTAAACAGGTACATAGGATTGATTCAGGCTGTTTTTCATGTTGTTCTCATGATCTTAGTATAATCTAACACACTTCCACTGTTAGGTAATTGCAAATGCAGCCTTACTTTGAGATTGTTTACAGCCTGACTAGCTAGATTTTACCCTGCCAGTCTTTCTTGTAATTCCCAACAGTAGTCTCATATATCAATATTATACAATGAAAAAACACTGGATTGGCAACAGTAAAATGAATAACCATTCTGTATCTATTCTACAGTTTATCTGGAGTCCTCTGCTGCATTTTATCTGATGTTTATTTTATTCTAATCCAACCTTGTTTTCTTGCTTGAATAAAAACACTTAGTGCCTTTTTCTTGTCCAGACAAGAAACTTCTTTAGCAGAAAAGGAGAGGCTAATCAAGGAGCAGCTTTCACTGGCATAATTACTGTGACTGCTTTATAGTCTATAACATATGTAGAAATAATACTTAAAGCAATCCAACTAATAATAGGGTCTCATACAAAAGCAAGGTAGAGAAGGCCTATGATCCGTTGAACAGACACAAAAAATAAATAGGCAATGTATTGCAGAATAATAATAACTTGCCACAAAGTATCACTGCAAGCTCAATAAAATAACTGGGACAAATCTAATAGTTGATATTGAGTACTGCTAATATGTCAGAAAGGGCGGCCCTGTAGGAGTGGATCTGTRGAGTGAAACAGGTCAACTAAATTGCTGATGTAGGTACTCACCATGATCAAAGAAAGGAAGCAGAGCAACAAAAACTGAGGAAATACAGTAAATCCAAAAAGAAATAACTGAGCTTAAATTACTGTAGCATGTAATAAAGCTTTCGCTGCTCTGGGTGCAGAATATTGGTTTGTGATGTTGTGTCTTTGTGTTATGCTGCAGCGACATGGTTGTAAGAAAATGGCACAGTGCACAGAAACCCAGTATTACTTCAGGATATCTTTAAAATCCCCTTAGATTATTTTGATTAGATTTTATGGCACCTGTATAAAATCTGAACATTCAAAAAATGTCATATCAATAGGCTTCAAGTGCATGGTCAACATAAGCAGAKTGAGAAATGAAGTCATTTTAATGCCTTCAGTATTGGGGGACCTGAACCCAATTTCTTAAAAAATTCCAACAAACCACAGCTCAAACCCTAAAACAGCAATGTCTAATTCTATTTTCTATTCCACAGAGTCTTTTATTGCACTCACAGTCATGACATCTGAGCAACTTCCCATATTGCCTAAGTGATGTGTCTACCATCTGTCATTTATTTGCTTTGTTCTTCTGCAGAAAAGCATAGACAGTGATGTCTCTTCTTTTTGTTTGGTTGCTGAAAGGGTTTTGTTTCCTCATTAAATACAAGCCATTGTACGTATTCTAGGGAAGAACTGAAGATGCCAAGATTCATGGTTTTCGGTAGTTCCTTGGGAAACCTCTTCAGCTCGGTTTCTGAAAAAGTTCTATCCATCGCACAAACAAGAATTGCCATTGGGTATTTTATCCCATTAGTGAAAGGCTCATGTTAGTTATCTGTATGTACATTACTTGAGGAGAAAAAAATCACAGAGCTTTGTGGGAAATTTAGGAACTAAGGGAGTTTGAAGTCCAGCAGCCACCATCCATCCTGATTCTGCTTGTGCTTTTCTTCATGGGCTGCTGCTACATCAGGGCTGGAATAGGCCTGATGACACTGCAGTGAAAGAAGTCTCATGTCTGCCTTAAAGAAGACTCATTTAGCTTGTCTCTATTTGCCAGTCTTCTTCTGCAGTAAGAAGACTGGGCAGTCTGAGCAGTGGTGGGAGTAATGAGGAAGGTGCTGACAGGAACGAGAATTTACCAGGTGCTCGGGACACTCCCTGACCTGCTGCACACAAACAGCATTTCCCAGCCCACGAAACAAGGAGTGAGAGGTGAGCCTGGGTCATGCTGTGAATCTGGAATGAGCAATATTTGCTGCCGAGCTTTTCGATGTAGAAAGGCATGTTCTGGGAGTCTRTGTGCTGAAATCACTCCAGCTCTCCAGCTTGCAAATGCTAAAACAAGAGCTCCCTCAGCAGAGCCGTGAGTGACATTCAACCTCGCTGCTTGGGAGAACCTGACAGCTACAAACTCTGGAGCTTCTCCCTCATGCCATGTGCCGTAAAGTTGAACACTCTTGCTAAGCTCTGCCGTATCATTTATGTTCTGTCCCCCCTTCTCTGAGCCATGCTGCTTTGGTTTTGTGAGCTGGCAGGAAATTGGAAGTCTGTGTAGGATTCTTATATGTTTCCACAGCTGCCTAGTCACAAATATGACAAACTATAATAGAGTTTTCATAAAGACCAATCCTTGCTGTGACAATACTGCAGTAGCCAACTCATATTTGTTCTGCAGTTGCCGCTGCTGTCGCTTATTTCTCTCCGAAAAGTGTTGCTGTGGCCTTTCTGAGGATTTTACATGAGCACCTGTTTTGTCAGAGCTACAGGATGCATTCATTTACTTATCAAACAAACATAAGGAATGAGTAACATGGAAAGGAAAAGCAGTTTCACGTTGTGAAGGAGAGCGCGTCTGAGCTAAATATTAAGCAACACTGAGCCAGGCAGATTGCAATCGCATTTTCATATTTACTCGTGGTATTCAGCAGTAAGATAGTGTGGCTTACAACTGGCTGTGCTGGTGCCATTTTGGAGGCCTGTTACTGATGCGCTATGTGACAGGCATTAAAAATAACTGTGGAAGGATTTTTAAGGAAGCAAGAGTTCATGTGCTGAAAAGCACATGATGGAGGACATAATCAGCTGAAATGTGTTTTGATTACTGTATGAGAGTCTCACCAAGCTCTGCAGATTTGGAAAACTAGTATTTCCCTATCAGAAAGTTTACCATGGATTCAAGATCTTTTTGTGCATTTTTATGTCCAGGTTAAAGCTGTAATTTTTGCTTTTTAATTTTCAAACCTAAAAGCGAGTGTTTCTTGATGACTTTGAACTTACACAAAGAGCAAAGCAGTTTAGAACTCTTGCCTCAGCTACATGAACTGCTGCTGTTGTTATTGTCAATTTTCACACACATCTCACTTTTCTGTCTGTCTTCAAAGGAAGTGCAAGTTTTGTTTCTGTTTATCAGTGAATGTGTATGCTAGACCTGAGCTGTGATTGAAAAGGTCTTGTTCTTTCTTTTGGGTGTAAAACTTCCTACTAATGTGTGAGCCAAGTTTTGGATTTAGGGGAAATAATCAATGATAGTTATTATTGGTTATTGCCTTAACCAAGGCAATAAAAAAGAAGGGAGAAATCAGTTAATTTAAAATTCTGATAGTAATTCTGCAATTGCTACCAGCAATTCTGGTAGCAATTGATTTCTCACATGATACTTCTATAATCCCCTGTGCAACCCCTCCTTCCTCCTCTCCTCAAGCTTTACTCCTGGATCTGAAGAGCATCAGTGTACAAAATTGTTCTGGTGTCATGACCTCTTGTTATCCTCCCCTGGTGCATTCCCACTTCTTTGTGTTCTGTCCAAATGTGGCTCCTGGTTATGTTGCTATGTCAGGAATGGTCTAACAAGTGGTAGCCCAAGCACTAATGAGAAGCAAAACAACCACAGCAAAAACAGTCAGCATCTCTGCAATGGTTTCCTGTGGTAGCAGGTTTTGTGCATTTTCCTCTGTGAGAACTTGACCCTGTAGCAGTGTGACTTAGTAGTTCCTTTTTGTTTTTGCCTCATCTTTTAGTCATCCTTTCGTACCTGCAGTGCAATTTCATTCTAGGAAAGGCTTCCTGTTGAAGTGGCAGTTAGGAAACAAAAACTGAAAAATTATCTTTTCTCTCTTTAAAATAAACATTTTTTTTCARTCTAATGGTAAGTTGTGTGCATATAGGGACTTGCCAAGCATTCCAGTGTGACTCCTCTGTTAAAGTGTTGTAACTTTCAAGGTTACTTGTTGGCCATTTTTGTGAATCATTTTAACAACTAAGTAAATCCTTGAATCTGAGTCCTAAATAGTCTTGCAATGGAGAGATCTATTCATTCTCTTTTTCTTTAGTTATTTGACAGCCTGATGTGTTTGTTTTTTCCGTATCAGATTACCCTTCAAAATATTATATATTGTCAATATAGAGGGACTGTGGCAAGATCTAAGATTCACTCTTAAATCGAGAAAGGAAATGAGATTGTATGTTCCTGTAAAACTAAGCTTCAGCTGTACTGATCAGCAGCACTGACACCCAGTAAGGCCACTTTACTGGTACTGAGTAGGTCCAGTAATATGTAATCCAAATCAAGCCCATCGGACATGGAGAGCAGGATTTACTCTTAATACCTGCAGATGTGAGGCAGGGGAGCGGGTGAGTATGAAATGTCTGCAACACTAGTGATTTGGAAGGAGAGTAGGAGAAACACAACCTTTCTGCAGCCTGGGAAAGGCACTGATCCACACATGGTGTTCTTGGGGGACCTCTGTCTCAAAACCTGGCCAGGAAACAAATGCCAGAGAGATCTCTTGACATTATGTCTAACACAGTTATGCTAAAGAGGACTTCCACTTTGTAAGTATAGGAACAGAGAAACATATACCAAACAGGTTTGTTGTATTGTAAATAATTAATTTTCTACCTGCTTATTTTCTAAACTCATTATGTGGCCTCAAGAAACATTACAACAAAAATCTTGCAGTTTGTTTGTGCCATGCTAATACAGCAGTGGTTTATGTGTGAGTGTGGGAAGCGAGGAGGGACAAAGAAGGCAAAAAGAGCCTTTGACACTTAAGAAGTGATGGCAGGTATGTGATGAGTAGTGCAGTACACACTGAATCCTAAGGAACACCTGTGAACATCGTAAATTGAGTGGAAGAGCTACATGTTGGGCTGAGCGGGTGCATAATTGGAACCCTGGAATGTATTTGTATGGTCTTCAGCAGGCTTATGGAAATATGTGGACTTGGCAAAAGCAGTCAGTAGTGTCAAATAATTATGAAATACTTGAAAGTCTCAGGTAAATAACCTCTTCAGAATTGGCAGGCGTTAAYGGGTCATTAATTATTTTGTTATTTCCGTCTTTATATGGGTGAGCTGTCGTAAATCCCTGGTGGAAAATCTAGTGAGGCAGACAGGGGAGAATGCAATCAGCAATCCAAGCAGGAAGAACAAAAAGAAGAATGGCACTTACAAATTTTCCTACAAACTCCACAGTCCTTTCCAATTCCAATCTGATAAAAAGGATTTAGTCAAGTAGCTTGGCTGGGTGCAATGTGGTTTTTACAAGACCAGCACAAAGCATCAGTACGTTTGATTTGGTGGATGTGTAAGCTCTAATTCAGCAAATTCAATTCTTTAATCGCTGAGACCRTAAGAACCAAGTGTTTGTAATGTCTCAGGCTATGTAGAGAGTAATTACATTGGATTTTAATAAGACTTGCTGTGAATTGTTGACCAATGATTCACTATAGGGGAAAAATTAATTAAATTTTAATGTGAAAAGTTATTGTTAATTAAAAGTTCTGTGAAAAACAGCCATAAAAAGTTGAGAAGGTGGACAGGTTTTGCAATTATTGAAAGGGCATATAAAGACAAGGAATAAGATATGCTACTGGCCGGGATTTCACCTTATGCGATATATGCCTGAAAAGATGTATTCATATGCAGGTTCTCTTCTCGTTACTTGAAAAATCTGTCACAGAAAGATGCACACCCTGTGAAGGATGGTAGTACGCACTGAAGGATGAAGAGATGAGGCAGGCTGTTGGATCAGTGAATGAGTCAGAAGCAGGAAGGATGCTTACATTCACATCCTGGTATATCCCTGCCTCTGTGGAGTTTAGAAAGAAAACGACTATGCCAATTTGAAGACTTGATGTGGAGAAAACACTACATGGAAATAATATTAATGCATCCTCAAGTTGTCTTGAGGCCCAAGCCCCCTCCCAACTATGCCTCTGACTTCTTCCAGTATTTCCTGGGGCAGCCTCTACTTTTTTCCACCACTTAGGGAGAAAAAAATTCCCTCCAGATACGTGGAAGCTGGAGAGAAAATGCTCCAGAAGAACTTAGGCATGGATCCAAAAAACGACTTATATATAATTTACACTTCTAAATGGAAAACTGCAATGCTCAGAACTCCAGCGGAGCTGCCAGCCAGCTCCCCTGTCACTGCGCTCCTGCAGGCGGGTCGGCTCCCCATGCCTGCCGTCTGCTTTGGAGCATGTCCAGAATACGGAGGGGATGGCATTGGTCAATCTAGAGCCCAGTTCATACCCAAACATGATTAGGACCTTGGTTTTCTTCCTACTCTGAGGAGTTTAAATCAAAGCCTGGGTGCACTCTTAAAAYTGCTATCAGATATATATGTTAGCACAAGAAAGAGAAATAACACATTGTTCTTCTGGATATTTAGGGAGAGGAAGAGGAGGAATTTCTTTCCTCTTCATTTTGAGTTGAGAGGGAGGCTTTGGGGGAATTCAGTTCTTAGACACTTGATGTCCCTATGCATTGTACACTCACTCTAGTCAGGCTTGCAGGATCAAGCACCCAAATGTTAAATAATGTGCCACCACCACAGGGGCAGTCAGGTCCTCTTTAGACTGTAGACCTTGGCATTCTCTTCCGTAACAAACATGCAGGGGGTCAGTAGAGTCACAAGTTGGAGCCATGACCGGGGCTTCTTTTAAAGGGTGTATTCTATTCCCCTTTTATAGTCCAGAGTTTGATGGATCCCAAGTCATTTCATCATACATGTCCCATTCAGGTCATTACAGTGAAATCAGCAGGGTTAAATCATGTATTACATGCTTTTCCTTAATCATCAGTTTATCCAAAGGACTGACAAGTGAGTTGTTGCACTGGATAATCCAATGCCCATTTTTCCTTCAAGGATTCGGATTAATTTACTTGTAATTGACAAGCATCTATTACCTCATTTTGACAAAATTTATGAGAATTAAATTCTAAAGGCTTCAACACTATATAGTAAATTCTTATGAAAATACCTTCTTAAATTTTCAAATTAATAGTGCTGTATATCTATATAGCTGACTTTAAAATTTTTCAGTTCAGTGATCTGAAATGTATTGGAATATAGCATATTAATTATGGTCTAAAATCTTTTACAGTAAAATTTTACTTACTTAACTATGTCAGGGGGTCAGTAACCAAAAGATGAACTATAATTGTAGTCTAGCTACTGAGACTCGCTTTTCCAATCAAAAACGAGCCTGCATTTCTTCCTAATGTTCAATATTTCTTAAAGGGCAAATATATAATTAGGCTTATATCACAATTTTAATTTAGCATTGTGAACACGGTATGTTGATTCTAAAAGAAAGTCATGTAGAGCTTTAAAAAAACTTGTACTTCTTGACTTGTGAAAGCATCACTRTATATTAAATTAACACACACATATATAAATACATATAAATAACCTTTCAAATAACAGTTTATATGTATGTCATTCTCATTAGCCCCATTAATATATTCCAGATATTCTCAATAGTGAGATCTCTTTTAGCATATCCAATGATCAAAAGCTGTTTGCTACACAGCATTATAAATATAGTGACCTGAGTTATGCAAGCCTAACTATACCAACAAATTATAACATTAACCAAAAGTAGCAATTTATTTTATCATTTTTCTATTGCCTAAATCACACCAATGTAAGACTGTTATTAAGTGCAATTGAAAAATGAAATTAGCCTGACAGATTGTCTCACAAAGAAAGATCACAACTACTAACATATAACCCAAAATACAGAAGACTTGGCTTGCTGGAGGTCTGTGATAGAAAGGAAACATTTGYGGGCAAATTATTTCTAATACTGTAATTCCCATATATGTAATTAAAAAGAAAAGATGGTAAGAATTTGCACAAAAAATAAYGATTGATTCCTCATCAGTATACCCTGGCCCACAGCTCTGCCATTGCATCGGTTCCCTCTGAGGAGAGACCTGCCCACTGAAGTGCAGATCTTCTCATCAAAGCGTTGCAGTGTCAAAACAAAACTTTACAGTATGTGTCACCTGAGCTCTGGCTGCCCCTCCCATCTCTTGCCTATTTGCTCTCAAAAAATACTGTATTGCTATAGTGGCTACCATATCGTGGGCCCGGGTGTGTATGAGGGCTTTCTCCCTGTTGTAATACAGATTATGTCACGTTGTCTTGAGTGCACCATTGTCCAATGCTAAGAGATGCATTTTTTTCCCTAGTATAGAGGCCAAAACACAGATAGGCAAACTGTAAGCTTTGCAAGTCACCCCAGAAATTATGAAAGGTTGAGGGTAAACCTTTTTTGTAATGTTTTGACATTAGCTTTTGAGAGTCTTTTGTTCCTGAATAATGCAGGATCCTAATCCAAATCTGCTTCTCRTTTTGCCTGATTCTGTAAAATGACTTCAAACCGTTCATACCCGTTCTTCACTGGCAGTGAACTGTCAGCTCGTTTTTGTCACAATTCTGCATTTGATTATAATCATACTTCTTAATTTGACAAGTAGCTAAACATCTACAGTCTATTCACTCATCYTGTGCCTATAATCAATAATTCATTCTCTGAATAACTCCATAAAAATGACAAGGATGATGAATATTTTCATTCTCTCTCAGTTTAAAATAAAATCCATATTAGTTTCATCAACTGGCAATTATTAATGTACCTTACTTAACCAAAAATTGATTTGATTCTGACAAGTTTTTAATGCCTTTAAATTGTGGTAAATAATTGCTATCCATATTCAGCAGTTTAGTGTACCAACATAAGCCRACCTTATTTTAATGGAAGAAGTAGTTGTAAAACCCTGCAGAATATTGGGTAAAAGCTTTCAATTGCTGAGAGACATTTCTTTTGCTTTAATGCTTGTGCTGGACTGGGAGTATGGACAGTTACRACAATAAATAGAAACTAAACAAAGCTTGAGGCTCAAAATTGGGGAGAAGCAAAATCAAGCTAGAAAATCTTAAATTATGACTCAGACTTAAAATATGAGAACTTTATGTCTCATCCCTATTTCTCCTATTATATCCCCATAATCTGAAAATCATTATTTAAATGCCTACCTTTTAGAAAACTCACAGGTTTCACATACCTATTAATAATTTAGGACTTTGAAAGGATAGCCTGTCAGTGACATTGGCTTGTCATAAAATTGGTGCATTTCATCTTATGGMTGTAGCTGTATTACATATACCTCATAGACACAGCGTAACTTCTGTTGTAGATATATATCTCAGTTGTTTATGCTTCTGTGTTCAGTGCCTCCCTTCTTAAATACCTGTGAAACAAAGGGGAAAATAATCATTATAGTTATAGACTGACCAACCACAGAGACGACAGCTCTTATTTGACATATAAATCAAATATGGAATAATTTGCAGAATATGAATTATTTGGGAAATATAGCCACTTTAAAGATCTCGTGGCTTTTAATTCCATTATTCTTTTCCCTTTTTGACTGATGCATGACTCATCCACTCATCCTTTGGGTATCCATTGATGGACTTCTGGAGCAATGGACATTGGGCCTAAGTATTTAAGATTAAGTATCTTGTACTCTACACTAGTTGATTAAGATAAGAGCTCTGGGGTTCATAAATCAAATGTGAATTTGCCTACCAGTCTGTCCTAGGTCTTATTTAATGGCGCTGGTCCCTTCTCTTTTGAAGAAAGGTCTGCCCATCGTTGTTCAGTATCTYAGTAATGAGGCTTACTGTAAAGAGCTGAGTTCATAGGTGTAAGCTGAAAAACTTCGGAAAGGGAAAACTAGAACTTGTTAAATGTTTTCTGTTTGTATGGCTGGCATCAAGCTGCCCAGACCTCAGAAAAATAACAGTGGTAAAAAAAATTATAAATCCTGTTTTGAATTTACAGAACACAGGCAAAGAAGTGCTGCGTGGATTTAGTAATTTGTTTATTTAGAATGGCACTGGAAGCATGAATTTCAGCAATCCTGCTGGAGTAAATTGAACTGAAGTGGGCTACAGGTGTTGCTTTGCCCCCATATATAAGYCTTTTCCCAGTAGGACAGCTTACACAAGCCTGTTGGAAAATGCTTGTATTCAACAACAACAACTCTAAATTCACACTGAATAGTAAACCTTGATATAGTCTGAAATGATGAACAAACACTCCCTTGCAAAGCACATATTGTAGAAATATCCCATAGAGATACAGGAGCTCACATTAATCATGTGAGCTAGGACAATGGGTGACCTTTTCTAATAAGAAATGAAGCATCTACAGCARCCATTAAATTTCACAGCAGCCCTATTTACTGTACATCTGTGGCATTGATCATCACATGATGTAAATGTCCTCWGCCTGCCGACGTTTGCCAATCATCCTTCACTGAAGGGAAAATTGCTCTAAAGCTTTTAAAATTCTTGCTCCCCAAATTCTGGCAACACCAAGGCCATTACAGCTTCTTTTCAGTCTTATAATGAAAGGGGAGCAGCTGTTGAGCAAGCAAGGTTAACAAACCTTGGAAAAACATTAGTGCTRATTTGTTTTTAGCACTTTTCTAAGCACAGAAGTTGAAAATGACTATCTAATGTGGGTCCATTACTTTTCCAGGACTCCAATCTACAAATCTACACAGGCAAGATATATATCCTCTGGATTTAAGTAAAAGATTCACATGCTGGCAGATCTAATTCATGAAGGATTTTTAATAAAAAGAGGTTGATATATACTGAGATGTATTCATTGCTTTAAGCTTTCCAGTTTAGTTTCAACCTCAGGACAGAGATAGTAATTAGAAATGCTGTCAAATACAGATATAGTAATTTAGTAGTTTGAGAATGTGTTCTTTTGTTGGACTCTCATGAATTCTCACTGTCACTTTGAAAACTTGGACACCTACTACTCCTTCAGGACCTTGTTTCACTGGCACATTGCTTTTAGCTACCCCATTAGGATTTCCTGCTTTTGAGGCGTTTGAAATTAGCCTCAGGGCTTCTCAGCTTCACAGAAAAATGACTSTAAAACAGCAGCTAGAATTCTGCAGACCAGGGAGGGGGCTTAAAACTTTCTTTCTGTCTTGATGATTTGCTCAGTTCTTAACCGATAGCTCCAGCTTCGCTTTAAGGAACCATTGCTTTGGTAGAAGTGACCTCTACAGCTCCAGCAATGACTTGTTTCACATCATCGTTACTGAGGAGCTGGTGGCCAGCCAAATTTTGTAACATTTGATTTCACTGGATCCCAGTGAAGTTTCATGCTGGTTTAGGCATAGAGAGAGCCCTTTGTTGCTGATCGATGACCTATTTATGGCTATGAGCAGACGAGACCTCAACGCTAGTACTATTTTAGCTTACAGTGATATTTGATGCAGCTGACTTGCCTGAGAGATTTGGGAGAGTGGGGAGATCTTGTCCCTTTCAAAATTTCTTTTTTTATTTCTCTCTGACAGGTCTGAGGTTGATTGTACAGAACTTCCTCTGTCTCTTTCCCCCAATACCTCTCACATGGAAAACTTCTGTTACATGTCATGTTTCTTCCTCTCAGTGAGCATATATAATTTTGTGTTGCAGAACTTAATATCTGTTTACAGTGCATTAAGTGTTAAATATGAATRATACTTTAATTTGGTGAAAAATTGGAATTTAGATGAAAAGATTCTGGTCCAAAGCAAAGTCATAAGAGTTGTAACTTCTTAAAAGTGGAAACCAATTTGATGAAAGGAAAAAGCTACATGTATAGCCCCATATGTGGACTGCAGTCATCCCTTGTTTAGGTTATAGTATTGGCTTCAGTCTCGGGTGCTGCTCTGTTCTTGGATGCTTGTCATAGTCACAGAAAGGAATGCCTGTGGATGGCAAAGAAACCCAGCTTTGAAGGTGAACCAAGTCTCTGTAAACCAAGTTTTGGTTTTCAGAGWTAGGGATTATTGCAGTCTTTTCTGCTCAGGTATACCAACATAACCCCTGTGAAAGCTTAGCTCATCCAGGATGCAGGTATACATTTTCCAACGCAGGCAGCCAAGAGGGAAATCAGTCTAGCTTTCGTTTGCTTTTCTTAACATTTCTGCTGAGACTGAAAGTGGTGTTCTTCAGTTTTAAATCCTTAAACAGAACAGGTCCTTTTATGTCAGTATCCACCTGTTTGCCTGTGGATCTCGGTGTCAGTGACAAGCAATCATCCTGGGCTCACTGGTTTACAGTGTCTGTGGGCAAAGCTGAATTTGTCATTAAAGGCTGGGCTTGACCACTGTGAAAACTTTGGGGGATTTTTGTAACATGTGTCTCTTTATGTAAGTCTCTCGAACAGATTGCCAAAATGCATGGCAATATTTTAAATGAAAGCATCCTCCTCATTAATGTTATGTAAAATGATAAGAAATAATGAGAGAAGTCCAATGAGTAAGTGTAGGGCAGTGGTGAACAGTTTGTGAGTTATGCATAGTGCTTGAGGAGTTCGACTGYGGCCTGTATGCCTTGGCCTGTGGCAAGCAGCAGGCTGTTCTCATCCAAGCGCTGCCAGAAAATCCAGAACTTCAACTAAGAAGGAAGTGAGCCGTGAGCACGGGCCAGGTTGCCAGCATCACCCTAGCCCACCCCGTCCTGGAATGGAGCTGCACAACCACAGGCAACTGCATATTTTTCCTGCCTGGTACCCCCTCCTTGTGCTTCGCCACCTGTGAGGTCTGTAAGTCAGTTTGCCTGTGCCTTAAGAGGAACTGAAGGGAGATGGCAAGATCGTAATGTCCCCTGGTATTACACTTTACATTTATAAAGCTGATGTCCTCTGTCAGGAGAACCCCAAGAGATGATAGACAAGAATGGACACCTTCATTAATGTTTTCAACAGCGTCTTAATTAGCTGAAGTGTTTGCTTTTGTCAAAATCTGAAGATTTGGATTCAGGTATCTTTGCTTCAATATAATGTAGGAAATACAGTTTAGTTTACTTACTGCTTGCATGTTGCTCTGTGGTCCAGATATCTGAACTAAACATTCTCTGTTATGATTCTCTATGGACAGGGATTGCACAAGAGAAAATATGTTATATGATCATTAGTGCAGTTCAGATAAGAAGTTAGTCCCTTACAGAGAAGTAGCTAGCTAAYTCTAGCTATAAAGCTTCATTGCAAGACTTCCGAATCAAAATGTTTGGGTTTTGTATGATCTTTTTAGGCCAAAATCCGACTAGCTGGCAGATYATGCATCATAAACACTTTTTGTTAGCAAGTAGAAAAACATTTTCCAGACAGGTAAAGCTTTCCAGACCTCTCTTGCTTTGAGTGAAGTGACAAACAACACTACCCATCAAAATGATATGTTTCTTTCAGACCCCATTATCTTTGGCTTTTCTGTCTCCCTCTCTCTCAAAAACAAAAACAGAAAAGGAAAAGCTATTGAATAAAGTCTTTATAAGCAGAGGGTTGCAGAGGTGAGCCATAGAAATATTATGGAAAATAACCACTCCCTGTGAAAGGGTTTGGTCGTTGCATCCCCACTGTACTAGCCACTGTCCCTACCCGTTCTCAAACATTAATGAAGTCTGTAAAGTTGAGAGATGCTCCCAGGACACAGTTCCTGCATCCATATGCAGGATCTGTCATTGCCATTTTCAGTAGGAACACTAACGTTTTAAGTTTCTATCTGATGAGGCTATACAGAGATACTATTTTCTATGCTCGAAATTTTCTTAATTTATAAGAAAACAGTGAGCATTATCACTGTGAAGTAATGGTATGATTGGCTTATTGTTCCTCTACACTTAGAAGACACCTTTCCTTTAAATACCATTCTGCAGTATCATTGTTTCTTGAACTTTTACACAAGAAAATATTAAATTTGACGAAACAGATTAAATTTGAAAAAAAAAAACCATTTTAGTGATGTTCCTGTACTATGATGTCTCTTCAGCACTTGAAAGAGCTAACCTTAGCCATCCGTTTCACTGTGGAGAGATGATTTTTCTTCTGACAAGCTTGTGAGCATCCTAACCTATAATTCACCCAAATATGTGAGGCATTAATYCTCTCTGGCAGCTCAATCCATTAAAGACAGTAAAGAATCTGGATCAATTAATACATTCTTTTGACAGATACGGTAATGAAATTGCTACTTTCATTCTATTTGCCCTTTGACGTATGAGCCCAGATCAATCCCAAGCTAGTATAAGTGCTCATTTTTATGTCTGCTGTCCAACAGTGACTGGATATTATGTGTGCGTTCTTCAGTGATGTCACCAGGCTATTTCTATAATGTGTATCACAGAGCTACATTAATATTTCCAGAATTGTTCYTTATTTCTATTTGTAAAAATGTACCATTTCACACCTCTGGGATGTGAGAACGAGTGCAATTTCAAGTTAATGAGCAGTGCAATGTAGAGCTGTCTTTCCACTTCCAGCAGCAATCAGAGATCCCCAGGGCACAGGAGTTGAGACACAGACTAGWTGCTAGTGTCTGGGTAACCTAGGTTTGGGTGTTCTCCCAACACCCAAACACCTAGTGACTGAGTTTCTCAGAGTGGAGAAACAGAAAACTTAAGTAGATAGCACTTTAAGGATTTGGCATTACAGCTGGCTTACTGGACTTCCCAGGGTTTCCTCTCTCTCGTTTTACTTCTGTTGCAACCTCTTGTCTTCCTCGGTTTTGTTAGGAAGCCAAATTAAAATGGCTTYCAAACTCATGTCACGGGGCTCTGGGGCTATTTGAGACCCTACTAAAATTTATAAAGACATATAGTTTACTTTACTGTTGAGATATAGCTTACGTTCATCTGTGTCTCTCCCCTTCCTCCCAAATTCCCTGAACTTCTGTGTTACAGAATTTGGCTTTAGAGGAGTGTTGTTTTCTTCTGCTGTGGTATGTATTCCAGCTTGATAGTTTATACAGATATGTAGGGTGGAATGCCTTGTTTTTTCTTGGATCTTTGTCAAGCTCAATGAAATTCTAAGGCTAAATAAGTTATTGAGGAGGAAAGAGGATTCATATACATTTTTTTTCAGCTGATGTCATTGTTAGTAATTTAGAAGTTCCTCAATTTTTCTTTTAAAGTAAGTAGTTATTCAGGGCCATTCATTCTGGCATTGACAAGCTGACACACTGAATAGTCACAGCCATCACAACAACTAAATATGTGATAGCTCTTTAATCTGTACAGTTATACTAGTAAACACTCTGAAGGGAAAGTATCACAGAAAAGAGAAGTTACTTGTAGTCTACCTCAGAGCTAGGTTTTAGTAGGCTGAGGCAGGAAAAGGTAGATGTAGTAGTAATGAGTACATGTTGCAATGACACACTATGGGGAGGTGYAAGCATAAGCAGTACTAAGGGGAGAAATCAGAATCTTATGCACCAATAACGAAGGACCTCGAGAAGTACAGCAAAAGAAAGGAGATAAAAGGTAACAGTGAGAAATATATCACTAATTGTTGTAACAACATCTAAGATCAAAATCTGATCAGTTAGAAATGAGAAAGCCCTATGGTGGGATATGGCTGTGAAGAAAACATACAGTCCTAAGGTATATGCATTGGGCAATGTATTTTTCAGTAAAGAAAATAAAAAAGTGATACTACTGTGCAAGACCTTTGAAGAGTTCACGTGAAATTCTGTACACAGTACTGATTTCTCACAGTGTTAAAACAGTAGTGGGTTCTAAGAAGAGCTACTAGCTGAGGGACTCGACCCTATTTTACAAAGGACTGTGTCAGGTTTACACAAGACTGAGAAGGGATATCACTATGCACATACCACAGAAGTAAGCTCCAAGGAGGAAGAAAACCTATTTAAGCTAACAGTTTTGGCACAGTTTCCAGAGATAAATTTGGACCAGAAGTTAGAAGTAACTGGCTCTGGTAAGAGAAATGAGGTCTGATACAGACTTCCAATAAGATTAGGGATTAAAAAACACTGTTCTGAAGATGATTTTTCCTAGGTTTAAGAAAGCATTACATGATGAGATTTTCTGTGACAACAAAGAACCAGAATTAAAAACTTAGACCTAGTCAATCTCATTTTCTATGTTTATAAAATTTCTTTACATTTAGATAAATTATTTTGGTTTTTGAATACAACAAGCTGTACACATTTACATCTGCATTTACACAAAGAGTGAAATGTAATCTTACTTAAATTTAAGGTACAGATGATTCAAGCATAGCRATCACTACTTTGCAGAGCTAATGGTCAGGAATTTTTAAAGATTGTTAAAGATTTGTTTTCAGCAACAGCAGTCTCCCTAAAGCAGTCCTTTTTGTTTTCTGAGGTAGTTAATATTTACTGAACAAAGCAGGTGAAAAAAACACATACATGTGTACACACACACTCTGTATTTGCCTTTAGAGACTTCAGGCACGTTTGGATTTTCACTACAGTTATGTGTGATTCATTCTACAGAGAAACCAAGGGAGTTACAAATGTTAATGTGAAATCCGAATAAGCTTTTAAAATTCTTACTTATTCTTCCTGTTTTGTGTTTTTCTCTAAGCATAAATTAAATAACATTCTGAATGAGACCACATAATGCTGCTCTTTGTCTATGGAAAAGAGACAACATTCTTCATGTTTTGTAGAGTGGCTCTGAAAGTCTAATTCTTGATGCATTATCCTTGTTTCAGTATGGAGATGTACAGTATAAAATGGTTTTAACTTGATCTTCCATAGAGAAACAGCATTAATGAACAGTCTACCATCTTTATCGCTCATTGTTAATCCTTTTCACACTCAGTTCTCGACATCCTGTCTGGCATTTGCAGTTTCATAGATATACTTTGTTCTTTATAGTACTGTTTGCATATCTTTATATATATTGTATATTTCAAATAACAGGATACTTACACCTTCCTCTTGAAAGAGGAATTTAATAGGTTACAGAAAGTCTCTCAAAACCACTGGAGTTCAGCCAGCATCATTTAATGAATGAAGGGCCCTGTCTCACTCTCTATTGGACTTTTGGACACATCTGCATTTTTACATTTTATACTGAGCAGAGACAGCTGAGTATGTTAGCAGTACTGTATTCATCAGAAAGAAATCCCAAATATGCTGGCATGCTGGCGTTGCTAGCAGGATTTAGACAATGGCCTAGTAAGGATAGAATTGAGACAGCAGAAGATTTTTTTTTTCTTTTTTCCTGTGTTTGTTAACTGACTGCTTGTTCAATGCATGGATTTCAACAAGGAGTGAAATTTTAAATGTCTTGATTCTACTTGTCCTGAAAATGCCATTTCACTTTCCTGTAATGCTTCTTCTTTTAGTACCGGTGTAAACCTTGAAACAAGAGTCTTCGTACAGATACAAATATACCTTGGAAGTGATGATAACTATGGAAATAATCACACATTTCAGTATGTATGGATGAATAGAATGCAAATATGATCTCTAGCCCATGTGTACACTTGGAAAATTGCTTTACTTAAGTATGAAGAAATACTGTAAGTTGTCATAGGATACTATGTGCTGAACATATCTGAAAAACTGAGTTTTCTAACACTGGGCTTAAAAAAACACCAACATGTGTCTGAGATGAGCAAGGCAGAAGTTGACCCACACTTTTGTCATTGAGTTTTTGTTCTACACTACATTGTGAAGAGAAAGCACTGTCATCTTTTTCACTGAACATTTTGGTATGCCATGAAGACAAGCCCTGCTGTATTGCACTCTCAGTGATTTTGTAAGCTGAGAAGGGCTACGGAAAACATCCAAGGAACTGTTTAGCACAAATGCAAGAGACTTGATAGCAAAGATGGAATCTTGAGACTAAATATGATCTAAAATGTGCTTAAATTCTTGGTTGTAGAAGAGAGGAGATAAAGTAAGGAAAGAATATATAAGGAGGAATTAGCTACTGAAGAAGTAGGCCCTTCTGCTAAAATGTCAGAGCAACAGTCTGGAACTGATGGGAATCCAGCTTGTAGTTCTCACCTGATTTTTAAGAGAATAAACTAATTGACCATATTGGTCTTATAATTTTACGAAGTGTGTGGCGGCCTCTACTGGTAAATCAAAATGTTACACGAACATTTGTTTATTCAGAGAATTCTTAAAACCTGATATTTACAAGACAAAACTTAACAGTATTTGATCTTTGTACACCGGTCAATTCAGGCTCCTGTCATGCTTCTTGTTCCTGCTTTAATGTAAATGTGGTGGTCCACGAGTTTACATCTTATAGTCCAAAGAGTTCTCTCTCCTCAACTTGATATGGGATTTGCATGTATGTGGACAAAAATACAGATTCTCTTTTGGGCTGTAGATAGAAGGATTCTTGAGTTACTGCAGACCACATCTGGCATTCCTATGCTTGGCACAGAAATCTCTGTTTTGTTCTTTTGCATTTTTAGGATGTCTTTGGATGGATCATGAAGGTAATGTAGTAAAAACTTTTTTCAGATGGTTTCCTGAATCATTCTTTTATTGCAAAACATTTATATCTCACTAGTATGAATTCATTTTGTACTTCTTACTTGACTACTTCTCATAAGAAGGTCATTTGATATTCAGGTAGTTCTTATATGGCCTATCATAATTTATTATCAATGAAGCAATAGTTAATGGATATTTAAGAGGATGTTACTGCTTGTGCTCAAACTCTGTTAACACTTTATTTGCTCCTTCATTGCAAATTAATTTGCTATCTTCACAGAGATCTTCGGTAATGTGATAGAAGTTCAGCCATAACGTTTCAATTAGATAATGGAAGCTTAAATAAGCTGTTATTTCTCCTTCTTTGATAGAACTAGTTTTCCATGGAGTAGTAGTTTTTCATTTTATTTTAGTGCAGCAAAGGCTTCTATGGTAACAATACAAATAAAGGGCTGGTAGAGTGAATGAATGAGGGGTGGGACACGAGACAGGGGGCTGGAAYGCTTGCTGACTCCAGGATCTACCACTTTCAGAGCTAGTTGAGGTAAAGGAGTTTTCTAAAACCTTTCCTTCAGTTTTTCAAGTACCCAGATTTCAGATTTCAAACTCCATCAGTTAGTGGGGAGTTTCCTCTCAGTTTCCTCTGTTGTTGTAGGAGGCAGGGACAGCTGAAACCTGCTTTTCACTGAAAGCTTAACTGCATTCCCATTGTTTGCATTAATGGTTTGGCTTTAGAGTTGGCCACCATTTACACTGAAGAAGAGGAACAAGCCATCTTTCTTTTCAATCCGGTATTGAAACTCTCTTTCTTTTAACCTAGTAGGGGAGTTGCTACGTTATCTAGGGTCCTGTTTGGCATCCAYGTTCAGATGCTTATAAATGGCACTTTGGAAACCCAGGATACCAGTTTTAAAATGCGTTTGTGACCTTTCCATGGGAATCTCTCTTCTCTTTGATTTCTCTCATGGTTTGCCCAGGCATGGCCCATGTATTATACAGTGTATAACTATGACAGTTATACTGTATCCTGGGTGACCTTACCCAACATTAGCCCTGTTATGAAAAAGAAGATTGGGGCAGATCACGACCAGAGGTCCCTCCAGTGTTAACTGTTCTATGGTCCTATGACTAAAGGAAATGATGATTTGAACCACTTTTCAACAGCTTAAATAAGATCTCCAGACATTTTTGTTAAAAGCTGTGTTCAGTGAGACTATAGAATATGACTCTGTGGAGAAATAACTCAGGACTTTTTTAAGTTCATGGAAACCTGCAGGAAGTAACTGGCTGATTTTCCTCTGGAAAATAGAAGCAGGGTATATGATAAAGAGAGGCAAAGCCTTTTGTCTGTCTTGGTAGGGAGTATCTTCCTTTAACGCAGCTGCCATCAGTTCTTTCCTGGGTTCCTTCAGATGGCTAGTTCTGCTCACACACCACAGCCATTGCTGCAGCATGGTGGTACTTATGGCAAGAGGACTCACAGYGGGGCAGGTCTTTCTACTCCCCTCTTCTCCTGGAGAGGAGAAGCATGTGCATTGAGGTGCCATGTTGTGATACAGAAGCTTGAATGGTCAGTATGCTTGTATGAGTTTTCATAAGTAGATATCTTCCTTGTGTATCTTCCTTAGTAGGCAAGGTCAAAACAATTCTTGAAAATTGAAACACATTCCCCTGGGTGAGAACTGATACTCACCTTCAGTCCCACTAGTGTCAGAGAAGATGTCTCGGTTTCTTTGGTGTGGATGTTAATCTCTGCTAAAATTCTAGMGCCAAAAGTAGGTTTGTATTGGCACCATAATCTGTAATAACTCCTTTCCCAGAAGGCAGGTAGTGCTGGCATCTAGTAAAGATGCCTTTCAGCAATATGAAAAATTCTGGCTAACAATTAACTTATCTGTTTGTAATCAAAGCACAGATAGTCTGGAGTTGCATGTTTGGGGTACTGCAGCAGGACAAAAACTCTTGCCCCTTGCTCTCAGCCTTCCTACTCTCCTTGCTTCCATTCTGCCTGTTCCTTCTGTGTGGCAGTGCATCTTGTTGAAGGGAACCCAGGGAAACAGTGRGTAGCTTCTTGCTAGCTTTGTGTGCTGAACAGCCTCATCAGAGGATGATGCAGTCACTGCAGCCAGTGCAAGGGAAACAGCCTSTCCATGGGTGTGGTGGAACACCAGAGTGGCAGGGGACTGGGGTAGCCAGTTAGTGAAATCTTACCCTGAGCGATATCATCATCCTTGGCTGTGGTTCTGTCAAATGTGAGGGCAGAACTAGGAATGTCCAGGAACTGAAATGCCTGATGCTGTACAAATTAATTTGCTGTTAGTTTTTTTTTTTTTCTTTTTTTCCCCCTGTGTATGGCCGATGTTGTTTCTAAGGACAATGGAGGTTTCTCTTGCAACCTGTCCATGCTCTAGCATGACAGATAACAGATTAGCAATCAAAAAGCTCTATTATTTTATGCATGAACAGCAAGGCAGGCTCCACAGAGCTGAAATTCTCCTTCCCATTTTCCCATTCCTGCATTGTTCCATCTCAAGAGGAGGTGATAGAAAATAATGTTTAGCTTGATTTCCTCTAAACAAAATGAAACCAAACCTGTCACAGAAGAATAACTCAGTGCAAAACTGATAATAATGAGGATGGTCTGATGAGCAGAAGTCTCTCAATCACAATGTGTTCCCAACAGGATAGCATTTTAAGTGATATTGCATTGTATATTGTCTTGAGAAAAGCCTTCTGGCCAAAACATTGACATTCACAAGCAGCTGCTGCTCTCAAATAATGTAGGTTTTAATTATCTTGGGTAAAACAATCAATTTGGAGTGCAGTGTAAGATAGGCCCCTGAATATTACTGATCACCTGGAAAATCACAATAAAGGTATGCTTTTCTTCTCAATCTACCTTTCAACGTGCAGTTCATTCCTTGGGCTGTAGCAAATGCATTTTATTTTGCTTAGTAAAGCAGCACTGGTAAAGAAAATCCATGAAATGAAGCTTGAAAGAAAGTGGATTACCTAAAAGAAAAAAAAGGTATGCAGTTATTATTCAATTTCTCCACATTCATTTCATGGGGATTTAATATACTTGTATATGAGTCCCAATTAAGTAAATAGTCCATATTCTTCTTCATCAACAACTGAACTACCTTTTTCCTCATGTTTATTGGAATTTTTTGAAGACCATTACAGTTCTATACCTTACATAATCACGAATTACATGTCAATACTAAATATGGACATACACTGCCTTCTTCCTCTTTTCCCTATTACTAGRAAAAAAAATACCTTTTAAAAAATTCCTTGTCTTGCATGAGAAGTCCAATGCTTGTTCTCAGTAAATGCAAGCCGATGACAGTATATTAACACCGGGTGGCAGCAGTGGGTTTTCAGCCAGCAAGTTGAGCTGTAATATAACTATTGTCAGAAGTAACGAAGATATAGAAATTMATTTTGCTTTAATTTCAAAATAAAATGCTTGGCATGTTATTCAAAACCAAATTTCTTCACTTTGTCATCTGTTCATGCCTCTCAGTCCTGGATCCCCTCTTTTAACTCGACTTAATGTTACAATTGCTGTAAGAGTCAAAGACTCATCAGGGCTTAGGATATTGAAGGATATGTTGTGTATGTATCATCTGCTGAGAAGTTGGGATTGTTGCCAGTACTTTGTAGCTGCAGGAGAATTGGACAGCATTTTGTCTTTAGGGCATRCGTCATTTTTGTCCTGGTCTTTGCCCATACTTAACATGTCAGAGTTGTGACAAGCATAACAGAAGAAACCTTTTCAGAAACATATTTTGCAATTACTGCAAACTTTGTTGGGCATCTGACAAACCTGAGGAGCAAACTGCCTATTAACTGTTGGCTTCTGGCAGGATGGTTTTTTTTCACCTAACAGGTCCCATCTAAGTGGGTATCACCTGGTGTTTGGGAGCAGAGCCCTGGGTGAAGGCAATTTGTTGAGCTGATTTCTTCCTTCTGTGGGAGATAAGGGTGAAGCTGCACTCCAGAGTCAACATCTCCTTTCCTTGTCTGACATATRTGTTTCCTGTTACTGTGATAATTCCCAGATGCAGTCACTTTTGAACAGTATAGAGACTGGAATATATATATATATTTTGTAGGGAGACAGGTGGAGGATGTAGGGTTTTGAGAGTGTATACCTCAGAATACACCTCACCATTGGTCTTAGCCGTTAGTCAGACATCCTTATCACAAAGTGGGGGGGCAAATAGGACTGGCTCTGATTCCTAGCATTAGCGGTACAGTAGCATAACTCAAGATACTATTTTTATTTTTCTTTCTCCTTAGGAATAAGCAAAGGTTTTCCAAATGCCTCACTCTTCTCTAGTCTCCCAGACTTCCCTCTTTCAGAGCTAGCTGTGCTGGCTCAGAAGAGTAGGCACATTACCTCTTGCTTACTTTCACTGCTGATTGAAGCCCAAAACAATCAGCCCCAGCTGCAAGCACTTATGAGTAGGCCTGCTGCACAAGCAAAATGTCTTCATTGTAACAGACTCCTGTTCATATGTGCAAACCTCTCTCTTGAATTCAGGATTTTTAATGTGATCAGACTGCAGCTCAAAATCTAACTAAGACTTTTTGCAAAGGTTGGTAGCGTATCCTCTTTGCATTGAAAATCCTTCTGTTAAACAATTAATGTCTTGAAAGTCTTTAACTGCCTTCCAAAAATGCTTTCCTCTTTTCTTGTTTTCCCAAAAGTCATTGGAACAGAATCTAGGGCAGCTCAGTATATGGCAGAGCTGATTATCCTAAATCCTGAATATCCTCAAGTCACATATAATTAGGTGCCATATGCATAAAGATACCATCATCAAGCTTAGTGGTTGGGCTACTTGTACCAGACCAGCGTTTAGAAGTACAATTACCTAATTTCTTGAGGCAACTATTGGGTTGAGAAGCATAAAAATGAAGATGAAATTAATTGCTTGGTTTACTGGGTAGTGAAAAGTGACTAAGTTTAGAAGACCAAACTAGAAGTGAATAAAATGAATCTATTTGCATTTTACCATCAACTGTACCATAAGTAYACATTCTGTGGGGATTGGATGCAGCCGTGGTTGGGGAAATCACTCCTGCCAAAACATGACCTGAAGAAGGGTTTGCATTCCTAAAGGATTACTTGTCTAAGTGACAAAAAATGAAAGATACGACTTCTCCCTATAAGTAACTTCAAACTTTGCAAAATACATACTAGACTGCTAGTATGGGGCAGAAGCAGCTCAGAGTTGTCCTCTCTTTTCCATAGCCCTTTCTGCTGCCTGTTTGCTACCTTTTGTCTGAGGGCATGCTGTATCCCTGTGACCCTCCATCCTACCTCCGTGCTATCTGCTTCAGGTACTTCACAGGTCCTTCCTTTCCAGTCCACTAATAGGTCCCCAGAACTTGTTCTCCATTGGTCCAATCCGGCACTGGAGACATTTTGCTGGTGGTACCATCAGCCCCACTCAGCACCCAGGGTCTTCTTTCTAGTTACAGTTTCTCTGGGTTTTGTCTTACTTGAGTTTTGCCTATTTTGCCTTGTGCGGTCCATGCCTCTCCCTGTCCYTTACATGCAGTACTGTCTCTGCTGCAGCACGAGCATGGGATTATTCCACATCCCATGCTGGCTTCAGCATTGGAGCTGTGTTAAGGGACAGGAGAGGAGTCAAAGCCTCACTGTTGGCTGAAGGGAGAAGGCATGAAAGGACAGCTGAAGGGACGGAGAGACTGGGCCAAGCTTAGATCAACTTAAACTGTTGGGAATTGTGCTCCACATCGCTGTATTTTCACAATACCCTCAAGCATCTGTTGCAGTCAAGGCTGCTGACTGTTTTTCAGCACTGGGGAAGCCACATTGATCATCCATGATGCATATTTACATGAAAGTTATTTACACAGATGCAAAATATAGCAGCTTATTAAATAATTTTTCATTGTGTCATTTATGGAGCAGAACAAAATTTGGCTGCTACATAGCAGTTTCTATTGAAGTGACAAGGACATAACGCATTGAGATTCAGCCGAAGCAATCRGTTTGAGAAATTTTGTATTGAATGTATTCTGAAGAGTAATTAAGTTTCCTACGGTAAGCAGTGCTTGTTAAATTGGGTGTTACTACTCATTACTTAAAGCAGATAATACTACATTGTTTCAAACAGGCTGTCTTATCTTCTCTAAAGAGTGAGATTATCTTCTCTGTCTTGTTCTTCCCAGCCTCTTATGAAATACACTTGTGTGTATGTCCCTGAATCTATTTTTTCTGTGGCCTTCCATGATAATGCTCATATCTGTAGCTGTCAGAGCAGCTGTAAGCCAATAAGCAGTAATGATATTTCATTATTCAGGATCCATTCTGCCACTCTTGCTCAAGTAGAGTAGTATCTCTTGTTATTGGAAATTATAGGACTGATCACATGCCAGGCACTACTCAAAAGAGTTTGAGCAGCAGAGGCATTGAAATAAGGGTAAGATGTAGCCACCTTTATAAAAGTGAGGGAACAGAGTTCTACATAATTTATACGACTAACTTGGTTAGTCAGGCAAAGGTAGAATAAAAGMTTAAGCCTCTTGATGCTCAGGGACTCATTGTAACCTCCAAATCTCATTATTTATATATATAACTACAATACCTGGGACTCATTCTTACAGTCCAAGCCTGAACCATTTTATCTTGTGTTTATACACGAGATACAATGAGGTTCACCTCTTCTCCTGTAAAACAGTTACAGCTTTAGTATGATGCTATGTTAATATGACTAGAATTTTCTCCGTAAGTAGAGTTTAAATTATGGAACACCTGAAAGAATAAATGACACCGTTCTTGATATCATGCAAATATGTATTACTTAAATGTGCATTATTTGCAAATCTCAAAGGAGCAATTGAGTCAAGTAAGCTAATTCTTTTGAGCTGGATTAGTATATCCCATGAGAAGCCATGTCACATTATAACTGATCTCTTAATTTTTCTGAAAATGCAGTCACTGTGGTTTCCAGGTACTGCATATGATCTGTTGTCTTACATTTCAGCTCTGGGATTGCAGTCACCAGGGAGAATTTTTAATCTCATGGCTTTTATTAAAACACAAGAGCAGGAATATAAACCGCATTATTGCTGAAGGAAGTTGGTCTGAGAAGCTGTGTTCCCACATGTATGAATAAGTGAATTACAACTTAATCTATGTGCAAAGGAGTTTTAGTGATCTCTGCCTGCCTTCTGTGGTTTCAGCTCTCACTGGAAGAGTGAGCCAAACACTACTACAAACATATATTTTTCCACTGTCAAATATTTCTCATTTCTAGGCAGAGTCCCTTGGCACATCAGGAACTTCTTTTTTTGTTCTTCAAATGGATTACTGGTCACTTAGGCAACACGCACAGTCTTCAGTGAAAAAGCAGACTTACCATGAAAATCTGCCAGCTTGCCAGTGAATAAACATCTGCATGGCTGGTAGTACAATTCTCCATATGATCTTCCTTATTTACAGCTTGGCAGAAGGTGCTAAACCAGGGAAGATCTGAAAAGTAATCCAAGATTCTTAGCAGATTAAGGCAGGCACTGTGTGCAGCAGTTTCCAGTTCAAGTATTTATCATCATGCTAAGCTTTTCCAAAGTGTAAGAGTGACTGGAGGTCAAATCAACATCCTCTTTTGGCAATTTGCATGCTTGTCTCAGAAGTCATGCATAACATTTGGTTGCTCCAGAAATTATTTGAGCAAATAATGCAAGCAGATTACATCTTTCTGCATTTCTGTGCAATCACTGATATTCTGGTCATGACAGCACACWTGAAGATGGCACAGTTTTCCTCCCYAGCATCCCCATTTTCAAGTGAAAAACTAAATTCTTTCAGAGAATGTGTGTGTCAGGTCCTTGAGGGAGAAAAGAGTTTAGCTTTTGTTCTGGTTTTGTTTTTCAGTGGGATTATTCTATATTGCTCATATAATCTTTCTCCTATCTTTTTTCCCAATAGGCTGAAAGATGAGAGACAAAAGTAATGGATGCTGTAGCTGAAGTAGAGAAATTGCTGTAGTGAGCCCTTTTGTGTACCATACTATATATGATGTCATTTGGACAACGTCTTTTTGCACTTTTGCACTTCTCCCTCCCAATCTGTCTAGTTGGACTATGAATGTGGAGAGATATACACCAAGGAATATCAAGGATATTGTATGTGACTATAGAAAATGTGAAGCACAGTTAAGAAAATTCCAAAAAGTGTTATTAGCTGAGTAAAGGCTGGTAATGTCTGTGCCATAACCTATACCGACCAAAATAAAAAGCTGTCTAGGATTCTCCAACAGTCTTAAAACATGCACTTCCTCCAGTGGCCTTGTGTTGAGACCTTTGCAAATGTTTAACAGTATGAGCCTCAGAGTTGCTTTTAGGCTTCTTACAGCTCTTGGTTTATGACAGAAATCTTCCAAAAAGTGTTATTCTGTAAGAAAAAAAGAAATCTTCCAGAAAATGTGATGCAGAGGTTTCACATTAAGAGAATAATAATTACATTGAGTAAATACCCACTGTGTCCTAGACTCGTCACTAGACACTTCATGAGGAGGGGACCCTTTGCTCCAAGGAGCTCCCAATCTCATGACTGCATACACAACTGTAATGTTTTATTTTTATTTCCTTTGTTTTGACTCTTCCTGAAACTCTAATCATTTCTTCAACATGGTTGGAAGTTTAGGGTTTGAAATATATAAATATGCCTCTGAATGATAACAGTGCTTTTAGTCTAAAGGCTTTTATCTCAGGCATTTGATAATAATTACTCTATAAATAAATATCACAGTGCTAGACAGATACAAGCAATTTAGTCTGAAAAATTCATTTGCAGACTTAGCTAATTAAACTTCCCTGGCCAAACTATACCTTACATATATTCAAATCTGTAAAACAGGAGTAACAGGACAGAATAACAATAGTTGTTGGGCCTAATTTTTCAAGACACTGACTCAGACCAGCTGAATACACTGGAGAATCAACACCAGACTGGACTTTGAAGGAATTCAGTAATGCTGAAGGGAAAAAACATTTGTTATGTTGGTACTCAGTGTTGAATACAAAACTCTCCTCTGGGGTATTATTAATCTGGAGATGAACATATCCACATCTATACTTCAGCTCTCCTACAGCAGGGAGCATACGTTTCGGTTCAGGACAGTCTGCCTTTTTGTGTTTGTTGTTTAGACTAGGGATGACAGCATGTGTTAAAGCATTAAAATAATTTGGATCATGCTGTCTCCTCCTGCTAATATATGTCTTATATCTTGTTTTCTTTGCTTTCAAGTCTCCACGTAGGAAGGAGGTCACAGCACAAAACGCACGCTGAGATTGGTGTGCTATTACAACGAGGGAAGAGAACTGCCGTGTTCAGCCTCGTCGGTCGATAGCAGCCACAGCTGTTTCTTTAGTGCCAAGGCTGGGGAGTACAAAGTGAGCTCCCAGAAGTGACAGCCTAGTGACTATTTGTGGCATTTCACACAAAAAAGGGGGGGGGGTCTTGCTCTAACAGTCCTTTCAGTCTCCTAACAAGGTATTTACAATAGACTGTGATAGTTCTGACATTGATTCTGAATATGTTCCTCAGTGGAGAGTTTTCTTCTCAAGTGTGTATTCTGCTCAGATCCACAGGTTTCGAAGGTATGTGGGCACTGCAGGCTTGGTGCTAACATAGTCAAGCAGCAAGGGAATGGCTAATAAACCTAAGCAAAGCCTCATGCTGTCTTAGCCAGACTGCAAACCAGCTGCTGCTTGTAACCAGTTTGGGTGCTTCCCTGTTGCACTGTAGTGCAGAACGCTGTCAGGCCAGGAGCTGCCTTAGGCACTAAGTAAAAAGCCCAATGCAATGAGTATGAGCAGTATCATATTTCAAAGAGCTAACATTGCTGAAAAGTTTTATTTGGTGACTTTATTTGTTTTCTGAACTGTAGCTAAGAGGAGGAGAAAAGATTTCTATGCAAGTATCAGGAAGATGCTGCTTAGCCTTGCAGTTTACCTAATGTCAGTGGGGCAGATTTCTTCTCTGCCAGTCACAGGAAGATATTGTGAATTCTCATGCGCATCAGAAAAGCCCTTGCAAGGGCTAGGCCTTGAGAGTGGAGGACGAAGTGAATGATGGCAGAGAATAGGGAGATGAGCACTTAAAATTTTGTTAATTCTAGTTCTTGCTTGATTTATCTCCCTGTTTAAATGATTCGAGTAAGAAATGCAAATTTTATTTTACAGAATCTTCTGTTTCTGAAAGGAAAACTRGGCAGCTGTTTCTTCAGTCGAACTTCCCAATTTTCCCCCATGCCCATTGGTAGGTGGTAGATCTGATGTCAGCTCTCTCACTTCTGGCCAGCATGTAGGACTGGCACCCAATACTCAGTCATTGCACTTTGGATTTTGCACCTTAGACTCCTCTGAACTCTCTGGGAAATGTGGGCTTTGAACAGGATTTGGAATGCATGGTTCCAACTCATATGGTAGGTTTTTGCTGCTTCTATTATAACAGAGTAGAATAGGAAAATTTCCATCATCCAGCTTTGCAGGTTCAATTGCTGTATGTTTTTTTTTTTTGGGGGGGGGGAGGATTAGGCTGGTCCCTGTTTTAGGAACTATTTCTTTGTGTCCTTTTTCTGACAAAACATTACAACAAAACACAATAGCAATCTGAATCCTCCTGGTACAAGGAGCAATTTTAAGGGTGGAAATGATCAAATAAGTTTTAGTCTCTGAAATATGTGATCTGCCAATTAAGCAGTTAAGGGGGGGGAAAAAACCAAAACACACTGGATGCTGACCGTTGGATCAGAGCTGTTCGCCAAAGAGGAGAAAATTCCCAGCACAGGTGACACAACTCATTCTGAGTTCCCCAAAATACCTCCTTACTTTTCAGTTAATGACTAAACATGGGTTATAGCRAAGCTCTGGCAGAGCTAGGAAGGCTGCCATACCTCTACATCTGCATAGTCCAGAACACAACATACCGTAGAACTTAACAGTATTAGAGCGAGCACAAAAACATATTGTCTAGGTTTCTTTGGACCAACAAATTTCACAGTTCAGTATTTCCATCACAACTTTTTTTTTTTTTTTTTTTTTTTTTTTTTTTTCTGTAAGGTCAGCTGCCTCTCAGCAAAGCTTATTTTGCCTTAGTGCACATGGCATATCCACATTTAGAAGATAAAGCACACAGAAGTGGAAAGACTGTAGCTTTTTCCATGTATACTATACCTAAACAAAGCAGTTTACCCTAGCTATAGAATATGGACAAATATTCTTTTCTGTATTGTTAGGTAACATATTTTGAGCAAAACAGAAGAAAAGACTCCATATGAGGGGAAAAGCCCTGCTTTCATGAAATAGTGACTGATAGAGCTGTATAAAAGTTGAGTTACTGAACGTGCAGATGTGTGACAATTGGTTGTCAATTTTTTTCACATTTTATTGTGTACTTTTACATACCAAATGTTAATTACATTTAAGATATATTGCATATTTTAGGTTAATTACATTTCTTCCATTTGTAGAACAGGCAGAAATGCATAACTGCAATTTAGAGGAAGAAAAAAAAAMCATACAAAATCAAGGATGCAATTAAGGCTGAGAACTGGTGTGATTTATTTGATGTAATTCTCATAAAAGAAAGACAAAGGCACAAAAACATGGTACTGAAAAGTTCRGGATGGTGTGAATTACATCTGCCAACATAATGAACAGTGCTGTCTAAAACAGTATGTGTTTTGTCACAGCATGACCTTACTAATTTGGGCCAGTGCATAATCTCAGAAGGTTATACAGAGAAATTATGGAGAAATTRCAGACAATACAGAGAAAAATTATCTTGCTTATCTGCTTACATAAAAATCCAGGTAGGATCTAAATTATTATAAATTGATAGAACTAACATTCTTAGTGAAGTATTTAAAGTAATRTTTGCATATGTTTTTATATGAGTTGTATTGTCAGTTGAAAAATCAGTTACTGAGTATTTCCAAATTCAAAATGCATTTTAAGGGAGTGTTAATTTACATCTGACACTGAAGWAAGTGTCACAGTATTTCAGTGTAAAAGCTGAGATTATTATGTTGTGGAGAAGCAYGTTTCTAATGCTCCAAAAATCACATCTGTGTTATATGTGCATCAAACAATTCAGCAAAAATACGTAAGACTTTAACAATAACAATTTGCTTAACTATTTATTTCATTGCTTCTAACAGCTTTGATATTGTGTAGTATGTCATAAGAAACATATCTTAAAAAAAATGTATTCTCTAATTGTATGTTTTTGAAAGATTACACTATACTCTCATGTTGACTCAATGCCATTTCATAAAGAAAATATTACTTGTGTTTTATTGGACAACAAACCAAATTAAAGTTGTTCATTAGCTCAACAACAAGGAAAAAATATAGTACATTATGAGTTACACAGTATCCTGTGTATGCACACTAACAACTAGAAGAAAATGTTTAGCAAAATAACTGCAGGACACAGGGTATAYGCTCTCAGTAAAAGAGTTTAAAGAAATAGGGAGTGTTTTCTAGACCTACCATTAATTTATAAAACCAACACTAGAAAATAGAATGTGTGTAAGTGAACAAGCATTATGGAGCTTCAGAAACATAATACTCTTTTAAACAGAAAATGACACTTGTGGGGAGGCTATTGTGTGAAAGAGTCCCATGGTTTTATTATGTTTCTTTACTTGTTTGTAAATTCCCCAGTATCATGCATTTTGAATAAATTGCAAATGACCAAATGAGAAAATTCTGCCAAGAGCCCATGAGTGAGCTTTGATTTGTATTGAAACTAGAAACTGACATTTTATGTTTCATTTTGGTAAGGTTATTTCAAGAACTCTTATTTTTTAAAAAAGAACACAAGATTAGATATGATATTGTGAATATTAAGCTAATTTATGTTCCAGCATATTACATGTAATAAAGTTGCCCAGAAGGAATTAATTAAATATTGATCAATATTGAAATTTAGGAAAAAATCATTTCAAGACCACCTAAATCCTGTTTCAAGATTCAGAATATATTTTGGTTTTAGGATCCTAGAGTACCTCTCAGACAAATTCCACTTCTCCAGCTGTGGTACTGTCATCCACAGTGAACACTGTGATCTGAACACTGAATATTCAGCTGAAGGAAACCATCAATATTGTTTTGCTTAGTACGCTGTACAGTATTTTAAGGATTATTTTTAGCCTGGTTTTGTAAGGAAAGAAGGACTCYGGTTCTCACTTTCCATTTCTCTCTCTCCCCTGGGTTGCTACTGAACATCCTGGATAATTTCACATAAACTTGGCAGAGTCTTAAAAATTAGCTTCCGTGCGTTTCCTAAAATGAGCAGCTAGRGGAAAGAAAACAGGTGTGTGTGAGGGGATAGACCCAAACTAAATTGAATATAATCTTTTCTATCTCTTACTTTACATGATATAAACTTCATTGTTATCCAGAGTACAAGAAAATATATTTCCGTTGTTCTGAGGCATATGCTTTTTTTTGTAAGTCATCCTTGTCCTAGGTACATACGCACACAACTGCTGAAACGATCGTCACTGCATCTCCGGTGGCTTCGCAGGAAATTGGAAAGCACCATCYCTACGGAGGAGCTGACGCTCTTACTTTTGTAGGCAATGAGTCTGTGCAGTCTAGCTTATTGAAACCTAGAAGAGCAGAAAGGTATTTCAAATCCCAGGCACTCAATGAATGAGATGTGAAATGAATTTCATGTGGATCGGCCCCCTGGAGGCTTGTCACAATAGATAAGGCAAAGTGGACAGATACTGCATTAGTTCATGTATACTTCTGAGTAGCAGAGCTAATAACTGAATCATAATTTCACTTCAGGACACAGAGGCCACTCTATACTGTCCTCCTTTGATCTCTTCACCCATTGCAGAAAACTAGAAAATATCGTAATAAAACTTGTTAAATGCATGCAGGAAGAAAATAGTAAAATCTTATAAAATATCCAARATATTCCATAAGCATTTATTATTAACCTCTTTAAAGAGAAAGATACCACATTTTTTTTTATTTTTACTTCTCTAGATATGTAAGCCTATTTTCAACGACAGTAGAAAAAGAATACTTCATGTGTGACAGACTGTGCTTCAGTTTTACAAATCCATCAATTTAACTCTTGTTGAGTGAGATATTATGGAGATATCTTAGTTCATACTGCAATAAAAGAGCATAATTTGCTCAGACCGCACTGACTCAACTACTTTTTCTCCATGAGAGATTAATTGCATAATGAATAGGGTAGCACTGAGGTGCCATTTTTCACTATCTCTCAGCAGCTGAGTACTCTAAAGGCTCTGTGAGACTGAGGAGGAGAGGGTGAACTATTTTAAGAAGTTGATCCGCCAGCCTGACTTTGAGAAGATGAAGTAATGTGGTTTCTGTTAGCAGTTGTGCTCCTTTTTACTCTTCCAAGGTCTCTTCTCCTGTCCTTCAAGTCACCAGGTAGGAAGTACCTCTGTAAGGAGCAAACACTAGCTCTGTGGCAAAATTTGGCTCAAAAGCTTTAGTTTAACAAGGGAAAATGCCAAGGAGTATCAATTGGTCTAGTAACTCCTTCTCCTCCTCTTCCTCAAAAGTTTGTTCCAAATCATGCTGATTGATTGAGTCTGATCTCGGGAAACAAGCAGATCTGTCTACGAGAGATACRGCTTCCCTAGTTCCTTCGACTGTTAATGCTGTGTTTGTGCTGATCATACACCATTTGGCTGCCTCAGGTGGCCTCCCAACTCCTCACCCCTGTAATTCTGACATTAGAAAGCCTTATCTTTTTGTTTTCTAAGACATTCACGTGCAAGAATTTCTCATAGTRTTCATTTTCTGCAAATTCTAGGTGAATTCTAGAATAAAACTTTTTTATTTTAGGACTGTTATTTTTCTTTTTATTTTTTTTCTTTGCTTTTGTGTTCATTCCAGTGATTTTATTGACTTCTATATCACACAGAAAAGCCTGGCWTGGAGTACATTGGCAGTGATTTTAGATTGTGCGGTATTTTATAGCTCGATATTATGGCTGAGMAAACAAAGGAGGGATTGTGCATGTGATATTATTGCTTCTAATCTAAACTCCCAATAAGCGACTACTATGGAAATCGCTATCTTTAGAGTTAGAAATAAAATTGCTTTATAAACTATCACCACTTTTGACTGGCTTCCTGCTCTGGCTGAGTAAGTAAGGGAGGGACAACATGCAAGGTTATCATCTCAATGTATTTTTTATTTAATATAAAACTTCCAACAAGCAGGTTCTGGACTAATCGCAACTTATGAATCCCAATGTGCATATAGGTAAACTTGCTTTCAAACCATTTGCATCTATATCAGTTAACAGAGTTCTTCATGATTCCTTTTTTGTAAATGCTACCTCAAAGATATAAAGTGTGTTACTTGTCTCTGAATAAAAGACAAATGAAAGACAATTAAAGTCTGATTTTAGGTTAAATATATTATATTTATATATATATATAAAATGAAAATCCTCCTTGATCTTAAGAGAAGGTAGGAGTGAAATGCTTTTGTAATCAAATTCTGATATCAGAGTGTTCCAGTAAATCATAATTTGAGAGATGAACAAATTGTTCCATATCAGCAACCTATTTTATTGATAATAAGATGATGACATAGTAGCTGTTATCTGCAATTGTTCTTTGGTATTATAATGTCCTTGCTGCCACAGGCTGAGAATTCCCATTTCAGATTCAATCTGCAAATCTGTTTTAATTCTTGTCCTGTTAATCATGATTTGTTTTCTYGAGTGTGTTAAGGACAAATTTTTTCTACTACTAACTTTGAGTTTATATCCCTCTGAGATTTCATATCATTTATTTTCACTGAATCACAGAATAGAGATATTTTCTTCTTCTTCCATGTCTTTGCTTCTTAAGTCATTCATGTTTTCCAGTACAAAAATACAATCCAGGCTCGCATGCCTACTTCCCATTTGAGTTAATAAACGGGATAGACTTCATGGATGATTACTCTAGATAATTATCTATTGTGTGGGCAATTCACATACATCCYAGTTGACAAATAAAGTTTCTAGAGTGTTCCAATCTATCTTGGTGTAAAAATAAACCCAAAGAACTTGTGAGTAATCACTGAAAGAGAAACTTGTGTTTGTGATTATACAAATAGGATTTTGTAATGTATGACGTTTCCTCTGAAGTTGTTGCTTTTTATTTCTTTAATTGTTACCTTAGTTCTGCAAAGTGGACATAAATTTCAGTGCCTGAMCACTCCTTCCTGCTTGAGTAGCAGTGTTGCCGAAGCTTTTTGGTGGCACCCCAGCAGAGACGGTGTATTGCTGGCAGAGCCCAAGGAAACTGCTCTGTTGATGCCACTGGTGTTTACAGTCCCCAAACCARCACCATTAGTGGTGGAGGAACCCTAAGGCTTAGGTGTAGGGTTACTCTGTTTTGTACTCTGTTTTTTCCCACCCAGTGGAGTGTCCCGCAATCTTTTGTTAGCCCTTCTTCCCTAAGACAGACTGACTAGTGCATGAGGATTTGGTCCTTTGTTTTTCAAATGTAACTTTTTTTTTTTTCCATTTTAGGCAGCTTTTGTTTCATAGCTCACGACTGTGCATTTTTATACTTTTTTTTTTGTGATGCAAAAAACCTTGCAATTTAACAGAAACATTTGCCAAACTAGTAATTGCATCCCACCTAGGCCACCAATAACTGTCTCTGAGCACACTCGGGACCACCTCTGTAAATAGCTGTAACGAATGTGTACACAAAGTACACAGTAGGCAGGCATGTAAATACATAAACAAAAATCTTTTGGAAAAYAAAGTGTTTTCTTATTTGTTCTAAGAGAAGTTTCTTTTGTTTCTCTACTTAAAAAGTTAGGAAATATAAATATTGGTGAGGAATGGAGTAAAAAGGACCAGTAGTTAAGATTGCCTGTTGTCCTAGGGCTAAGCTTTCTTGAAGACCTGATAATGCTGAACACTTCCCATTACCTATTTTTCAAAATCCAACTTTCTTTGTACTCAGTGTTATGCAATTCTTGTGATTCATAGGTTAGAGTCAGTGTGTATTCCTGCTAATAGAAAAGGTAGGTTTACACACAGATATTCAGTAACTTAGGTGCCTAACGGCTTGGAAAAGAGCCATTCACTTGTCARCTTCTTCATGGGAAGTAGCTGAAAGCAGTGTCAGCCACATTTTGTTGTTCTCATGTAACTAAGACCCGTCATGTTTGATTGCTGCTTTCTCAGACAGGTACAGTCCAACTTGAACGGTGTTCTTTGGGTTTCTTTTCGTTTGTTTTCATTTGATTTATTTTATTTTTAGTGCAGACTAACATGTCCTTACCTCCCTCCTTTTTCCTCACCCTTGTGTCCAGTATACAAACTAAGTTTACTGAGATTGCATCTGTGGTAGCAGAAAGATTTTAAAATAATGTTAGTGGTACCAAACATTTTATCTTGCCAGCAATGAGCTAGAAAGGTCTGAACTTTAAATTAAGCATCTGGTGGTAATATAGAGCATTCATGCTGTGCAGGATGTCCTGAGGGTTGTAAGATCAATTCAGCTTTGCTCAGACATGTCAACAGTGACTATCTTAAGATGCTGACATGGTTCAGCTTGATAGGTTGAAGAAATTTAACTGCTTTGATAAGGTTAAAGGGGGAATCCAGCCAAGAATAGGAAACAAAACAAAACATGRCTTAGAAGCTTGACTGCACACTGTAGCAACCCGTTGACAACTGACAACACAACCAGCGCAAATTACCTTTCCCTCAGAAAAAAAATTAATAAGCCATGTGTTAAAAAGGAATYATTTGGTCTCCAGTCTTTCCTGCTCTATCTGATGTCCAACAACGACAGCAACAAAACCGATTACATTGCCATTCTCTGTTTCGTAAGGCCTGTCAGTGTTACCGTACTAAGAGCTTCAGAATAACAGACTACCTCCAAAATGCAAAATTGTATCCTGAATTTAAACCTTTCTACTGAATAAGATGGCAAGCACATATATGGCTTTTAAAAAACATTTTGTGAAGGAAATAGTGTTGTGATTTAAAACAAAAAAGTTGATAATGTTTTAGGATAAGATTTGAAGCCCTTTTAAGCCTATGCAACTGTCTTCACTTTGAGACTTGCCTTAAATTGGTTTCAAATTTTTTATTGTACATATACAGTTCAAGACTGCTGTTTAAGTACTTCCCTCTATTGATTGTTTTACGTATTTTAAATGAAGCTAGTTATTCTCTGAGTAACTTTTCAATACTGTATTTTTCTTCAGGTGACCTTTTATTACCTTACAATTCTCAATCAAATAAAAACACTCCAAAATTTTGCATAAGTAATCATCTACCTCAAAATTCAATAGCCCCACATGAGACACAGGCATTTTCAGGGATCTGCTGTTGTGGGAACTAAGCTGTTCAGAATGTTTCATTAATTCCTGCCTTCACCAAATCTTGTGCCCTCTGGGCTTTTACTAAGTTTCCTGGTCTGCAAAGGATCACAGACAGAGAAACCACGAAATATTTGATGATAGCACAGGCCAGGCTGATCTTTGTGAGACCTGATCTTTATTCCTGTTCTGACAGAATACCACATATGGATAAATAATAACCAGAACTAAGCTGCAGGGACTTAAGAATTTCCTGAGTAAGTGGGAAGCAAAGTTAGAAATCTAATCTAATCAACTGCATAATTAAAGGATAATTGAGTGTTGAGGTGAAGGGACCAAGAACACAAGATAGAGAAGGATCAGGTGGGCCTCAAGATAAGCAGGAAGCCATTTCTAGGGAGTTGAAGATCATGCTGGTGTAACTTAAATTGGAACAACCAGTTGGTAACTATGGGTGACAGAAAATCTCCCAGAGAGTAAAGTGCTGAAAAACTCTGCTCTTAGGACTGGACTCAAAAAATTCATGGAAAAAATACTGTATTGGCAGAGAGTCAGGGAAACATGTTAGCCTACTTCAGATAGGTCTGTTTCCATGATGTGAAAATMCATATGAATCTAACAAACCCAGGTAACAGAAGATATAGATGTTTAAGTCTTAAAAAACAATTGAAAATATAAGCAGAACTATGGATGTGAATTAAAATATTGGAGACCAGATAGTGTGATATATTGTGCAGTACTACGTTTCTAGAAGCAGCCAAATCATTGACATTTGAGAATTATGATAAGATGCGTATTTTGAGAGGGCCATTCTCTTCCTGATAGGAGAAATTCACATAGAGTTTGTATCATGAACTGCCAGACTAAATTCAGAAGTCATAATCCATACAGCTAGCCTATCCAGGCTAATTTTGATGAAAAACTTTTTAGGTTTGTTTGCTTTTTTCCTAGAAAACAGTGCTTATTGCTTTCAGTGGACAGTTTCATAGTGCAGGAGGGAATGCAAAGATTAATCTTTTTGATTAATTTTACTGATTCTTAATTATTCTGGTCTCTCTCTCTCTCTCTTTTTTTTTTTTTTTTTTTTAACTGGAAACTCTGAGGCAAAACAGGTGGCATCGTCACCAAGAGATCTAAGAGAATCAGCAGTTGCAGGAGAATATGAATTAGATTTGTTTGAACAAGTCTGGGGCAATATGGCCCAGAAGAAAATGATTCTTATTTTGTTGCCTTCAGCCTAAAAATTCCAATGGTTTGTATCTTACACAAAGTGATCGTATCTCTCAAATACCATCACATTTTTAAAAATCTGATGACGGCTAAAGTATCATGCTGGCCTTCAGAAAGCAGGCTGGGCATCTAGAAACAGGTGCCTTGATAATTTGAGTGACATCTAGTCACTTTTAAAGCAAATAAAGAATAAAACATACATTAATATTTTGGGCTTTGTAGCCATTCCAGAGACCAGATTCTGTAGGAGAGCTTGGCTGAGATGCCACATCTCATTTTGTAGAATAATCTTCTGGGCAGCAAGAGAGTTACAAGACAGGACAGAATGACGTGACCTCATCTACTGATGTTCTTCAGCTAGTTTCTGCTGTTTCCTTGTAATGCAATGACTCCTCATGTTACACTTAAATGCCCTGAAGCTCAGTCAATCTTCTCACTCAAGAAAACACTGCTGGGAACAACGGACCGGTTGCTTGCTAAATAAATAAAAATGGTCTCCAATTTTTTACTTAACAGATAAAAATGATTGAGGAAGTTGTCATTAGGCTATGTTTCTATCATCTCTTTTGTTTTTACAGATTAAATTCTTGCTATTTCAGCACAGTGTCAAAATACTGAATGTCATTACATTGTCTCTTTTCCTCTGTATGTAACATATTCTCATGCTGAATTCCCACAATGCTGGCTAGTAATAATAATGATGTAATTTTGACTACAGTTGAATTCTTCAAGAATGATTTAATATAAAAGTTTTACATTGATCAGTGTTATCTAAGACTTCTGGATTCCACTGCATTTCTGCTACTAGTTTTGCTGATAGAGTTGGTTAAATAACTTCATTGCTCTGCACGTGTACTTTCTCCTGCAAAATGCAGGTAATGATGTTTATCTCTTTTGCTGATGCAAAGTACTATATTGGAGCTAGATAATGTGGTAATAGTAAAGGCTTGACATTCTGATGACCAAGGYATTTGAGGTGAAAGTAGAGATTAAAAGACAGAAATGAATATGGAAATATGGATGGTAAATTACTTAAATATATTTAAGAATATAAGATGCAAAACTGCTGTCTGGGCTTCACTATCAAAAATGACCTATTAGAGATTGTAGTGTTGGTGTGTATAGAACTGATCCATGGGTGTAAAGTGGTCTCGTTAGGATTACCGGAAATTTTATCTTGGACCCTGACGATCTGCAATGGGAATTCCTGCTTCTGAAAGAGAGAATTTCCTTCTAGAAGTAATCCCAATTTCCTTGTCTGTAGGAGTATGTACAAATACCAAAATCTAGGAAGGCACCAAACAGTTATGTTTTGTTTTGCTTTACAATCTTTTGAGATAATCCTGGTTTATTTGCCCAATCCTGTGTTTAAATGGTTATTATGCTATTTAATCTTTCATGTGACAGGAATGTCACAGTGTTAAAAACATATCCTGTATTTAATAATGGACTTCTCACTGTAGTAGTATTGTGTCACAGCATTGGCACTTACCACTAGCTCTAGTGGAGCTGTTGTAATTTTTGTATTTTTGAATCTTTGTTCATTTTTGTGAACAAACTTAGCTTACGCTTCTCTTCACTTTCATTTATTTGGCCAAAATGAAGTGGTTTCTGTTCCTCTAGGCTTTTAAACCCATCTCTGCCTTCTCTTCTAACTCAAGATTTCTTCATTTCAAATTTCACTGTTTCTGTCGTTCCTATTGGTTTGACATACAACCAAATCAATGGTGTGTTATCACAGGTAAGTCCAAAGTGTTGAATCTGACATTGAGCTTTGCCTAAATCCTACCTCTCCTCTCAAGTTATGTCACTGTTTTGAGTAGATCATTTTAAGAGTGTATTGAGCTTTCCAGTGCAGCAATTGTTTTTTCAGATGATGCAGTATACCTCCAAAGGCTGTGAAACTGCCATTTAAACAGTCGTCAGCTACGTGTGTAGCCACAGGCACCAAAAAGCTTTACAAAGACACTGGTTGTTGCATGTCAGATAATATATCTAGGAGGAAAACAACATGAAAAGATTGCTTAAATGATCAAAACAGAAGCAATGAATAACGACATGACACTGAGAATTTCTGAGCATTGAGCCAGTAACAAAGCGCACTTCTCAGTTCTCCCCAAACAGAGCCTGTCAGGAAAACAAAGCAAGTTAAAACCAAGTAGCACAGACAGGTCTTCTTTCTCCCGGTTTTGATCCTTTGCTTGCTACTTTGAAGAAGGGGTTGTGTAATAGCTTGAACGAACTGTTAGCATTTCAATTATTTAAAAGGTCATCAATGTGTGGGAGAGTTATGCTAAAAGCTAGAGAAGATTTTTGAAATCAAACAGACAAGGCAGAAAAAAACTGTGGGCAAACTATAAAGAATAAGTGAAATGGAGGAATAAATCTTACAGAAAAGTCTATATGGAGACCACTGCCCTTGACTCGTTCACTTGCCTGTGGCATTGGAAAACTACGTAGGATGTAATCATGTTACARTTTCAGCACTCCTACCTCCTCATTTAATGGAAAATCACTTGTTTCTATTTTATCCATCCATCTGCTGTACTGTTGATTAGATAGCTAGTTACCTTTGCTGATTTTAAGAACTGTAAGGTAAAAGTGTTTTCTAAAGGGAATGATGACCAACAGTTTTGACTTGTAGGACAGCAAGTGACACTTTTAATTAGAACTCAGGAGATTGTTCTGAAGCCAAAATATTTCATACCTTTAACAAAAACAGAAGAAATGTAAAGTACCTTTTGTGACTAAGTGGTTTGGACCCAGTGCTGACAGAAGACAGTTGAATACCTGTAGAAATTAATCACCACATTGCCATGGACTACAGGTATCCCTCTTCAGTAACCAGGCTGTCTGCAAGAATAAGGTCATGTTCTGTGGTAATACTAGTGTAGTCTGATACCGTGAAAGCCTTTAAGACTACAGAGACATAGAAGTTTATTAGTTCTTGAAGGGGCTTTATAAAGAGAATGTAAGGGAGGAAATATTAGAAATTCCCTTAAAATATCAAATAGAAGCATGGTATTAAAGGCACAGTTTCAGAACAATGGCAATTTGAGTAGGTTTATCTGTGGACTCCAGGATTTCCCTTTGTTTGCAAGCCCTAGAAACTAAATCTGAAAGTTTATTTGGGATCCCCTCAAGACTCTTCCCCTTAAGGAAAAGATAAATGACACTTAGATCTATATTTCCTCTAATCTTTGGTATCCTTGTATTTGGGACAGTTACATTACAGAGATTTAAAAGCCAATCTGAAGCTCACCTATTTAACTGACACAGTGCAGCTGCACCCTGTTTTCTGCCAAGGATGTGTTCCTGAAAAGYGCAGTGGCTAGTGGATAGTGCTGGATAGTGGAGAAATATTTCCCAGAAGAATTAATGTAATAACAGGGAAAATTCATACAGGGACTTGAAAAAGCACATAATTTTAGATAAACAGGGAGAGGATATGTACCATGAAGGCCGGAAAGGCAGAAACAGGATCATCATCTGGAGGAGMTGTGGTTTTGAGCAGTTGGCTTTTCAGGGCAGATCAGTTTTATGAAAGATCTCAGATGCTTCACCTGTGATGCTGAATGCACAACATAAATCTTTCAGTGTGGGCATTCTTGGTGCCTCTTACTACATCATTATATTTTCACTGTTATCATCCTCTTAAGATGAACCAAGGTTAATTGAGGATGAATGTCAGAAAAACAGGGCAATAATGATGGTTAGCAGAGCATGGTATTAAACAATTAGTAGCAAACTCTAAAATGACAGCAAGAGAGGCAACTGATAGTGGGGTGTTCCATAACACAGTCTCTTTTCTGTCCTTCTGTCCTCCTGTGTAAGCATATTTAAAGAACTGTTTGCTATTGTATATGACCTGCAGAAAAACAGTGAAATCTTCCCAGGAAAGAAAGTCAGTTCTCCATCCTTTTATGTTGGAGAACTATGTATAATTAGCTTTTGTAGCCTTTCAGAAGGCTATAAAGGTAGTGTATCCACAGTGATAATTGCCATCCCTTCTTTCAGACTTTGTCTTGGAGAACTTTCTGGATCCTCCCTTTGCAAACCCAAGGGCTCATGGAAGAACATTTGCCTGTACACACAGAGGTGAAAAGCCTCCAGAAATCCTACCAGGTCTTTTAAGGACTGATTTGATTTCTCCAGCTCACTTTAGATCCTGGGGATTACCTAAGTGAAACGTTTGCTGGAGGTAATCGCAGTAGCTTCATAACAGTTTTTGGACATTGGTTTGAAGAACAGATTGGTGTGACTGTTGCAGGGAAACAAAGTGGCATACAGAAAATAGTGAGAGAAGWCTGAATGTCACAGGAAGGAAGGCATCAGGGGTGAGACACTGGAATTTAGGTAAGAGGTTTTGAAGATACAAAAGGAAGAAAAAGGTTTCATTGTTATATATTTCAGGATTGATACTATTGTTGAGCCTCCACAGCTAATATTCTAGAAATTTGTCCTGCCATTTAATTAAAATGTTTTTGTGGAGAGGCATAAAAGGCCAGAGGGGCTTTGCTCCTTTGCTCTTATTGTCTCTCATTGACTGGCCCTTTGGAAGATATAACAGGAGTACAAAGGTATTCATCTCTTTACAGCTCATGTATGTCTTAATCTTTATATCATAGACTCTAATCTTTATATCATACTTAGGGCCTCATTAATTTTTTCAAGAAGAAGTTGCCTTACAACGAGATTTAAATATAGTCATGAACTTCTTCCATTTCCATTCTACTAAGCAATCTTACATAGCTCAATGGGATCAATGTGGTCATCTTTTCCAGACTGTAAGAGRAAGCTTCCTGCGCGTAAATTTTCTRCTGTCAGAAATGAAAACTCTACGTCTAGACAGCAGATTTCTTCAGATTTTTGCAGACCTCTGTTCTCTGCAACACACCCTGTACTCTCGAGCTGCCCAGCAGTATGCAACAGGGGAGCGCACCACAGCTCTCTCTCAGCTGCTGTGTTCTTTGCCAAGGAAATCAGGGCAAAGAAAACGAAGCACACCTGGGATTCTTCCTGACACACAGACAGCATGTGGCCGGTGCACATGGCAGATCCTGTCTGACAGACATAATTGTGAATGAGGGCACCCCACACTGCAGTTATCTCCCATGTGGCTTTGGAGGATTTATGACTTCTGTTGATGCAGCTCTGCTATTTAAAGTAGAAGAATGTGCACTCAGTGTTTGCATGCTTTGCATTCCTTCCAATTTGGTGTCCTTGCAGGTTTGGGTTGCAGGAGCTTGATCTTACTCAGCTGAACCAACTGTTCCAACAGTTAAATCATGAACCTCTTATAACCTATGTTCAGTGTGCTATGCTTGTACCAAGATGTATATATACATAACTTGTTCTAAGTGCCTTTCTTTCCTGAAAGCTAAGTCACCTCTGTCTCCTTATGCTTCAGCCTTGCATTACCTAGGAACTGGGATAGTCAACTTAGCACCTTTCACCCTGCACCTCATAGCCCACCAGAATTAGATAATACATGAAGGATAGGGTGTGGCTCCCAACTTGTACCCACGTCCACTGAACCTAGGGCAGAAATAGGCATTGGACTAGAAAYACTTGCCAGTTTATGAAGTATAAAAGCAGAACAACTCCTGGGTGTATTACCTCATCACTGTTGCCGCTGCACAGTTTTGCGATAAGCTTTTGTGCCAGAAAAAAGTCTYTTCACTATCTTTGTATTTTAGGCTTAAAAATGGACAAGAATATTTTGGTGTTAACTTGTTCCTGATTGTCTCCGTGAGCCCATAACTGGATTTTCACAGGAATAGTTGCCAAGCCCAGAATAGGTTTTTGTGTTTCTTGAAATTTCTGTCAACATTTGAGTGACTACTGCAGCATATGTGGCCAGTCTTTCTCATGCAAGAAGAGATTAACTTTTGTGTAGAAGAGTTCAAAAATGGAATATGCYGCACTAAAGAGGATGCTAAAAGAGATGAAATGACATTGAATAATTGTACATGTGTTATACTTCTGCAAAAACCAATAACAAGTAGGCATACTCTTTAAGGAACATATGTCTTGTATGGACCTTCTATGTAGTGGAGGCAATTAGGAAAAACTATAACACAAGAAAGTTGAAGACTGATCAATTAACYCATACATTCTTATCAGAAGGAATTACTTAAATCAGAGTCCCATTCTGTGCAGCAGCTGCTGGTAATAACTGTTTCATATTCAGCTTGKAAGTGATCCTGGAGGGATCAAAGTTTCAGAAGAGCCTCCAGAGCCAGAATCTAAAGTAATGCCTAAAGTTTTTGTTTCTAAGTCACACTTTGCCCCAAAGCATCTTAGTATATCATAAGCAGTGAAGAGCTGTAAGCCACGCTATTTTTTTAACCCAATTCTACATAAAGTAAACTGAGAAATAGAGCTTTGGTTAAGAACCATATGGAAAGTTTGGCRGGGGGAGAAAATCCAGATACGCAGGATACCAGCACAATTGCCTGAGCATCCCTTTCCATAAAACTTACATTTGACTATCCATCTTAACAACCCACATTTTGATACAGTAAGAGCTATCAGTATAAAATGGCAGTGAAATAGGTCTTGGGTGGAATTCTAGTCATGAGGACTTTAGGGTTCTTTCCCTAGGATAATTGTAAACTGGCTTTACATAACTGGGAGACTGTGTTTTTTACCTTTAAGAATAAATGATATTTCAGTGGTATACTGCTATTTAATAATGCTTTGAGTTTTATAGATGAAACAGTATAAAAGAATAATACATTTATCTAAAACTATTTATAATCTTGTAGTTTTAGCAGTATGATATCTTTAGGAAGATTTCTTTTTTTATATTGTACCGTGGAACTTTTGATGTGCAAGCCTGAAGACTCTGGAGAAAAGAAATGAAGACCACAACTATGAATGCAAGCGAGGACCAAAACTCCCATCTCTACTTCTTTGTTGTCCTATGAGTTTGTGCCTTGTTTGTCCTTACACACAGCTGCTTGCAAATCTGGTAATAAAATATAGTGCATAGAGGCCTATAATTCTTTTTTGGACTATTTTTCACCTTTCCCCTTAGTTGCAATAATTTTCTTTGACTAACAGCGCGGGTAATGATTCATACAATGCCTTACGAACAATGCACTATCCTGTCAACCTTTTGGTATGTCTGCCAGAGAGGAAAGTCAGCGTCTCTTTACCTTCAGTAAGTAAAAGAGCCTAAAAGGTTTTTCACAGAAATACACATCCTGCCTGCAAAGTCAGAGAAAAGAGAAATATAGAGCAGTTTGCTGCTCTTCACCAACCACCTTAATTTAATTTCTCTATTTTTTCAAATGCTACAGGAGAATTTTCTCCCTGTCTTCTGATTCTCAAGACTCCAGAGTGCATCTTACATATTTCTCTCTGAATGGTTCAGATCAATAACAGAATTTCAATTTTAAATGTGGAAAAGTAAGCTTCCAGTAACACCTACCAAATATGGTAATTTACTGTTTACCTGGCACCTCCTGTGTTGTGGAAGAGGTTGACAGCAGTCACAACAGGAACAAGCATGTCCTTTTGCATTTGGAATATGGTGTCATAATCAAGATTTTAAGAAATCTCTTTGTTTCAGCTCTCCCAATTAATTGCAAACTTTCATGAAGGCAAAGTATAGCTGACTGTGCAAATACAGTCAAAAATGAACTATTTTCACCAAGCATTTTTATTTTGGCAAATTCTAGTGGAACAAAAAAAAAAAAAAAAAAAAAAAGGGGGGGGGGAAAAAAAAAAAAAAAAAAAAAAAGATCTTTCATCAGATTTTTTCCAGCCAGTTCTATTTCCAGGTATTATGTCTCTGCTCTTTTGAAAAGCAATATAACATGAATCCTGAAATCTATTGCTCAGGATAACACTATTGATAAATATGGTAATACAGGTGTAGAAGGTGATCTAAAGTTACTCTAAGTCTGAAAACCTAAATGACCCCATCTATTCTGGTGGTGCAATCAGTCCTTACAACTAAATTATGGATGCAAACTCCATCATTCCTAAATGCAGTATTTCTAACAGGCTGATGACCCTGACATTTCTGTCTGTAAGCATTACTGACATGGCCAGTCTGCAACAATCTGTAACAGCAGAGCACTTTCGATCTCTATTCAGTTCATAAACCTTTTGTTATCTGTCAGTTGTCATTAGAGTTCAACTAATTTAGTTGTGCTGCTAGTAAACTGTGAATTAATTTTCCTCCTTTTCCATTTATAGATTATCTAACAGGGAAGTTGCTTTAATCTCTAACCTGTAACTTTATAGCTACATTTTAGGCAATCATAGAATTGCAAGGTTGGAAGGGACCTCTGGAGATCATCTAGTCCAACAGTCAGCGTAGCCCATACAGGGATTGAACCTGCGACCTTGGCAWTAGCAGCACCATGAGGTGCGACCAACCACCACCAGCTGAGCTAAACCTGCCTGAGAGTGGTGCTATGTTAGGCTAACTACGCTTCAGCTTTTAAAAAGCTTCAGATTGGCTCAGATTTTTTTTTTGCAAGACAAGGTACCTCACAAGCCACTTTTAAAGAAATCTTCAAGCATGAAAATTTGCTGCAGAAGTGTTTAGCCTGTAGCCAGAAGAAGCTTACACTTTTACAGTCCTAATTTAATTTTGCCCTAACATGCTTATCCTTGTCTGGCTTATTCAGTAAATTTCTAGCTGCTTCAAATATGCATTTTTTTTGTTCAATGATGGACACAGGTTACAAAACAACATATTTTCTCTGACTAACAGAGCCAASAAAAATGTTTCTAAAAAGAGTATGAACAGCACTGGTACTGAGATAGATGTTTATCTCTGGTAGAAACAGCTTGAGCGAAATAAGAATCTGACTGAATTTTCACTCAGGTACTTTCACTTACATAACTAAATCCTGGGCCTGGCTTCAGGCATATAGGAAGTCTTGCTGAAATCTGATTCATTCGAGATCTATATTTCCCATCCAGTTTTGCAGAATATCACAAATTTCTCTTGCGCTGCTTTTTTCATTTCCCTTTAATCTAAAAACTCTGAATCCATCTGCCTTTCCTTATCTCTCTCTGTCTCACTCATAACTCTCTCATTTAGGTTTTCATATAAAGTCTCCCAATAGGCCTCAGATGTGTATGTCATTCTGTTATTTTGGATAGTTTAGGCTTTGAGAAAGATCTGAGTCTGCTRTCATCTTCTTGACTCTGACCTCAGAGTAACTATTATGTAGAGAGCTATCCTGAAGAAGCGTTTAACTGAGCTTTGTGCATTTTTGGTGTTTTGTAAATAGTTACCTAAGCAAACAGACCAATACTCAAGCCTATAGAAAAAGTTGCTGGTGAGGTTTCAAAAGCCATGCTTTAAAGAAATTCCAGATTCAATAATCCAGAAAAGCTGTATATRCATGTTACCTCACTGTCCTCAGTTACCTGAGGACATATTGTCTCCATCATAAAAGCCTTATTTGGTGCAAGGGTGGACTATGCTCAGGGAAATAGTCAAGAGCATCTACTGACCATGACTGTTATCTGTAAGATGTCAGTTGATGTATGGCAGAAGGTAGTGTCCAGTGAAAAAGGCCAGGGGCTGCAGGAGGAGAAAGTAGCTTTGTGTTCCTGAAGCTTTCAGTGCTCCCTTGGAGAATGGAGCTCTACCATGGGCTCTGGGGCAATGTGGGACCTTCTCACAGCTGTCTGAAATCCAAGTTCAGAGCTTATATGCTGTTTGCACTCAGTRGAGAGAGGTGGTATCTGAGAGCCTGATGTCTGGATGACTGTGTGAATAATTATCCATATGTGTTTCTTACTTCCTTGGTGCAGAAATTTAGCCTCTGAAACTATTCATGTCCCCAAATGAAAACTTTTGAGAGTTRTTATCTGAGTGCACAATGTGCTAAATAGTGCTAAATCCTGGGAATAATCAAGCTTGTGCATTTGAAACATAACTTGAAATCAGCAGAGACGATTCCACATCAGAACAACGAAGGGAAGAAAACCTTCTTACCTCTCTTGAAGGCTATAGAGATTTAATAATTGCTACTTGCCTGTGAGAAAAGTGAGTTCCATAGAAAAGTGCGTGCTGAAATACCCACAYCTCTAATCAGAAGAACTGAGTAGCATGAGACACAAGGCCACACACTGCACAACGGAAAAAAAGGAACGTGATTTTTGTGCTCTATGGCAGGAGTGGGCAAGGTGATGGCACCCACAAGCTAAGCAACCTGTAGACAGGAGGCATTCTATTGCTCTCATAGTCATCTGARGAGGGACCTTCTCAGAAAGTCCAGGGGCCAGGAGTGGGAGAGGCCAGGAGTGGCAGCACAGAATCTGTTTCTTGGGAGGGTGGAAGTGAGGGTACTGGTGACAGCTCTCACGAGCTGAATAAAGACTGCTTAGACAGCACTTGCCAAGTCTGTAGTCTCATCAGAAGGGGTTGTGAGAGCCCTTGTCCAGATCATCAGATCCCTGTGCTGGACCCCCATTTGGTATTTAACTAGTGTTGGGGATTGCAGCAAACAGAAGCTGCAAGATAGGATTTTGTATGTAGCAAGGCAGTTGTCAGTGCAGGGGACAAGCAGGTCCTGGTGTTTGTGAAACAGTTTTGGGCCCTGCATCTARTTCTGTGAGCAATACTGACGTTTTTCAAGTCGAAGTTACTGCTGGGCAAGCCTAGTTCTAAACACCCAGTCAAACAGTGCTAAAGAGAGAAGGGAAGACCTGCCCAGGCCAGAGCATACATAGGTCATTAAGTACAGCGCTCAAAAGCAGCACTTTGTGCAAATGGGATCTGGAAACTTTGCTGAAGGTAGCATGGGATTCACCATCTGTGGTGGTGACACTGGCCCCAAATACAGGCTGGAACAATGACCCTGACTCAGAGCTCCTGAGGAAGGATGCAGGTCTGTAGGGGTGGGGCTGCAGGCAGTGCCTGATGCCTCCCCCTGGGACTGGAGCAGGCAGAGTTGGTGTCCTTGCTTGCTGGAGATATGTCCTTTGGGTGAACTTGTCACCATGATTAAGGAACTACAGGAAAGGGTGAGCAGACTCTGCATCATCAGGGAAGATGAAAAAGAGATTGACAGGGTCTTCAYAGAGACACTGCAAGGGAAAGTCTGAATCCCCAACTGCATAGAAGAAGGGGCAGCCAGAGGCTCAACAGCAATTGGAAACCTTGCAAGATGACAAAGGCTGGAGACTCGCAACTCCTGGCAGCAGGAGGATAGCTCCTTTTCTCACTGCAGATCTACAGCTGCAGAATAGATTCAAAGCCCTCATAGTGGATAAYGGGGATAAAGTCATGTCCAGCAAAACATTAGATCTGGCCAACCATGATCAGTGCAGCAGCACCTGGAGAAAGCTGTAAGTAACAGCAGAGGGAGACTCTCTCCCGTAAGGAATGGAAGCTCCCACCTGCTGACCTGACCTGCTGTCTAGGAAGTTTAATTGCTTGTTGTAGACTAAAATCTGGGATGTTGTGGAGACTGCTAGGACATGTCCAGCCTTTGGACTATTACACCCTGCCATACCCATGGTCACCAATGATCTCAAGTGTATCAAGAGTGATTACGTTGCTCTGGGGGTGAGAGTTAAGGATGTGGGKGGGCAGATGGTGTTATTCTTTATCTTGCCGGTACAGGGACAAAGCTTGGGAGGAGCAGACARACCCCATGGGTCAACACCTGATTTCATAACTGGTGCCAATGACAGGGATTTGGCTTTTATGACCAAAGGATCTWTTCTGAGGACTGAGAAGTGCTAGGATGCACTTGACAAAGTGAGGCAAGAGTATCTTTGCTAACAGGCTGGTCAACCTATTGAGGAGAGCTGTAAAGCAGGAACAATGATGGAAGAAAATCAGAAACCACAGTGAAATCAAGGAGCAGAGGTTGAGAGCAGAAGATGTAGGGTGACAGGAACAAAGAGACCTCAGAAATGATAAAATAAGGCAAGTCAACACCCTAGAGCTTTGTATGCCATCACAGAGCCAGAATATTATTAAAATAACAGACATGGTGGGAAAACTTGCATGGCTGGCATGCTTCAGYGGACCATTACAACATTGCAGGAAAGACAGGCAGTGAAAATGAGAAAGGGGGGATGCCCTCCATATTCACGAGCAGATTGAAGGTATGGGGCTCTAATATGAATTAGATAACATATGGTTGTGATGTTGTGGGTCAAGGATGCCAGTGGCCTCCAGAGGAAAGGCCAGTGACATGGGTGACATCATGATGGGAGTGTGTTACACCTTATCAGGGTGAGGAAGTGGATGAAGTTTTTAAACAATTYAAGGAAGTCTCTGGATCACATGCTGTTTCTTGTGGAGGACCTTAAAGTGCATGATGTCTGTTGGAAGGGCAACAGGGCAGGGTGCCAACAGTCAAGAAAATCACTGGATGATGTCAAGGACAACYTTTTGGTACCAGTACTGGATGAGCCAACAAGAGTGACACACAGTTGGATCTGTTATTCACTAGCAAGGAGGAACTGGTTGGGGATGTGTATTCAGTGACAGCTTTAGCTGTGGGGACCACAAGGTAGTGGAGTTCAAGTTCCTAAAGGGGTGARGAAGGAGAAGAGCAGAGTACAGACCCTGGACCTGAGGTAAGCAGACCTTCCTTACTTGATAAACTGGTAGGTGGCATCTTATGCGAGGCAGCTCTGAAAGGCAAAGGAGCTCAGGAAACTTGCCAGCCTTTAAGKCTTGCATGAATCATCCATTCCAGTATTCAGGAAAACAAGTGGATGTACCAGGATACTTGCTAAGAAGGGAATTAGCCTTTTACTCCAGTGCAAGGAGTAAAAGGCAGGAGTTGGAAGCAGAGAGAGGCTACAAAGGAGGAATTTAGAAATGTTGTTAGCCATACAGGGATGGTGTTAGGAAAGCCAAAGCTCAGCTGGAGTTGAGCTTTTTTAATTGGAGTTACAAGAGAGATCAAGGGCAACAAGATCTTCTACTGCAACATTAGTAGTAAAAGTTGAACAAGGAAAATGAGGTCCATTACTGAATGGGGCAGGTGATACAGTGACAGTAGACACAGATAAGGCTGAAGTACTGATGCCTTCTTTACCTCAGTCTTCACAAGCAAGGTCTTCTAGGCCTTAGTGAGAGTTCAAGGAGGAGACCTGCTGGGAGTGGGTAAGCATTACGTCAGGGATCACTTGAGAAAACTTAACCCATATGAGTCTGTGGGACTTGATGGACTGTACCCATGGCTGCTAGAGGGTTGGCTAATGTCCATGGAAGGCCACTCTCTGTCAGTTAGGAAAGGTCATTAAGAGCAAAGGGATGTTGTCAACAACTGGAGAAAGGCAGATGTTGAACAATTGTTCAACAGAGGCCAAAAGGATGATCCAGAGAACTAAGGCAGGGCAGCCTAGCCTCACTTTGACCCTCTCAAAATTATGGAGCAGGTCCTCTTGGAATGCACTTCTGAGCATTTGAAGGAGAAGAAGGTGACTGGGAGCAGCTGACTCTGATTTACTAAAGGTAAAATATGCTTGACCAATTTGATTGCCTTCTATAACAAAATAACTAGGTTTGTGGATGAGGGAAGATCAGTGATCCTGACATTTAGAAAGGCTTTTGATATCTCCCACAATATTCATGTATCCATGGTGGAAAGTTACAGTCTGAGTGGATGCACAACTAGATGGGCAAAAGAATGGTTCAATGATGGCTCACAGAAGGTAGTGGTTAATGGGTTGTACTCTACCTGGATACTTTAACTATTAGACTACTATAAGGATCTATCCTGGGATGTTATTGATCTTTATTGATCATCTTTATTGATGACCTGGAGGAGGTGATGGAGTGTGCTCTCATCAAGTTTGCAGGTGACACTAAATTGGAGGGGACTGACTGATACATTTGGGGGCAGAGCTGCCAACCATAGGGACCTAAACTGGCTGGAAGAATGGGCTAATAAAAACCTTATGGAATTAAACAAGGAAAAATGCAATGAGCTGTACTTGCAAAGGAAGAACCCTGTGCAATAACACAGGCTGCAGACTGACCAGCTCACAAACATCTCAGTGAAAAAGGACCTGGGAGTTTTGAAAGACAGCAAGYTGACCATGAACCAGCAGTGTGGCTTGGCAGCAAACAAGGCCGAAAGTATCTTGAGTCGTGTTAACTGAAGCATAGGCAGTAGAACTAGAGAAATGATCATCCCCCTCTACTCAACAGTCATTAGACCACATCTAGAATATTGTGTCTAATTTTGGGCCCCCCAAYACAGAAAAGAGATTGATAAAGAAGAAAGACTTCAGTGAAGGGTCACCAGGATGGTCAGGGGCTGGAGAACTTGCCCTGTGAGGAGAGGCTGAGGGAATGGGGATGAGATGGCTTTGAGGGGACTTAACATTTCCTGATAGTACTTATGGGGAGGTTACCAAGAAGCCACTGCCAGGCTATTCACAGATAGCAGGAGGACGAGAGCCAATGGGTGTAAGTTGAAACRAGAGATGTTCAGACTGGATTTAAGGAAAACATATTTCACAAAGAGGACAGTCAGGCAAAGGTACAAGTTGTCGAGAGAGATTGTGCAGTCTCCATCCTTGGATGTTTTCAAGACTCAACTGGCTAAAGCCCTGAGCAACCTGGTCTGATCTTATAACTGACCCTGCTTTGAGTTGGACAGGAGACTTCCTGACCTCTGATCTCTTCCAGTCAGAATTATCTGATGATCCTATGACATGCCATGAGGGATGCTGGAGAACGAAGTGTCATTGAATAGTATGTATGTGAGCATGTGAGTGAATAAATAAGAACTCACTGAATAATGCAGGTAAACCAAAATAATGAGTAGCTTCCCATTCCCTCAGCATCATCAATATTCTGCTCTGAAAAAGACTTGAGACCTTTGTTAAGATACAGCATGAGGTTAGCTAATTACCAGGTCATAACGAATRTCATCAAAAGAAGAAAATTTTGGTTTCTTTGGTGGTCTCAATTTCATTATTTCCTGACTTTGAGGAGCTTGACTTTTAGCTTTAGTGTCRTTTTAACATAGTTTTTGTGTAATACTATGTAAACAAAAACACAAGAGGTTTTACACTGAAAATGCGTTTTGATGTTCGTTCTATCATTGTGCAAAAGGTTCCTCTCCTTGACAGATTGTCTTACCAATATGGCTTGCTTTCTTAGCACTTAATCATGCATGAAGCATAAACAGGGTGAAGGGTGTTTCATTTCAAAGTCTATGCATGGTAATCTTGCTGGCTGCTGCACTGGCCAAGTACATTAGGATGTTATTCAGTCTGTTGGTTCAAGCAGCAGGCTTGTAAGTCTCAGGAGATAAATGCCCATATTTTTGTATCCTCATGTCAATCTTTGCCAACTGGACCTATGTCAGACTGCTTTTGGACTCTATCCTCAATAGATCAATGCATCTGTATGCATACTCACATCAATCACCTTTTCTACTATGAGCCAAGTCCTGAAATCTCTGTCTACACAAAACTCTCACTGACATCATCAGGGGCTCTCTGGACTGCAGGATTTGATACAACAGGGCATGTTTCAATAAAACCTGGAACAAGGTTCTATACGTAAATGTGGAAGACCTCTCAAYGCATGAATAATCTTTACCTGAAGAAATTTACCTTGATGATAAATCTCTTTTCTACATTTCTGCAGAGTCTCTGCTGCTGTTAACTTCTGGTCATTTTGCCCATCTTTCCCCTCATGGCCCTACCTAATCCATGCACAGAACCAGCATAACACATTCTCCTGGCCAAGAAAGCAGAYATACATCACAGTTGTGAATGTTATATTTCACATAACTGCTTCCTCATACAACAAATAAGGGTTATTTATATGTGTATATGTATATGCATAATTTGGAGGAAAACATTTTTGATTTACAAAAGGGGAAATAAAAATGTTAAGATGAAAATGTAGCTTATTTTATAGTGTGTAAGTGTAAGATCCTCTTGTCCTGCAAGATAGATGTATGTCTGCAAAACTGAAACTGCTGCTTTACTGGTRCTGTTTCTACATCTGCTCTCACAAGAGCAGCAGTGACAGGAACAAGGTCTGCAGAACTGATTACTATAAATTATCTTCCTCTTTAGTGGCAGTGTCCTACTTACCAAAAAATATATGCACAGAAAATGTTACTAGCATCACATCCATTCAGCTATCCTCTTACTTAAAGATACCAAAAAGATGCATCTGACATATCAAGATCTTTTAATTTTTAAAAAATATTTTAACGATGAATGCATTAGACTTTCACCTGCCTGCTGTCATCGGTATTGCACAAAAATATACAGGGAATCAGCCTGTACTTGGGGACATAATGTAGGAGACTGGTGTGACTGGTGTCAGATGTCACAGAACCTTTACCTCTGGAATTCATGATAGTTTGGTAAAATGAAACATAAAAATAATATAAATAGACTTTTTTATTATTTGCATGTTTGTTTTTGATTGCTAAGTTTTCTGAAAGTAGTAGTTTCTGGTAGGAATACCAGAATTGCAGCAGGGCCTTCTTACCCAGTATCCAGCTTCTGACAAGGCCAGAGACAACTGGAATTTAAGATCCAAGTTGTACTTTCTAACCTAGTTTCTAATGATAGAAGATTTCCACCATCAGTAGAAAAGAATGGTGCACTAACTGTTCAGAAGCATTAATAACCATCCCCTCTCTCTTTGGGCTATATTTTTAAATATGACACATGTACTTTTGGCAGCTAGGAGCAGTGGTTGAGTTTGCAGTAAGTGTTGCAGAGAGAGTTAAGTGTACGTAACTGGTTTAAGACATATACATGTGTAGTAAGCASCATCACAACTGTTAGTAGCAAGTGAACAAGCCATTTCCAATCCTAGAAATGTGAATTTTTGTAACTAGAACAGAAGGACTGCATTTCATAGCTAGAGAATTTAATACTTATAATCTATGGAACAGGAAAAGAAAGGGTTTACAAAGTCCAGTATAAAGCCCATGACATATGGACATGTTAGTAGTTCTGCTTAGAATATGAGGATTAAATAGTGATTTAGCAACATTATTTTTAAGGCGCAGGCAATTTAATATAAAAACATTGTAGCCAAATACCAAATTATATTTCAGGAAWTAAATATTTGACCTGATCTGTGCTGAACACAAGTCACAACATTATTTGGTTTACTCAGCAACAYATTTTAGTGCTTATCTCTATTGAGTACAATGTCTCATTTAGTGCTTAAGGAGCCTACATGCATACAAAACTACAAAACTACAGCTGTGTTCATAAACCACTTGTAATGCAAAGGTACCCATTTTTCATGTTCAAATGCCAAATGGAACCCCAAAAGATGCATTTTATATGTGAAAGTTACACAGATTCAAATTTTACAGATGTACCTCAGGGCTCATGTTTTCAATTGTTTGACACCTCTTTTATAACAGACACAAAATAGATCAAAGATATCAAATATCATACAGGCATTGAAACACTACCTTGTAGTTTTCGGTGCTGAAAATGCTCTCCTGAGGTACATAATGCATATCCTGTAAAATAAGTTGCTTGCTTCTCTCTGAGTTCAATTGACATGGACACTTTACTTGAAAGGTAGGGCTTAAATACAAGGCTATATGTTCTGATAATTCTTTCAATGATTTTTAGATATTCTTAGATTATTAGGTTTTCTCCAGAGCTATAACGCATATAACACAGTCTTCTGTAATRAGTGAGGAAGGGCAGTTACCGTATTTGGCACATTTTTTTAATTTTAGACTTAGAAGTGCCTTCAAAGCTTTATTCTAAGATTATTTATACCATTGTTAGTGTTTCTATACATCCATACTTTCTTGGGGATTTATATTGAAAGAATAAAGGAAAAAATAATTCTGATTTTCACTGGTCTTCATAGTTTTGTTCAGGAACAGGAAAGCTCAGGAGAATCCTAGGCAGTGCGATACTATGAGCATCACCCTGGAGTGCTTACTGCAGGTCAGATTGCAACTAGATCCTGCCCCATTAGCTGGTCCCCTCCCTCCAAGTTTTCAGTCACTCAAAACTTTAAGCCTTTATAAAGAAACAAGATTATTTTGGAGCTAAGCAATAGGATGAAAGAGCCCATRAATAATGCTTCATTGGTTTATTTTGCTTTATAAATCTTCACAGTTCTTCAATTTTCAGCAAACAGAGCTGAATGAAGGCCAGGAAGATACACTTTGACACATAATACATCTATCTTCTCTTCCTWTATTGAATGGCAAGAATAGGGGTAGAGTGAAAAGGTCCAGTCTGAACAGCAGGGAAAAAAAAAAAAAAAGCCTTTCACATAAAGCTGTAAGTYATCCCTTATTTTATATTCTCCATCAGACAGAGTCATAGAAACATTTTTAGCCTAGTAATAAGACAAATTATATTGGTAAATTCCTTCTGGGTAAATGGACTAAGGCAGTCTCAGTGTTCTTCTTCTGTACCCTACAGTGCTCTGCTAGGATATGTTGYGCAGAGTTGCATCCAAGGAATTTTATTCCTTAGAGCAATTGCTTCACATTCTCTGCACACAGGTGAATGGCAGTATTTCAGTGTATTAGTCACATTTTCTTGCTCTTCTTTATTCTGCATTTTAAATAGAAATGTTGACTGTAAGCTCAATCTAGAKTTTAGTTATTTCACTCCAGAGCCTTGGTGCAGACGTGAAATTCTACATACCCCATGAGGCACTACTCAAAAACACTGCCCAAGAAGAAACTAATCTTCAGTGTTGAGTTTACTCTTTAGTCTAGTACTAGTGGGAGGGGAAATGATTTTTTCCGACTGACAGAAGCCCAGAAGTACAAAATTCACTTTTACATGTATTTTAYGTCATGACTTGAACTTACTGATTGTGGTTCCCTTATTACTTTGTGGGTTTTGTTTGTTTGTTTGCTTCTAAAGGTCTTTTAAAAACTTMATAAAAGAGCTACTGGGTTTATTGGAGAATTTGCTGGGCCAAATCCTCTACTGTGCAAGAGATCAAACCAGATGAATGCAATGGTTCTTTTTGGCTCCAAAATCAAGAACTTCTAAAGAAAAACATATATTTTCTCTGTCCTTGTACTAACCCTGGTCACTTCAAAATAATAATGCTCACTGACAGAATTAATACAAGTGCAATTTCTGCTCTACAGATGTTTAAGTCTATACWGATGCTTGGTAGCAAACTGAGGACACATCTAGTGCGTATCTGCAGCTAGCCAAGGCCCAAGTCATTAAATCTGCAACACGTGGTAAGAGATCATATAAGTTTTCCAGCTGGTGTCCAGCATTGTATAGAGGTATTGTCATGGARTTGCACACAAGTTATTCAGTCCTAATGAGAGTAATTAGCTGAGGGAGAGTAACCCAAAGACACAGCTAATCTTGCTTCCAGTTGCCAGCTGTGTGCATGTAGCTTGTTGTATGCCTAAACATTACCGTTTCCTGAAGTTTCAATTTGGAGGTTAGTCTTTTTTGTTAAACAGAAGGGCAGATTTTAAAAAGAAAGCAACCAATATGAAAAAACCCTCATATCTTAGAAAGTTTAGTTTTACCTGTGTTAAGGCTATATACGATGAGTTGTGAAAATGTGGCAAGCAGGACAATGTCTCAACTGATATTATTTACAGGAACTAAAATCCTGCGTAAATCTCAATTTATACAGGTGTGCTGTCAAAGACAGCCAAAACATTACACAGATGGCTCTTACAGCTAAAAAGATGGAACCAGTGTGTGCTGAAGTGCTAAACTAGCTTTTGACAGCATTATTCTCTTGCAGGACAGGCAGAGCTTGTTCTTCAGTTCACTGCATTCCCTAGTTCAGTTAAGTGACTACTTAAATCAAACATGGAAAACCAACTTAGAGCTGAAAAAGCAGAGAGGCCGACATTCSTTTTCAGACTGAAGAAAAAAACGGGAGGGGAAGAGGAGGAGATCTGCTACTACTTCTGAAATYTTATGAAGATTGTGACCAGAAAGAACTACTGCTGTGCAATTCACTAGTAGRTACTATTTTCTTAGTTAGTAAGTCAGCTAGTTTTGAATGTAAAGCTATTTTTTCCCCATTGAAAGTGTTCTTAGTACATTTCAGGTGGTTTTCTTTCATTTTGTGCATTTTAATTGAATTCCTGTTACTCTCCTTATGCAGCCTAGTCCAAATCATAAACAAGAAAGGARCTGGCAAATAAGAAGTGAGGTAGTTTCACAGTTTGTAGTGTGATAGAAATGTTGGAGAGAGAGAAAGAAAGGATAAGAATAAATACTAAGSTGTTTCATTGTTTATATCAGGAGGATTCAGCTTGTGATCTGCAGGGTTTGTGCAGTCTGCTAAGAGAGCTCTGAGATCGTTCTAGCCTTGTCCAAGCTGCCCTCTTTGCTAGGGTGTCCTGCCACTGCTTGGGTGCACATCCAGGTGTGTGGCAGGACAGGGACCAAAGGACCTCCAGGGAAGGTGGCAGCAAGGATGTATGCCCCAGCTGCACAATGCACAAGGCTTGTGATCCTTTGGGACCCATGTCTAAGAAGGCCTGAGAAAAGAGGAAATCCACAGAGGTTGTGGGAAACACCTACATAGTGGTCACKTTCTTTACAGGTGTTCCTCAGATTCCAAGAAAAAGCAAACATGGGCAAGAAATGCACATATGCAAAGCTAATGTGGCATCAGTGCCACTTTGTGCATGCAGTAAGTCTAAAAGCTCAGGAAGTATCAGATCTAACACACAAATGCAGAGCTGCCCTACTGCTCATGCACAAAGTGTGGTCTGATCCTAGAAGAAGGTCTAATGTCCACTGTACACTACTTGCTTAAACAATTGCGAGTACATTATGATGTACAGTAGCAAAAGAAACAAATGGGCATCTTTAATASGTTCCAACCAGTGTTAATCAACACTTATTTTGGAAAAAAGGATCATGAAAACAAAATAAAAATCAACTATTTAAATAGAAGTTTTCAGCTTGCTGATTTAAGATGCTGATGCTTAAATCTCTCTGCTTTAATCAATGCACACTACCAAGCTGCCATGTTAGTATTCAGAAATTATCCATACCTTCATGATTAGGTCAGGAAACCAGCCCCCTTCTAAGCAGAGAGGAAATTAATGCATTAAAGAAATTAATGTAAAWTTTTTGATATTCTTTAGGGAATCTTTTTTTTTTTTTGTAAAGAGATTCATTAGGAGATCATATTACTTTAGTGTATATGAATGAAAATTCTTTGCAGTAGAAGTGCCAGCCATGAAGTAGAATGGTACATGTTGATTAAAAGGAATCAAAAGGAGAAAAGGGATTATTGCTTTTTCAGAGGTGCAAATTTCAAATTTTAAGTCAGACTGTAGTGAAAAGGTGCTTGTCTGCACAGTTKATTTATAAGTATTGTCTATCAAAGTTCTTTGAGGAAAATAGGCAGTTTGCTAGACTCTGGCAGTACTTAGGACTTCCCAGTTTTTATTCAGTTCAAGCTACTGCTTCTCCGTATTTCATATGTTTTCTAGATTTCAAGAACTTAACAATGGTATGACTATACTGACCCCACTTCTTATGCTACAAGCTATTTTCCATGGGAAAATACAGTCTTTTGCATTTTAATAGATTCCGAATGGGCTACTCCAGCTTGCTCTGCTGGGAACACGAGCTAAAAAAAGAGGTCATTGTATAAGAACAACAAAAAATACTAACTGTATGTAGTTTCTCATTACAATTCCATACAAGCTCCCCTTTCAATGTATGATGGGAACCATATTTATAAGTTAGGTAGGTTGGCTTTAGAACCATGACTTTGTATCCTTAAATTTCCATAGGCRTACAATTTGCACTACTTAAATAGGCTTTCATGGTGAGGGAAGGGGAAATTTATCTGTTCCTTTGGTAAGAAAAGCAGCCAGTTGATGATGAGGTGGAACAGTGATTTGCAACTGCAGAAATGTTTATATAGCTTACTATCAAGCTGGTGCCAAATGAAAGAAATTGCTAGAAAATAACATTAATGATTCTTTGAATATTGATGAATTGGAGCTGGATTTTACTATACTGTTGATCATCTCCAAGAAATTTTATWCATTTTCATTGTATTGTGGAGATGGTAGTACAGTTGTTTCATCTGTTTCAATCATTAAAACTATCTTCACGTTTTATACAGAAAAGGTAGCTCCTGATAATTTTTATTTCTGAAAGTTCAGGAGACTCTCTTTCTCCCTTCAAAAGATGTGAAACTGCTTTGTTGGTTCCTTAGATGGAGAATTGTTGTGAGAAGATTAAAAAGAGAGTATATGTATATATAAATATACATATAATACTCTTTTTTATATAGTATATATAAATCAGAATATATGTAATTCTGCTTTTGGCTTCCTGGAATTTTTGTGCCTGTAGTGCTCGTTTTCTTAATCTAAAACCAACATCTTGGAGCTAGAAAGAGCAAGCATTCCTCTTTGTGATTAGGAAACGTAACTTGTCCCATGGTTGTCTAAGGCATGTTGCAGTCCTTCCATACCTGCTCGTRTCTCAGCTGGATTCTCATGCATTTAACTGAGATGCAGCTAAAGCAGARAGGATTTGCCTCATGGCCTTTCTTTTGGATCACAAAGTCTTTTAGGGTTTCTGCAGGACCAAGCGGTAGCTGGTTTTATAACACATACTGGCTCTCCCACATCACAATATTTGGAGCTGGATCTGAACTCCAGATAGCAGGAGAAGGTAGCAGTAATATTGATAGCTATGGCAGTGCCTACTCCATGTTTGTATGTGCTACRAAGTAGGATCTCCTGCAACAGTTGGAGGGTTTCCACTAGCTGTCAACTTTATCAGGAATATTATTATTATTATCAGGAATAATGTCAAGATATGGGCAAAATAAAGGGACTTGATTTATCTGAAAGACCACTGTATWTTTATGCATTGCCTTCTTTCCACTTCTGATTTCAGATAGACATGAATGTTGGTAGTTCCATTTTTGCTCTGCTACTATTTTGTTTATCTTGATCATCAGTCCCTAATATTACAAAAATTACACTATTCCTCTATCATTATTCTGACCCAGTTTTGTTTACAGCATCCTGATTTCTTTTCTATGGCCAATTTAACACTTCTTTAATTGACATTTCTTAATAGGTAATTTCAGCTGTGCATTAGGAAAGGTATCTAGTAAGTTCTAGATTGCATCAGTGGATGACCTAGCATTCAAGCATATCAAGTTATTTTTAAAAATTAAAAAACAAGTACGAAAAGAATCAATATTTATTACTTCAGAAATTAAGAATAATATCTGAACTAAATCAGGAGGTTTGCAATCAGATGAATAGTAAGCAGTCATTTATTGTTTACAGGGGGTTGGATTAGATGGTCTCCCAAAATCCCTTCCAAACTCAACTATTCTGTGATTCTGTAAGTAGAGGAGCTTCCATATGGAAAAGTTTGCCCAACTTTAGCAGGCTAAATAAAAGAATTGCAAATGAAATCACTCTGTGAGTTGTTTAGAGAAATGAATTTGTCTTTTCTTGGTATAACATCAGCAGAATTAAACTCCAAGGAGTGAATGGAAGCCACTGAAGGGGAGGGTTTGTCGGTCCATGTCCTGCTGGAGACCTTTAGAGAGTGAGGAAGCTGATTGTGTTACCCTGTGTATGCTTGTTGATTCAAGAACAATTTTTTGGGTAATATGAAGTGCGAGTTGCAGGCACACTTCACTGTGGATTTACATGCTCAACAAGGCTCAGGGCAGGCAGGAGTGAGAGCAGGGTSCCGGCAGGCATGGTGGCTGTGGCATGCTGCTCAGCAGCCCAGGCCCATCTTAGGATCTGCAGCTCTTCCTGGAGGGTCGAGGCCCACAGTCTCACAAGGCCAACAGTCAGACTTGCCATTGGCAGAGAAGGCTGCCCATGGTTATCCAGCGTGGTCCTGCTTGAGGCTGGTGGTGAGATGGGAGCAGACCTCTCGCCTGCCTCCATGGGCCAGATGCCAGTACACACAGGATGGAAGGACAGTGGCAGGACAGCGTCCTCTTTGGTCTCAYCGTCAGCCCTGTTGAAGGCTTTTATTGAATAGAGGATGAAGTTTGAGGTGACTATAAAACTCTMCCCAGAGCTAAAGGCAGTGCACTGAAGTCTTGGAAGTCTTTCACGGAACAGTGTGTCTGACATATGAATTGTTATTCAAAGTTGAAATTCTCTTTCCAGCTGTGTCTGCTTTGTCTGGCAAGAATGTGAAGTTTTTATAGATATCTATAGTATGACCTTTTCACAAAACAGATACTATATAAGTAGAATGTGTCATAAACACTCATTACTCCCAGAACTTACCAAAAAATTCCCAATATTGACAAGGATATGAACATCTTCAAAAATTAAACTTAGATGATGACAGCAATAAATAACAGCCCTTCTAAAAGCCATATGACAGAATAATTCTCTCAAATGTGTTATGCAGTCATCTGGACATGCTGCTAAGTATAAAATATAGCACAATTACAGATCTTTATCTCTCAAATCAAGATCATTCCCTTTACGATTTTCCCCTGGCAAAATCACAATGTAATTATTGTGTTTATATTAACATTTCTTGCGGAATATTGTCTTCTCACACTGAAATTATTTGAAGTCACATAGTGAGATTTAATCTTCTTTATAAAATAATTCAAGAAGGATAAAAAATACTTTCAAATAAGTTTTTAAGTTTATTTTTATTTGCTTCTGAGGCATAAATAAGTATTTAGCAAAAACATGGTTTGAAAATTAAATTTAACTGGAAAAGTTAAATACTTTAAATGAAAAAGGAAATATCTTTTTTGAATTCAGCATATTCATGAAAACTTAAGCTAAAGGAAACACAGTTAATGAATTTTCTTGAAAGACAACATTAGCAGTCCCTTTCATTCGTGAATAGAAGTTCTTTCTATAAAGAAAAATAAATCAATGAGGAAGATAGCAACAGCCTAATTAAGAAGAAGTGAGAAAAGGCTTTCACCAATAGTTGAGTCTGCAGTCTCTTGGGATCAATTTTCCAGTTTCCAGAATGCTTGCAGATGGGAGCACACAGTAGTTTCCTTGGATATTTTATTCTCCATAGCTACATTGCTTTGTGAGGAGGGATCATTTCTGTTCATCATGAATGTTGAATGTCTTTGTGACAGATGCATCTTGTGATCTAAAAGGCTCTATCTGCCTCACCGCACTGCCAATGATCCCCCTTGCAGAAGGCACTTCTGGTATAATCTAGCAGCCTATASAAGCAGAAAAGTTCCTATAGAATTAACAGTTAATGAAAATGTGTTTAACCCTTCCGTCTGTGCTAAGGCTATAGTGCACTAGCATACTAAACAGGACAAAGCCCTGGTCAGTGATACTGTTCATTTGTTAGTATGTTCCCTCTGTACATTTTTGACCCATGCCAACTAGCATTTTCCTAGCCAATGTCAAACAAGGTTCAGAGGATAACATGGCCTAGGCCTTGTCCCAATAGACATAAAAGAGGCCAAAGGAATATAGTTTATCTTTTCAGACACAAGCTATGCAGCGACATTGTCTTCAGGGCTAGAGAACAGGTCTTGGATCATTTTCATTACTAGCTCTTGCTACTAGGTTATTTACCACAACAGAAGTGTTTAACGGTATGTTAACAAGTACTTGCTAGGATCTTTCTGTCAAGAAAAGATATGTGAGCCAACAGGTTTTAAAGCACATGTTTAAACTTATATTGCTGACAAAATTCTACTTTAACATAGCTTGACCAGTTGTGATGCCCAAGGCTAAAATACAGCATGCTTATATTGAGGGAAGTTTGAAAACACAGTAATTATTTGTAAAACATAGTTAGTGTCTTGGGGTCTGGTTTGTGAGAATTTGGCTGATGTTTATTACAGCAGAATAACGTATTTTTTTGTGTATTCCTCAGCTTTTGATTTTTCCCACCTGTTTTAACATGTAGTTTACACACTCTGCCAGGTGGGAAAGCAATCAGTGCTTGGGGTTGATAACACAACAGCAGGACTGTATGAAACACTCCAAGACATCATTGCTCTTAGAATTGCTCTTTTAAGCCTCTGCGTTTCCCCATATTTAAGATTTCTTTGTCAAAATTTCCAGATCCTATMATCTCTCTTTATCCTCTCCATTAAAAAAAAATAGGGTTGCTTTTATTTGGCTTGATGACAAATGGTCCAATGGTGACTAGCTCTGTTTCCAAAGCTTGTCCCAAGTGATGYTTCTGTCCTTCACCGCAGGGAACCCTTAAGCAATGTAAACCACAATGTGTGGACCACATTCCTCCTGTGTTGTCCACTGGAATCCAGCCTCCCCCAAAGAGTCACACACAGGGAGATGAGGAGACGAGAAGGAAACACAACCATCAGCTTTTTCCTCAGCACGGCATGAGACAAAATGCTGCAATGCCTGTGCAGGTATAAACCAGCCATCAGCTGCTCTTACTCCTTTTCTCAGTGCTTATGCAGAGACTTTCTGCCAGTTGTTAGCAAATCTGAAAAACATTTGTTTTCTATTATAGAAACCAGTGGCTAACAGCTGCACTTGTTGTCTCCAGCATTGTAAACCTGTCATCAGCGCTGTGTTGTTTACATATGGCTACAAGACCTTGTAGCCGAGATTCCCTATGCTGTGCAACAGCGGCAAATGCTTTCATGACAGCTGTGTCAACTGGAAGCAGCACAGAGAGCTTATTTGTTTCAACAGACGCCTCCGTAACCCACACCCCAAAGACACAAATCAGATTCTTTCGTTCTTTTTAATGAGCTCAATGTTAATAATAGATCAGCTGCAGTGCAGATGCTGGGATAGAAATAGTGGCATTTCCCTAACAAGGCACATAATTCTASTAGAAATAATGGATTTCAACTGAAATAGTTACAGCCAGCCAGGCAGCACTTATAATTCATGACCAAGTGTCCAAAATGAAATCAAAATCTGTGAAACATGCAAAGGTGCTAATTTTCTACATCAGTGGAATTTATCAAGTTCTCGCTGATTAATAWGAAAAGTTTTGGGGTTGTTCAATTAATAGGGCTTTGTTTTGCTTGCATAGACTTTTGAAAGACATTGATTCAGTTATTACAGGACCTTCTAGATTGGCAGAATGTTTTTAAAACAGTAAATCAATTCTCTCTGGATTGTAACTGGCAGTTATTAAATAGGAGATTTTTCATCTCTATCTTAGTGACAAGATTCCTATTAATTGAGATAAACTGTGATCTGAGGATTTTTGGATATACACATACCAAGTTTTTTCTCAGAAAATCAGAGCTAAAATCATTGTTTTTTCCAGCATCTCCCATTATATAATAAAAATTTATTAATCCTCCCTGTTCAAAGGGGATCACTTACTAGGATTCTATATATAGGATGATTTGAAGCTGCTTGGCAAGAGAGAAAGATAAAAGCAAAACATATAAATAAGCATTCACTTCAGAACACATACTACTCCACAGAACTTTGTCCCCAGATCATTAAAAGTGAGGTTAACTTGTTTATCTGCAAAGTAGGGATCACTCCATTAGCTCTAAAAAGGAGAGTTGTAGGCAGATGTTTTTCAAYTCTGCCAGTGTATGCCAGCTCCAAATCTAGCTAAAAAATATCTAATCCACTCATGATGGAGTAGATGTCAGTCCTGCCAGAGAGTGGAACAATTTKAGATTGGGAAGAACTGTTGAATAAGTTCTGGGCGAGGTAACCCTCTCTTTACTTTTCAAAGAGCTTTCATAGAATCACAGAATCATAGAACGGGTAAGGTTAGAAGGGACCTCTGGAGATCATCTAGTCCAACCTCCCTGCTTAGCAGGGTCACCTACAGCATGTTAGRCAGGGTTGCATCCAGGTGGGCCTTGAATATCTCCAGAGAAGGAGACTCCACAGCCTCTCTGGGCAACCTGGTCCAGTGCTCTGTCACTGCTTTGTTGTGCACACCTTCATCTTCTTTAGCCACTTTGTCAGCTGGTAATGAAATGCTGTAACATTTCCAGGTCTTGTCAACAAGAGGTGATACCAGCACCCAGCATAGGACAGAACAGCATGATGGGTGCACAAAACACTAGTAGAGGCAAGGGACTGAAGGGTGTATACTGAACACCAGTATTTCCATGATGTCTCAGATATTATGTTTCTGACTGCTGCTCCCCTCCAGTGGGACTCCCATTGCAAATACCCTTATCTTGCAGCTGAGGGCTCATTCTCCTGCTAGCCAGTGCTGCCTAGGGAAAATGCCAGTCCCTGTGGCTCTGCTGGCCACACACCCCTCGTATCAAACCACAGTCGCTTTTGAGGATACTTTGATTAGTAGCCTTATCCCTTCACCTCTTTCTAATGACCTAGATTTGTGGATTGGTCACAACATTGCTAAATAGCCTTTAGTCTTTGATCTACCCAAAGTGCTTTGATCTCATTCTATCTAAAATATTTTCTTTARAAGTTTTGTCTTTGAACAAGGATTGAGTGCATCAGCCTGAACTATTGCTTAATATTAAGTATTATATATTATGCTAAATTACATAGGATTTTAAAAATTACCTCTAAATGTCTCATAATTGTTAATCATCAGAGTCTTCCAAGCCTCACAGTACAATCAAAGAACATTTTTTGCATTTGTGGTGTTTTACTAGACACTGTAAAGGTTATGACATTCTCATTCAATACTTCTTACTTCCCTAACATTAACGACAGAAATGGGCAGCAAAATGTAACACTTTTAGAATAGATTAATTTCAGTCCCCTATTTGTATTCATTGGTTTTATTACCAACATCACATGTTATCTGTTATGGTCTGGCATTTTAAAAGGGAGGATGACTTTATGCAGTAAGGGCAACAACTAATAAAATAGTAAAATGATATGATGTTCCATCTGATAAATATATATCACCATTTCTTAAAACTACACTTACTGACCAGCCAACAAAAGGGGAATTAATCTAATTTATGGTTGTATCATTTTTATCTAGGAATGTGTACATTAGTCTTTATGTGATTAATATACAGCAGTGGTAGAGAACCCTTTTCAGCCACTGAGTAATTAGTTGTTGCTTGATGTGAGGCCATAACACTGTCTACTGAAAAGCAATTATAATATATCATGTACTGGCTAACTCAGACTTTTAAGTTTGGGGCTCTTTGACAAGAAGAGCTATAGCTTTTGTGTTTGGTCATATTGCAGCTGTTCCACATGTAAAGCCTGAAAAATTTCATGAACAGCTTTTGTTGAAAGAAAAGCATGAAAGCAGAAATAGCAATAACAGCAGTAGTGAAAAAAACACTGAGTTTGGTTGAATTTTGGGGAATAACTTCAGTCATTCTTCCCCGAAATGAGCATATGGATTGCAATATGTCTTATCCATTTTGGATGCTATTTAAGTTTGAACAAGTAGAGAACTGTGTTTTAAGACCCCCTCTAATTTTGAATTTTTGAATATTCCTCTTTCTCTATTTCCTTCTTCCTCCCCAAAAAATTGTTCAGTCTGAAGGGGTCCCACACTTATATGCTATATTGCAAGTTTGAGAGTTAATTGTATATAATTCCAAATCCGTGTCTTCCACTGAATCAAATAAAGTTCCAAATTTTGAAATGTTATTAAAATTACTGAGATTTAGACAGGAAGAAACAGGTCAATTTTTGTGAAAGTGATCACGGGCACTTTTCAGGCATCTGTATATGTATTTGTAGCATAAGTATACACTGAGTTGTTTATATAAATTGCCTTAATCAGATTCACTCTTCATAGAACTTGCAAAGCGAACTCGGGCAATGGAAAATGAAGAGAGATAAAACTGAAAGTATCCTAGTATGGATGTGGATAAATAGGCAAAACAGGAGTAGCTGAAACTGATACCTGAAAGATTCTGGGTATTTTCAGATAGCAGAGCTGCAAAATACAGAAATCTCTTCTGAGTTGTTTGTGTAATTTAAATATCTTACAGCAAAACCAGGACTGTCTAAAGTTACAGTGCTGCCAGGGCTGAGCCCATGAGCAGAAACGCATTGACCTGCAGTGACTCAGGTGTTCCAGATCTGGAGTTAAAGCAGTACGCTTGCCTATAGCACTAAGGGGTTATGGTTACATTCACTAGGAGAAATCTTGATAGCTGTGTACCTGTTTTTGATGAAGGAAGTAGAACAAGCTGCACTGGTATGAAATACTTTTATAGGGTACCACTGTGGTTCAACTACAGCTATGTGTGTTCAGCTATTTCTTTTAAAATAGTTTATCTTATACATRCAGTCATACAAAGCTCTGTTTAGTCCAGATCTCTGCCTTATATCTAAATCTTCTGTTTTAAGTCCTGATTTTTCTGTTACTTTGGCTCGAATACTTGTTTTGAAGAACAGGTCATTTGATCACATGATCGCCTGCTTAAAAACTACCAGCAATTTGTGTAGTTTATACTCTTATTGGTCTAGCTTCTCAGGAGTTAGGGAAAGTGGATCTTCTGCTTCTTTTCTTTCCTTCTTTTCTTTCTTTCTTCTCTTTTTTTTTTTTTTTTTTTTGGTGGGGGGGATGTCTGATTTACACATTTGCTTTTGTTCTAATTTCACAGACTTAAGGATCAGATTTCAGTGTCATCACCAAACTAGCTGAAGTCTCCAGTTCCCAAAAAATGCAGCTGGTCACTACAAAAGTGTTATATTGCTTTTTGTTATTCTGGCATTAGAATATTTTTTCCAAATGAATGGTGTTAGAGAAGACCCAAAAAATAGGGTATAGTCAAATCCATATTTGTCTGTTTACAAGAATGCATGCAGTCTATTTGAACGTATAGGTTTTTGTTCAGGTTAGTGAACTCTGTCACTAATATTGGTGTGTCTGTTTAATTTATAAGGACTGAGTTGGCATTTAGGCTGGCCAAGTTAACAATATGCATTGTTTCTCTGTCAGCGGTGAGAAGGCCTTCTTCCTGGGCAAAGATGAAATGCATACGCTGCATTCATGCATATGCTGAAGTCTGGYGGAGTAGTACAAGAAATACTAGTCTTGAAATGGCGCTCCATCCTGACAACGGCTTGTTATAGGAGTTTTCGATTGTTTGTAGCAATAAAGGTGTTATATCTGGCTATGGTTACTAACTACGTGTTGTTTTCCTTGGCAGGCTGAAAACGTATCCTTTGCCATTGCTTGTCTGCCCACTACTCTTYGCTGAGCTGTTGTGGCWCCTTTGGCGATCAACAGATCACTTMAAGTAAGTTTAAAACATAGCAGTGAAAACATGGAGCAAGCACAGAAGATTCAGATACAGTTAAGCAAGCAAAACAAAGAATAAAATCCTAAAGATATGGAAATAAGTGTAACGCTTCTGATGGTTCAGCACTATTCCTTGTCTGAAGTCTGCACTTGTGGAGATGAGTGTTTCATAAAGCTGTGGACTAAGCAAGGACTGAAAATATAGAGATGGCACGCACAAAATGGTGGCTTTGCCAGCCAGAGAATGTTAACCCACTGCTATAACTATTTTATGCCATTCCCTTATGCTATGCTGTGAAGGTGCCAGTTTTCTGAGAAGGCTTATTTACAGTAAACTTTAATTTGGAAGTCCCTGTTCAAGTTTCTCATTCATCTGATCTTTCTGCCCTGATATATAAACAAACATCCCATATGAAGAGTTCTTTTAAATTATAAAGAGCAAATGATCTGTTTAGCTTAATAATGTTGTCACAAGCACAAATAAACTGGCCAGCAATGTATTCAGAGTAGAAATGAGAAGGAGGTTTGTAAGGAGCAGAGCACCGAAATTCAGACATAGACTTCTAGTAGGAATTGGGTGGATGAAAAATTTGAACGACTTTCATAGTAAGGCTCATGAAAGGGATTTAGGGCAATTTTTGCCTATAGTAACAAGGACATAAACACAATGACCCAGGATGCCCCTTCTCTTAAGTTTTCAAACTACATTTTAAATATATTCTCTTTCCTTGAAGTAATTTTGACTAGATTCATCCCTGAAGCTTGCTTGTCTCCCTCGTTTAGAACTGAGAATATTCTGTGTCTCTACAGGCATAACTAAAAAAGTTATGAATCAGTATTTTGGGTGGGTAAAAAGAGTGACAGCTGAAGAGAATGTGTTAAAGTCCTTTCTTCTCTGTGCAAGGCTAAGCAACGTTGCTTGTGATCATTTATTTAGCTTGTGTCATTATGGGATCCAAGTTAAATGAAGAACTTCTGACAAGGCTGAGCAGTTCGTATGCTCCCAGAATGTCTGCTTTTTCTAATCTAGTTGTTACCATCTGGGCACTGTGGACAAGAAAAAGCAGAAGRTCCTTGATCAGCTAAGCCAGATGGTTCATGTGTCGCTTCCAACAATAAAATACCTCTAAAATGAAATACAATGAAGTATACAATTGCTTTTTCATTAAATTTGAATGGATGCACACAGGATCATACCTTGAAGTCTTACAATCATTTTAAAGTTGTCCAGTTGTCCACTTACACCATCAGCAATTTACCCAGATTTTACTCAGTCTTTGACTTGAGTAAGTCCCTCCCTGAGGAAAGATCTCAATATGGCCTTTGCTAATTAAATGATGAGTCACTATTACTATGAGCTGTGAAAGGAGCAGTTCTCACTGTGCTGATTTCTTTAAAACCTGTACAGCTCTGTATGTTAATACATAAATAAATATTTTTCAGAGTCCTTCTCTGTAGCACAGAGTAGATACAGAGCAAGGCTCCATGATGTTTACAGCACTGCTGGGTTTTATATACGGATCTTCCTGGGTCCTAAGAAGAATTTTTATGGGGCCAGTTCTTCTGACCTTTGAAAACTGCACCTTAAACCCTAGTCAAGATCAGGAACATACTGATATAGGAGATACTCTGAGAGCAACATGGGTATGTTGGGGAAGGACATGGCTATTCTGCTTTTGCTTAACCTCAGCACTGCTTTAGATGTCTTTGCATTCTACTTTTCTTTGGTTTTCTTGATGGCTTATAAGATATACTCAAGCTTATAGCTTGATATAGTTCCTGTGGATAACTTACAATAAAGATATTACATGGTTTTTGTGTGTCCCATAAAATAAAGCAATAACAAAATGTTTTCAATGTATCATTAATTCAGTTTATTATAACCATAAAATGTATTGACTAGGAGTAGTACTAGCTCTCTGTTTTGCAGCACATTTTTGTTATTACTGAAATAATGTTTCAGCAAAACTGCTTTTTCTCCTTCATGCTGCATACCTTCTGCACACTCATTCTTCTGTTAATATAAAGGGGGAAGATGTCATGCTGAAAGCAAAACTTTCACCATCTGATTTTTCACACTGAAAAGGCTGTATGATTTAGTTTCTGTCTTCATTAGTGTGGCTGAAAAAGATTAAAAATATGAAAGTTGCTAGCAGAGGGCAAAAGCAAGGACTATCCATAAATCAGTAAGGGCTCAAGGACCTTTAAATTATTTATTTTTAATTATTATAGTTAATAATAATTTAATGTAGCCTAGAATAAATGAATTGATTATTATTGATTTTTGTGATGACTTCAGAACAGGAAGAATTCTTACCCTGGATTAACAAATTGACTGATAAATTGACTACATTGTTAAACATTAGCCTGGAAGTAAAAGATAAGAAAGCCCATGCTTTGTCCTCTGATCAAGCAAGTTGTCACTCAAAGCTGTGGAAATATAGCTAAGGACTTTAAGAACTGAGGGAAAATAAGTTCAAGACCCAGGAGGGGAAACAGAAGACCAGACAATATGCCAATTAATGGAATTAAACAGAAAAGATTTAAAAGGGGTTTCCCTCAGGAGACAGCATGAAAGAAAAGACAACAGTTAATTCAATAAGGACAAAAGCATAAATGAGCTAACTATGAAAGGATCAGAATATTTACAGATGATAGTGTCTGAAGTATTAAGGAACACTAGCTTGCAATTACTGTGAATTTATTATGCCCCAGTAGCATATTCTAATTTGGTCTCCTCTATCCTCTGAACAAATGTGCTCATCCTTAAATTTCAGAGCAAAAGAAATAATCCCTTTTTAGTTGCAGTCAGACTACGAAACTGATTATGATCAGCAAAAATTCAAAGACTGTAACAAACAAAGGCAACTTCACTGAAGTTTCCTGTCCATCATCTGTATCAGCATTTGCAGGTTTCACAGCAATTTAAGATTTATTTTAGCAGTGTTGTGTTCATGAAGTCCATGAGAAAKATAGGCCCTTATGCTTCTTTTCCTATACAATAAAAGGCAGAAGAACAGAAGGCACATGTGATAGAGAGTTGCCTTTCCCATGTTGGATGCTGGCAGATGCGGGTGTGRAGAAGTGCATGCAGACAGGAGTAGTGCCTCTCTGTCTGCCTTTTGCTAAGGCAGCCAGAACCTCTCCCAAGGGGGCCATGCTCCACAATATGAGATGCCTTTCACAGGAGGTTCACAACCACTGTGAGGGACATCTCTCCTTTCAATAAATATCTCAGGCTTACAAATCACATTTTACCCTTCATATTGTGGAGATATTTCAAGTTAGAAAAAGGGAAATAATGAAGTTTTAGCGTCTTTGTGACTGAGATGCAAAGGGTTTCAAATACCACACCTTTACTGAACTGTCAGAGATCTGCATGAACTATCATTTCTCCTAAGATGAAAATAGTGCCCAAGTTTTCAGAAAGTCCCACAAATACAACATCCCAGTGAGCAGTCACATCTCTAATTTGAATTGAAAGGAATATGGCCTTCAGTAGCCTCTCTAGGACAGAGGAATATGTTGTAAAGAGCTGAGCCTTGCTCTTCTCTCTCTCTCTTCTTGAAGAGAGAAAATTGCACCCCTTTTTGCTTCTGGCTTCCATGCCTATTGCATGTCAGGCTCCTCCAAAGCAAATCAGAACTCAATTACTCGTCTGCATGTCATTAACGAGGATGTTCATTTCACATCGGAGGGAAAGTGTCAATATCCCACTAAATGTCCTAAAAAAATCTCGATATCCCACTTTGAAAGGCAGGGCTGTGCAGATTAGGTACAGCAGAGATGGCTCTCTGCTTTCTGCTGCCAAGACCTCTGTCAGCCTGGTCTTGACTAACAGCAAGGAAAAGGGGACTCCCAGCAGGTGTTTTCCAAGGCTGCAATTTTCTCGGTTTCATGAGTTCCTTTTGTCGTTCCGTTTCCAGTTGTRTAACACAGAGTTTTGCCCTTTGCTTTGCAGTAATGCAGCTTGGTTTGAATCTGATGTTAAAGAAAGGCAGGAAAATTTAATCTGCTTGACTGTGGAGCAGCAAATCCAGGTATGCTAGGGCAGCAAATCCARACAAGTTTGTAAATGCCAGGAGTTGGAAATCTCATGTTGTGGGGGTCAGTCTGGTACCCTGACATYTCCAGGAACAGGGGAGAATTCCTCCTAGCAGTAATTAACCTGTGCCTCTGTGGTACTGAGCCAACTAAAGCAGAGGTCACACACAGCCTTTGGAAACCCTGAACTGTCACAGGCAGGTACTCTGCCCTCACATTAGATACTTTTGTATTCTAATAACTATACTTCTAATACTACCCCAAAAACAATTGCAAAGCCATTATTCTGTGYTATGAACTAATCACCTGCCAAATTAATTCTGATAAATCAAATCCCTACTGAGTCATGTACACAGCAGTGTGGATGGACGGAAGAAGGGGAAGAAGGGAATATTGGCAATCATAAATTTAGGAAAGAGCAAATTGATATTTTTTAATTTGTTTAAACAAAAAGTGCTCCCTAGATGGAGCACTGTGTGCTGTGTTTTGCTRGGAGCAAATGTTTATGGCTGAGCAATAAAATAGAAGTTTGTGACATCTCATAGCACTGAACATGCACACAGACATACACACACATACACAAGCCAGTTTCTGTCCAATTGCTTTATGTCAGATTAAATCTCTGCTGTCTCAGCTATTAGTGAGTATCTTGGGAGGCATTAGGTTTGAAAAGGCCCTTCATCTAATGCTGTCTTGTGTCAGCTTGTTATGATGATGTGTGGTATGCTTTTGTTATGTCCTCCACRGCACCTACCAGTACTTCATGTAACTGCACAGGGAACCAAAATATGAGTAGTCATGTCCAGAGGAGGTATTTTAATGGCAATCCTAAAAGCAGAAACAGTGTTTTGATTCATCAGTAACAGATTCAAACAAGGGCTGAACCGTATCTTGCCCATGTATCTTTATAGACAATGCTAACTGAAAGAACTCTATATGAACTAGTGCCATTCTGCAGGAACATGAATAAGTACCATCAGTAATTCGTCTTATTTATTTTCCTCTTTTAGAGTCTCTATGGAAAAAGTGAAGAGTTACTGCTTTTACATTTCTTTCCTAATATATATATCATATAGGAAATGATCATTACATGGAGCAGTGCCAGCTTGTGGTTCTGCAAATTGCAAATGTTGCAAAAGAGTGGTTCATCAGTTGTCTTGGTCAATGTTGCAAAACTAATTTTGTTTTTGTGTTGAGAGAAGTGCTCACTGCTTTGACACAACATAAACTGTTTTACCTAYACTGTATAATAAAGAGTTTAGTCACTAAGGTATGAAGTTAATAAGCAAAACAGGCAGCATAATAATTCAGAGATTGTGCTGACGGTGTTCTTCATATGGATTTTTGAACTGCCTTTGGGGTTGTTGTATACATAAAAATCTATGCCGTAAAAGTATGTAAGGTGGAGACTGTGTTCTACTCTAAAATCACCTCCTCAGAGCCACCCATTCAGCTTGTGTTCAAGGCTGCCCTCTTCAAATAACAGGAATCTGCTTCCATCCTGTCTAAAATTGCATGTGGCAACTGGATACCAAGAAATGAATGAGAGAAGTGAAGTAGGGAAAGGTTCCACAAAGAATTCTAAGTTTGCGATGTGGGCTGAATACTAAATCTCCCTGAGTGACAGATCTATTACCACTGAGGACACTGGAGCCAAGCAAACCTCCCAGTAAGGGCACTGCAAGGTACTTATTTCTCTCTACCTTTCTCTCTCATGTTCATGCACACACATTCTGTTTTTAAGCAAATTCAACAAGACACTCCTCTGCAGGTGTGTGCTTGGGAATAGAGGCCATACCATTCTTTTAGCATGTCTTGTTTCTTCCTGRGAAGTCTTTCTCTTCTTTGCTTCAATGCCATGGCATTATTTAATAGTGACAGTAAAAAAAGCATAGCTAGCACCAGATGAGACAAACTAGGAAAATTTGTGCTGCAAATAAATGTATGTAGTCCAAAAGATGAAAAGGCACTGCATGAGTGGTAAAGTGACACATTCTTCATTCCTAACATATTAGACCTATGTCCAGGATGCAAGTTTTGCTCTATGAGAATTTTGAAAATGAGATTTTTGTTCTGAAAACTGAAAATTTCAAAATACTTTAAAAAGAGATAGTCTTCTTTTTTTCCTTTTTTTTTTCTTTTTTTGCAACTGTATGAATCCTATGAGGCTGAAAATAAAAATTGCCTACATCYTTTATTACACCTTGAGAGGGGGACCTATAAACCTCCACATCCCTTTGCATAACATAAGTAGTAGATACTATTTCCCAAAGCTGCTATTTTTTTGGACTATCCTCTGGYTCACCTACTTGTGACCTTCATTCTGCTCAGTAAAGGCAGTGGTTAATGCTGTCCAGAACGCAAAAGATGGAGCCCAAGAAATCAAACAAAACAGTTTTATATGAGGGGTATCCATGGTTCTCTTCAAGGGCAAGGAACCTCATGTAGGATGCTGGTTTTTATATCCACCCTAGGGAACATCAGTGAATTGATTTACTCATTTGGTTAAGGGCAGGAAGTGATTGTGCTTTTTCATATAGGACTAATYTTTTGGTTGTTCTAGGTCACTGGACAGTGTGACTTTCTTAACTTATTGTTAAAGCCTTCAGATCATTTCCTGTTACATGCTTGATTCACAGTTATCTTCCCATTTATGTTAGCAGAARTCAGGATTAAGTCTAAAAACCTTGGTATGGTAAAAAGCAAACCAAGTTCTATATATGAAGCATTCCACAAGCATTGTCTCTACTGCAAATTAATTCTGGTTCATGAATGCGCCTTCTGGAATAGCAACTGAATTATAAATCTTCATAAGAAGAAAAGTGATCAGCATCTGCTCAGAGGCGTAGCAGTTGCCAATGGAGCTGTTCTGTTTTACAAATAACAATACGTACTCATAAATGCATGTTTTCCTCTCCCTGTTGTCAAAGGCAATGAGAAAAAGCAAAGCAGTGAATTTTCTTCAGTCACTTACATATTGATGTCTGTTGCCAAATGCCTGTCAGTCAGTTCTGGGGCAAGGGCAAGAAAGGGAAGCAGCCTGGCAGACTGGGGAGCAGACGGGGAGGAATGGGAGAGCAGCCACCTGCCTCACCAAACTGCAGGCCAGCAGACACAGCAGGACTGCTGTGTTCTCGAGGCAGGGTGTTTTGTGTCCTTTCTGGGTTCCCCTTTCTAAAACAAAACAAAACAAAACAAATATAGACTTCACCACCTCCAGCACAACCTGKTTCACATTTTTCCTGTCATATTTCTGAGGATGTCCCTCAGACACTAACTGGTGCCTGCTAATTAAAGTCACTGCTTGTAGGTTCGGTTGCAGATACCTAAAAAGAAACAGGAGTTACTTGGAATCTGGAGTTTGAGAAAGATTTCCTCTTTGCCCACCCTTGCTCCCCTAGCCTCATTTAGCTAGGCATAATAAAACTGGCTTTCGTCTGTCTAGATTRGGGAAAGATAAAATAGCAGACAAATTTAACTCCTTAAACCATTAAAAATCTATCCACAATCTTTGTTTTTGTATRTAGACAGTCCAACAGAAGACTATAGTTTCCTTCCATTTTTGGTCCCAGAAGTTCTTCATGAAGCGTGTTTACATCTTGTTATCTGAAGTCTCACTGCTYAGGCTTTTTGTTCTCTGAATGGATGAATTTGTCATACCAGGCCATCTTCTAGTGTAAATAGCATTTCTTGTGAAACTTTCTATTCACTTTCAAGGTGTATTTGTGCATAACAGCTTTAAAATGGTTTCTCAGCACTCGCAGTTAATAGAATTTCATCACAGCAATCTGTAAAAATCAAATCAAACACAGAAGAGAGTGTCAACACAGCAATGTTTTAAAATGTGTGTGTATACTCAGCAAGGGCTGGGGCTGGAATTATTTGGCAGGATGGCATTTATTTGCTTTTCCAGTGTCCCTTCACCTCCAGAGGATTCCATAGCCAGATGSAAAAAAAAAGATAGAAAACATGGCCAGAAAGGACCTCCAGAGATTATGTTTCCTTTTTGTTTGAAGGACTAAATTATTGCACAGATGTTCTTCTGTCCTGTTCTTACGATACTCCAAGAGATTCTGCAACCTACCTTCCCTTTTCAGTCCTTATACATTCCTTAACTTCTTTAGGGAGTATTTCCTAAAGTCTAACCTAAATCTCTTCAAGTGAATGATTGCAATTGAATGGATACAAGTAATTACTGCAATTTGAGCTCATTACATTTTGCCCTTCACCCAAAGGACTCAGAGAACAGTTACTACCTTTCTCTTTGGTTGTACATTTGCAACTAGTATAATCTTTCTCTCTCTCTCTTCTCTCCCACAGACTAACCAACCCCAAGTCTTTTCCACATGCATTATATTTCTTAGTCTTCTGGTCAGTTCTCTCGTTCTCCCATGAATTGTCTTTAATATATCTGTATCCTTCATAGCTGTGATACTCAAACTGGATATAATGGTTTAGCTGAATCCTTACCAAAAAGAGTTGTTATAATTTCTTTAGGAGYAGTCACATATCTAATCATTAACACATTCTCATTTAGTAGGATTTATTTCTATTAGTAGTAGGGAGCTATTGAAACATTACAAAACCAGTTGAAATCCTTAGCAGATAAAACACTGAGTAAGTTTTATATTATATCTTCTATGTAAGGTAGTTGTACTGCATTAAAAAAGATCAGGATTAGGAACAGTAAAAGCACTTGTATTGTTAAGCTTACAGTATGGCATCTGAGAAAGAGAAATTTGCTAACTTTTCTCTAAGAGCTTGCTTCAAATTACTGATCAAGAATACGTGTCAGAACATATGTTAGTGCCACTCTGAAAACAGGTGCTTTGAGCTTCTTAAGATGGTGTTCTTCAAAACTAAACATTTCATAAAGTTAGATCAATTCTCTCAGTGTTGCTTATAGAAAAACCCACAGAAGTATGTTTCAGCAGTGACACAATGTTGTGTTATCATGTTTTTGGAACAAAATGTTTCAGTGACATCAAACAGGAGGCAGTGAGTGCCAGGCTGCCATTCAGAGGGACCTAAACAGCTTGGAGAAATGGGCTGTCAGTGACCTCATGAAATTCAACAAGGGCAAATGCAAAGTCCTGCACATGGGACAGACCAATCCCCTGCAACAGTAGAGGCAGAGGAGCAGCTCTGAYGAACAGGTCTGGGGGTCCTGATGGCCACAAGGCTAAATATGAGTCAACATAGAGTCCTGACACCAAGGAAGGCTAGTAGCGTCCTGGACTGTATTAACAAGAACATAGCAAGTGTGTCAGTGGAGGTGATTATTCCCTTTACCTGGCACTTGTTAGACCGTATCAGGAATACTACATCCAGTTTTGGGCCCCTTATACAAGAARGATGTTGATCAACTGGAGCGAGTTCAGTGCAGGGCCACCAGGATGGTCRGGGGATAGAGGACTTGCCCTGTGGGAAGAGGCTGCAGGACTGRGGCTTATTCAGCCTGAAGATGAGACAGCTTTAGTGGCACATAACAACAACCCCATAGCATTTACAAAGAGGTTACAAAGAAGACAAATCCAGGCTCTTCACAGTGGTGCGTGGTAGGGCACGAGAGACAACAGGCATAAGTTGAAAGAGGAGAGATTCAGACTGGATTTAAGGAAAACCTTTTTCACGAAGACGACAATCAGGCAATGGAGCAGGTTTCCCAGAGAGGTTGCACAGTCTCCACCCTTGGAGATTTTCAAGACCTTCAGCAACCTGGTCTCATCTCAGAGCTGACCCTTTGAACAGGAAGCTAGACAAGAGACCTCTCAAGGTCCCTTCTAACAGTGAAGATTAATTATGATTCTAAGACATTCCCATACTGAGACCTGTGCGCATCGTCTTCCTATCAAGGCAGATATGTCCTGAAGTGATGTTTCAAGTGACTGAAACAGGTCTGTATGTGCCAATGTGCCRTACTAATAATATATCAGCACTTCAGAATAATAAACCGGAATGAAACTGAAGCCGTGGGGTAGATAGATAGATGTCCTTCATCAACARTGCTAGTTTAAATTGTCCCAAATTCCTCTTGTTGTACCCAGATTCATTCATTCCCACTTCACATGTCCCTCAGTTTGTTGTACTGGCTCAATTGTTTATTCTACCAAATGGTAAGCCACAGCAAAGATCACATCCACTTGAAAAGTAACATGCAAGAGAGGGATAAAAGGGGTTTTCACCAGATCCAATCAGATACATAGAACTGTGGAGTGAGCTATAGTCCAGAGGAAGATGGAGTGAAATTTTATTGCCTGGTGTTTCTTGATCTTGTGTAGAATGTCTGCAAAATGAGCTGCTACTTATAAAAAGTTTAAGGTAGGAAATATGGTACTCAGACAATCTATTATTAAGAGAGAACAAAAATGCTAGCCCAACAGAGTAAATGTAAAATTGTTAGACTAACAGTCAAAACTGTTTCTTTCAGATATGGCCTAAATAATTTTAATTTTAAGAGGTTTAGTAGACAAAGCTGACACCCATAGAAAGGGCTTGCTTTGCAGGAGCAGCTGTGTATTATCCTGAGATGAATTTGAGAATATATTCTCAAATTCAATGTATTTATAAATAACATTGAAAATGCAGTTAGCAGTGAGGTAAAAAATTTGCTGATGCTAAGAAGTTATTCAGTGTAATAGGGGTTGAAAAGGCAGGAGGAATGGCATTTTGTTTTTGTCAGGAATGCACTTTTGAAACAAATTTTGTGATCCTCAGTCACTGTACTTTAATTTGCRTTGTTGAACAGTCTTTGAGTGCTCAATCAAGATTGTGGTTTAGCAAAAATTAAACTGGAAGATGCAGTCTGACCACTAACTAGTTTTCAATCCGTGGGCCCAGACTATAAGTACTCCCAAGTGATGCTCCACTCCTAATGTACTGTGGATACTGGATCCTCAGCATCGGCTGGTTCACTCTAAAGTCTGTTCTGGCTGGACTATTCTACTTAGTAACGTACTTATAGTGTGGGAAGAATTACAGAGGGACCTTACAAGACTGGACAAATAAAATGGAGCTGAAAATCAGTTTGGATAACAGTAACGCATTAGGGGAATCCCAGCATTACAGGAAAATGATAGGCTCTCAGGAAGATCTTAGTGATATATTAGATACACGAAAACTTAGCTAAATGGTCCTTGCATTTCAAAATGAATAGTCAAAGGCAGTGGCCTTTCTGTACAACGAATGACTGAGCAGCCTAGGAAAAGACATAAGTATGCAATATCCTGACATGGATGACATGAAAAAGTGTGGCCCTAAGAATACTCCAGATCACTGTATTTTAACAAAGGTTACTTGAAAAGCCTTCTGTTCCACAATCAAAATGTCTTTCTGTTATCTCAGCAAGGTCAGTGACAATGTAAGATTGCAGTAAGAATGTCAATGAATTGTTCCATATTTGTCACTTTGAACATAGTAGGTTTTATTTAAGATTTTTTGTAATGAAGTATTCTTGGTTGATTGCTGTAAATCAGCAAGAAGAAAGGTAATTTTAAAGGCAGTAAATCTGTTAAAGCCATGTTTTCCAACCTATGTTCCAAGGCCAATGAAGCCTACTATTAGTGGATGCTTAATTTACTATATAGCAATGTTCTCACCTTCACTGGAATGCTTTTAAGGTACCTCAGTTGGAAAATGACTCACTCAGAGGTTGAAAGGTAGATCTGTTTCTTTTCAGTCTGGGTCCTTGAAAACAACTGTTGAGTAATAGCCAGCTTCAAGAATAGCTGTCACCCTATCAGGCTGTACTTAGAGCTGGAGGTGATCAGAAAACAAGATAAATTTGTGAAACCTAAGGAGAGACAGAATGACATTTAAAGACACTTACCCTTGAGCACAACAAAGTCCCTCCCTTAGTGTTGTTCCTGAGATGGCTGGCTGAATTTGACTGGGGGGCAGGAGTGTCAGACAAGCAAGGTAATGGTAAAAGAATTAGGATAATTGGATGATGCAGTTTGTAAGAAGCAAAAAAATTAGCTCCTTACTTGCAATTCAGTTTGTGYTGCCTCAGAGCACCAAATCTGTGCTTGTTTCCATACTACATTGTTCTTTCCATTGCTTTCTACAATTCTGAGTGTATGTTGCCTGGCCTTGGAACTAATGTATTGTCTGAGCCACGGCGGATCTTAACAGTGGAGCACCTCTAACTACTGCTGTAGCATACATAACTTTCTTGGTTCCAACCATCCTTATGGAAGACAATTGAACTTAATAGAGTTACCGCAGGGATGAATTTGGCCCATTAAGTCTGGCAACACCTTATGGTTCATCAAACACGGTCTTATAAACCCAGAAGATAAAAATCCACCAATATTTTATCTCCCCTTTTTAACTCTCATAATATAGGTAGCTGTCATTTTCCAGCTGCCCATTCAGTTGATTTACACTACTTATATTGATGACTTTAGCACTCCGTTCTTTGTGTGTAAAGGAAATGGTCTGAAATGCTTATTGTCTATTCACTCTTTTAAAAACTTCAGTGCCATAGCTTTGCAGATAGTCTGGCATTTTATTTGCTTCCAGCTGAGTGCCACGGCTTGCGCTACATCTTTTCAGCAGCYTGAGCAGCCTTGACATCTTTTATAAAGTCACATTCTGACTGGTTCAAAGGGGTCCTGAATGGAGATCTTGGGACTCTGGTAGCTTGCAAAACAGACTCATGGTAGAGGAAACTCCCTTCCAGTGACCACAAGAATACTTAAAATGTGACATGCATGATTCATGACTGACAACTTTATAATTGGAAATAAATGCTAATTTGTACCTGTTGAAATGGAAATAAAATAATAAGTTGAGAACATTCTCAGTCTTTGTCAAGTTTTAAGCAATATTTTTGAAAAATCCATGGATGACTTTTTTTATGAAGTGATTAAGAATGCTGTGGTCATATGATTGCTTGTAGGCAACTTTCTTAATTAAATCTTTCTCAAGTGCCTGTGGCATACTGAATCCAGAAAAAAAAATGCTGTGATATAAATTACAAGACTACTTACACACATGCATACACACATCAAAATCAAAATAGATTTAGAAGCTCTGGTGCTAAGGAGTACTTATATAACTATGTGCAATGCTGAAAGAAGTGCTAAGATGGTAACTGTTACATATTGGCCCATTTCAACAGCGAGCGACTAACCACTACTTCAGAGAATTAGCTGGAAAGTGTCATTTTACTCAGTCCTGCAATGACAGACTTCATTGAGGACCTGCACTTGTATGAAGGCTAGAGACTGAACTAAGTGAAGGTAATTTGTAACAGGATGTGACCTGGGTTCTGACTGATCATCTTCTTTCCTCTTCACATSTGTCCAGTAAATTCTAAAAGCCAATAAACTAGTTAAATGCTTRATACGACTAGAAACTATTTCCCCATACCAGGGATTTAGGGTAACCTGCTTTCTCAATGCTCAAAGAAATCTTGGAAGAAATAGGCACCCAATATGGACAGAGCTCACTGTCAGTGTGCAGCAAGAGCTAGCAGCTCCCATGAGGTGGAATCAGCCATGGCTTCTCCCCATGACCCGGTGGGACAGGGCTGCCCCAGCCATATAGGTACCAAGCTGGCCCCAGGCCTTGCAGCCAACCTCCCCGGCACRGCCATGCATTCAGGGCCTTTATAGTAGCGGGCTGAGTTCTGACAAAAGCTGTCATTTATTTTAAGGAGGCAAGTCTGTTCCTGCAGATTGAAACCTGGGTGTTGTAGTATCACAAAGAGTTCACCCACCTAAAAAGCTGCCGCTCTGCAGTGGAGCATAAAAATGCAAAGACTGCCTGAGTGTATGGCCTAGCAATAAAGCTCATATTGCTCAGTTTTCTGCTGAAAGCTGGTGCATAACGAAAACATCTTAGTATGTAAAAATAGTCTTTTAGTTAATTTTGGTAACAGCTCCAAATTGGTAACTGGCCATGTAGTTGTATGAATTTATTGTAAGAATATGTGGCTCCATTAGAAGAAATGGACATTGATGTCTGTAATATATAGAAACAAATTGAGCTCTAATGATTTCCTAATAAAGTAATTTGTTCATAGATCACAAGAGGATACAAGCAAGAAATTTTTAATGATAAGGCCAAGGTAATTATTTTTCAGCATCTAATTACACCTATACAACTGATTTGGGCCACATTTGCTGAGCTAAATGATGATACAGAATGTCCCAGTGAGGTTCACGTTCATCATTAAAAGCCAGTTCCCAGCCTCTGACAAGAGGGCAGAGCAGCTCGTGAGAGGCAATTTAACATAATTAGGAGGATATTATGTTTGCTATCTGCACGCTGTGCTTGCTTTAGATTAAATCCGACAACTGGAGAAGTAGAAGGACAGCTTTCCCAAAATTAGCCTTGTCCTCTTAAATCAGACTTGCTCAGCTTTGCCTATAGTTTATTTTCTTYCCATCTCTAAATTGGAGCTAATGAGTGAAAGAAGCCAGTCACAGGAGTCACAATAACAGTGTATGATTGAAGTTGTTGCAGATCCAGAGAGAACAAGCTCTGCAGAAGCACATACAGATACCCTCCTTGCTGAACACTGTATGTAGGATAAATATGTATTGGTAGGATACTGGTGTAACATGGRGGTTGGTATTTTCATTGCACACGGCACGTTTCACAGAAAACTTAAAGTTTAAAATTGTGTGCTGTGTTTCTGTTTATAGGATATCAAGACTTCTGTAAATTTATTTTTGCAAATCAATTAAATCTGTGTTTCATGGTAAAAACAGACTGCTTAAGCCCTGCTTTTTACAACTTGTTTTTGGTTGCTCTTGCTGCCTGACCAGACCATGCACTCAAATGGAGCTGCTCTTGTTCTGTGAAGGGTTCATTTATCTTTCAAAGAAGGGGAAAAAGAGGTGCACGTGAGGGTAAGTGCAGTTTGGACAATACTGAGTTTATCTTTTTGTTGTCCAGCCTATAATACTAGACAATTGAATTTAACTACATTCTTGTTTACTGCAGTGCCATGTGAGAAAAAGGTAGTGAAGGAGTCAGCAGATCCAGAACACAGTGATATAGAGTAGAACTTTTTTTTGAAATGCAACTTTTCAACGTAAGGTGGAGATCAGGAAACAGGAAATTCAAAATAGGTAATGACACCTGGCAAAGAGATTTTCAGCAAAAATTCATGTAGCTTTTCACAACATCTTGAGCTCAGGAAAGTTTTTGGAAGCCAAGGTAGTTCCCACAGGGTAATTCCCACAGTCCAAAGAAGAACACCAAAGATAAAAAGAAGATAAAAAGAGTGAAGTCTGGAAGGGATTTATCTAAATGAAAAGGCTTCTTATTTCAGTACATCATCCACTCGGCATGTTCTCTCTTTTTATTCTTTAGGGTTCTATTTCCCACAAGGCTCCCCAAACCTTTTCCCTAAGCAGTTTTCCGTTGTACAGGAACAGATCTGGATTCCTGCAATGAAAGGGGGCACTCAGGCTGGTTTTTCAGGACTGAGGTCTTCCTGGTGATAGTCTGCAAGTTTTCTCTCCCCTGCCCACCTTCTCTGGGGATGCCATTCCAACAGCTGTCAAGAAGAAAGGGCTATTTTTCTTGGACAATTTAGCCAGCCACTTTGGTGAGCGGACATAGGTACTCCTATACCTTCCACCCAGTCTGCTGGAAGCTTGTCCCTCACAGTACTCTGATGCAAGTGCAGAGTAGGTCTTCCTCCCAGCAACCTGCTCCTAACTCTCCATATTCTCTTTTCAGACCCACTGGCTCATATCTTTATTCCACACTGTGCAATAAATTCCCAGATAGCTCCTGTACTGCTACTGCTTCAAGATGAAATTCAGTTTTACCCCTATGTCTACCATGTTTCCCACAATTGCCTCTGCAAAGACTATCTGAAGTGCTGTGGTCCGAACCCAATAGAAATTTGATTTCTAATTTACCTACATTTTTAATACTCTTCTTTCTATTACTCAGTTCAGCATAATAAATATGGTTTATTAACCACAAGGGACAGTATCAGCCAGATATTGAAAACAAAGGCTTTTCTACTCTATATAACTGGTGATGCAGTGCTGTATAGGACATTGTCACCCTCTGACATATTTTATCCCTGTAATGCTCTTAAGAACAGTATCAAACCTTATTTGCTCTGCCATTGGCAGTCACGTAAATTAAAGATGCCTAGAAGCAGCTTATATTTATACCTAGCAGCTTTGAAAAATGATCTAATTTTGATTGCCAGCAGTGTAACTACCTCCTTTATGTTATAATTCTTTATGTGATATTTTTTCTTCTTTCTCCAGCCTCAACATTTAACTGCAAACACTAACAGCTAGTCTCTACTTGCCATGTAGATTCTATCCAGAAAATCAGAGTACAGAAAACTAATAGAACTGCTTCGTCTTTCCGCATTTTCAGTGTAGTTTTGAATATGTCCACTTAAAATGAGTGTGGAAGTAGCTTACGTTAATGTCAACCTTGCTTTTCATCCAGGAGAACCTCTTTCTGTTTTCAGTGGCACACCTCGCACTCCATACTTGCAAAGTGTAACAAGGTATGTTACTCATGTGGCAAGTCTGCTCTAAGTTTTTATTTTATGATTTGTGACCATCTTAGTAATTGAACTAAAAGAAAGAATGCTTTCTTCTGCTAGGTTAGTTAGACTAGTTAGGGTTTTTTTGAATTATTTTTGCATGCAATTTTTTCATTTTCTTGAGTAATATGAAGAAACCTTTGTGTGTTTCCAGGCACTCTGGGAAACAAGTGTAAATCCATGGCATCATATTGTTATAAAACCTGTGTATATATATATATATATGAAAAGCCTCAATATTAAATAAGCAGACAAACCACAAAATTGCAAAGAGTAATATATTCTAGTCATCATTGAAACATTGTGTCAGAGGATGGGATATATCTCTTTGAGGAAAAATCTGATATAGCTATACATCTGCTATCGGACATCTTAAAACTCTGATTTATTTGCTATGTAAAATAAGGATTTCTTATTTTAATTTCAGAAATGCTTTTACAGGTTATTGTTTGCTTAGTACACCACAAACTTCTATTGCAAATCATATTCAGTCTTTTATTCAGGATGTAGCCGAGTAATTTTTCCTGCCTTGTCCTGCTCAYAGAATGGATGATACCCAAGATGGCTCTTGTATTTTACAAGATGGATTTAGTAGTAGACCAGATGACTGTTCTATATGATAGAAATTTTCAGAGAGTTGAAGTTTGTCTTTATTTCTTGTCAGTCATTAGACTTAGGGAGTCTTTGCTGTGGGTGACTTAAGAACAAGGCAGCATGTTTCCTGAAGCAAGACACAAGCCTGTGGCCAGCCAGTTAGTCCAGTAGCTGAATGCCATGGGCCAGATCTGCTTTTACTCCCCATCATTTCACAGCCTCACTSCACCCTGCTGTTCCCAGAAAGCAGGAGCAGGCTGGTACCCAACACATTCCTAGAACAGCTGCAGGCTGGCAGGGCCAAAACGTATTGTATGCAGACTTCCTTCCTTCTCCTGAACCCCTTGGCATTAACACTGTATGTTCACTTTGGAGTGAACATACATTGGTGGCTCCCAGATTTGTTTGAAGTAGACAAACCAAAAGACTCAAACACACTGCTCAGAGAACAGCTGATGTAAATCGATGTGCACTGATTTATAGCAGCTGGGGATTTGGCTCAGGAAGGGAAACAGTCATTGATGGCATTATAGAGGTGAAACTGCAGACAAAATGGGGTCCACCATGCGTATTATTTATTACTCTGGAATGTAAGAACTGCATTCCTCTGAGGGAAACATCCTGGTCAGCCAGGTGCAAGTGCTATTTGGAATTCATCAGCATCTGTGTGTTTAGAGCCCCATACTTTACTGCTGTAAATCAAAAGCATGCACACTAATGTTGAAGAACATTGCGTGTGTCAATTCATTAGTCAGTGCAGTGGGAAAGATTGGCATATCAGTCATGAAGATATATGAAGTCTGCCTCTTAATGATGTTAGCTTGTAGGCAGATTGCGATGGAACCTTTGTGGCCTGATGACTGTGTTTAATACGTGCAATCCATACCCCAATAAATCTGTAGCTGGCAACAGAGCACAGTTACTTTGTTCAGTTTATGGAAAGAAGCACATCAAGTATTGTGGGCAGCATTAACATTTAACAATGTTAGGCTAGAGCCTAGAGAAGTTCTTTATTGGATCCAAATTAAAAAATAATAATTACCCAATGAAAAGAGTCAGTGTGGGTAATGCTGCTTTCCAGGACGGGATAGACACCCATCAGATCCCATTATTGTTGCGCTCATGTCAGTGTCTGAAGGAACTGCATGTTCAGTGCACTATGCGCAGCATTTATCAGTCTGGAATATCTCCTTGCTCAAGGTGTAACAGCTTAAAGTGCAGGTGGGAACTGACTTGTGTCAAAAATGTTATACTGACGTAGTATTGAATGGAGCAACTGAAAAAACAAGCAAAGCTATAAAGCATCACAAGAATTTAAAACATTGCTAATACTTGAAATATATTCTAGAAAAAAGATCATTAAAATGAAAAGAACTTGGAGTAAATCTACTCACTTATAAATAATTGTAGTTCCAAAATGTTAAGGGTCAGATTCTCAGTTGTAGTGTATGGACTCTGCCAAAGTAAATGGAGCAGCACCAACACATACCAGCAGAAGGTCTGGCCCTGCCTAGTGCTCTTATTTCTTTCTACTATAGCTTGTCATGGTAATAATGTGGGAAGTTCTGATATATCTTTAATTCACTCCTTTTCAGCATGGAAAAGTGGGGAGCTTGCTCCAGCTTTTAAAAGGCATTGGTTTTCAGGAATAGTCCTCCCATAAAGCAGGAGTAGCAGGTGGCAGCAATTTTGCCACCCACACAAGCTTTCTTCAGTGACTAGATAGCCAAACTAATTGCATCATAGCTGGGACAAGTGTAGCGTRTACGGGAGTAGGATTGGATGTAAGAATGAAATGCAACTGTTCTATTACTCACTGTATCATAAAAACTGAACTTTGGTTCTACTTTGCAAACAAACAGCAGCAAAATAGTTGGAGTAATTGGACCTCAGAATAGATGGTCCACTGAGATTAATAGAGGCGTTCATACATTCTAAAAAATAGGTTGTGAATTGCTTGTGGTCTCAGTAAAGAGCRTGACATTTGATTCATATTTATAAGGCTTTTTCACATCCCTATATATGTGAGCTAGGATCTTTTTTCTAGTAAAGAAGAAAGCAATGAGGCCACCAGAAAGACTCTAATGTGGTGCACTACCAAGCATTGGCTTAATTCTGCCTCAGGGCACACACCGATACTGAAAGATTTTTTTTGGTTGAACAGCARAAAATCTTGAAATTTTTCTGTGAATACGAGGTAGGCAGTTACTAAATGTTACAGTATATGAAAACTTCAGMTAAAGGTATGGGGACTTAGTTGACATCACTGAAACAAGCTTATCACTTTTGAAGGTATTAGCAGTGATTTTAAGTCTTACTATTTGAGTAAGAAGGAACACAGAGCAGTACTTTGAAATCTGGATAAAATATTAAATAGGCAAACATGCTTACAGAGCAGGAGGGTTTTCAAATTGGTCTTGAGAATGTTCTGTATGGCTTCAATTACTACATTTTTACATATATGTTTATACCTATCCATGTCAAAAAACCCTAAACCCAACGCTTCTAAAATGTTTAACAGTATGTATAGGAAACTACGTCCAACTAGAAAAAATACCTGCCATTTATCCACATATTTTCCCAGTAGATGCAATTTGGGATGTTTATTCTCCATTTTGTGTTCTAAACCTCAGGATAGACTGTGTACATCCAGCATTTGATAGATTTCACCTTACAAATATCTACCTTTGTTATTCTTACAAGGAATTAAACTTACAGCTAAATTTAWATCTGTTTGCTCTATGCCAAAGCAGTCTTGATGATCATCTTTTCAGAGGGAAGCACCCTTAGAAAAAAGGATGGCTACCCTTGTTTTATTGTAGTGCATTCAAGATGGGTTGGTTAGAAAACAACTGCTCAGTGGCTGCAGGACTTCATTCATCTGACTTTGGTTTGCAGCTGAAAAGAGAGGTTTCATCATGACAAAAGATGGAGGTTTATACAAAGCTGAATCTGCTATCTACCATTTTGAGAAGAGACAGAAAAATGGAATGCTTAGACAAAAGAAATCTTTCTYCCTCCTTTCCAAAGGGCAAGAAACTTAGTTTCCATGAAGAAATGAAGGTAKTGATTTTCTTATAAGTATTTGTTATTTCGTAGATCCTTATGTCACCAGTACTATTTGAAGCAGAATATTGGTTTAATCATTTCTCTGCCTCTTTTTTTTTTCGTATTATAACACAGGAGCAGTCACTTTGAGTTGGAGCAGAAGTCCATCTAGCTCAATATCCTGTTCTATTAATGGACAATCTTGGATACTCAGGAAAAAATTTTGAAACATATAGTGATATTTCCTGGCTTATTATCGCAGTCCCTGCAGCTCAGAGACTTTCTCAACTACAGCTGTTATCTTTTCTGTTTGTTTTAACRTATGTTGGTGGACTTCTTTTTGCCTCCCCAACTTTGTCTAGTTATTGGCATAACAGAGCTCTGTTAGGTATCTAAACCATCCTACAGCAATGAGTGCCGTAGCTTAACTCCTTTTGTTTGTTCTGAACCAGTTGTGATTTTTTTATTTGATGCATCTGTTGTGCTTCCACACTCACCTTTTTCCTGAGTACCCCAGAGAAACTTGTATGTGAAGCTTTTTGGAGAGGACCATGGGTTAACCCATGGAAAGTCTCAGAGAGACAGAGMACAGAGAAGCTGAAACAAGGGGTCTCACTGGGCAGAATATTCCTGCAGCATAAGGCTGAAGACCAGAGAGTTTACACAGAGTAAAGGAGAGCCAATAACATGAACTCGGTGTCTGCACCAAACGTTAAAAGTATAGCGAATGCTGGGAAGGAGGAACTTTGACTCGGGCTGTGACAAATGCTGACAGCATGTTGGAATACTTCCAAAGGAAATGCAAGTGCAGAATTAATATGTACTTATTTAAGACTCCCAGATCAGGTTTTGGGCAAATCTCTTTTTGCTGCAGGTGCGTGGCTGGTGATCAGAAAGTTAATGCAGCAAAGCACCTCTTATTATCTCTGGCTCTCTTATTCTAACTGGCTGTCATTCAGAGAATAGGGAGCTCAACACTGCRTGGAGAATTGTCCTCTCCACCTGTCAGTGATTAATTTCACACATTCAGCCATCAGGGACTCTGTAGGAGATTATGGTTATTTTTCTTTCCTGTCTCAAAGCAGAATTTACCGTCTGCACTTTGCATTCAATTCTAAATGAATTTTTATAGTTTGAGGAAAAAATGCCTCATTATTTTTCTACTGTTTTTATAAAGCTTTGGAATTAAAGTTATTTGCATTTGTTACATTTGAACCAAACAATTTATGAACTTAATTTTTCAAGTGTATTATTAATCATATTGACAAAAATAATCCTCAAACAAGTCAAGGAGTTTTTTTTTTTCCCTAAATGAAAAGCAAGGAATCGATTTTTTTAATTCTCTTTGCAGTGTTCCCAGTGTGGATTCCTTATTATCATGATTGGCCAAGCAAAGCCAGGTCTAAGGATCACATTGATACTTCTCCTCCTTTTGCCTACAGTAAGGAGTGCGGAACAAGTCTGTCAAATCTTAGATGTTCTAAGCATCAACGGGAACAACACTGTTGACCTTGCTGAAACTCAGATCCTCAAGAAAACACTGTTCAGAGAAACTGTAARGCCTCCAGATCTCTGTGCTGAAGGTAGAGAAATCTTTCTGCTACCTCCAACTTATCTTGAAGTCSCTTGTGTTTATTAGAGGCTATAGCTTAATTTGTTTTCTGAGAGAATGTGGCTCTAACAGGATTTGAAAAAGAGCAAGGTAATGGGGAATAAGAGAAAGTGGTAATGAGATGAAAGGCAGCAGAGATCCAAATGAATGAGACAATGTAATTGAGGAGAAAATAGCTGGAGAGGAAGAGCAAGTGGCAATTCATTTGCTGATGGAAGACTGAGCAGGAAGAGGGGGGAATAGGAATTTGGAGGGGGAAACTGGTAGGAAAAGCTAGCATCTAGAAGGTGTATGAGGAAGGATAAATCAAGGTAACAAGGCATGAAGGGACCAAGCATACTGGAAATGGAATCATTGATAGAGTAGCAGGGACTTGAATGGATGGAGGGGTGGAAGGATTTTGGAGAAGAGAACAKGATCCAGTGAGGGGAGAAACAAAGAGCAGAAAGGAGCAGAGAAGAGTATGAGAAGGAGGAAACGCCTATCRTTGAGGGAAAAGGGAGAAGAAGCACTCAGAGAWGCATAGACATCAGGGAGGATATTGGAAGATGCTGATATTCAGAGATGTTGGTGTTTTGTACACAGCTTGAGTTTGAYCTGAAAGTAGGTAACACTCAAAGCTTTGTCAAGATGTAAGTCAGATGCCCATGAACGTTTATGGGTCAGTGACCTGACAGAAACAATTCAAGATGGTCTGCCACAGATACTGCTCTAGAGAACAGAGYAACTAACGCCTTAAAAACCTATTCATAATATGTGGAAAAGGCAGCGTTTTATCATGGGGGACTTCAATCTGAGTACTAGTAGTCTCATATTGCCAAAAATAAAATGTCCTTGGAATTTCTAAATGTTATAGATGACAGTTTCTTAAATCAAAAAGTGCTATATCCAGCTCAAGGGGATTCTCTATTAGACTTCATCTTGAAATACAAAGAGGAATGATTGGTAGACTAGAGTTTGATGGTAGCTTCAGAGCAAAGTGATCTGGAACTTGTTAACATTTATAACAGGCAGGCAGAATAAAGCCCGTACTGGTAATAAATACATTTGAAGCTTTACAAGCTTCATAAAAGCTGAAAGTTAAATCAAAAATGACAAAACATTCCTAAAAGTATGTGACTATTAGCTAGGAACCGCCCAAGAACATTCTATTACATATAGAAAAACATGTAAATGAAAAGTCCTGGATAAGGGTGGAGATTACACTGCTTAGAAAAACTTGAAAACATCATAAAACTACTACATTTCTCTTTTCTGTTTGTGAAGTATTAGGTATACATCAGAAATGAGAAATCACAGAAAAGTGATAAGGAAAGTCAAATAATAAAATTGTAGCAACAGAATGAAGAAGGTATTCTCATAAACTGTACTTTATGATCTTTGTGACAATCCCATAATCTCATTGCTAGAGGAATTTGGTAGGATGTAACAGTGAAAAAAAGCCTAAAAATAATTACATTTCTCTGTATTTGGCATTCTCAGCACATCCAAGTGCTGTGGTTACATATGAGGAAGAARTACTTTCCATTCTAACAACAACTAAGATTGGACAGCAGATAAAAATAATAAATTGGTAGGACTAAGTATCTTGTATCTGTGAGTGTTAAAAGGATTGTCCAAGAACCTCTCTGAGCCTATAGAGCTGAACTGTCAATACTTTTCTATGTGAAAAGGAAATTTTGGTGTAACCTTTAGGAAATACTGAATGAAACAATCTACCCATTCAATTTTCCACTTTGTTACTTTTCTTCAGGAGTTTAACTACATGACACAGTACTGTTTAGATTTTCATCTGTACCCTACTTCCAGGAAGTATCTCTGGAAAGAAATTGAGAGGGACAGCTATCGAGAATCAATTGAAGAGGTCTATGAATATGGTAAGCTATTGAAATCGCTAAGTAAGAAACTTGATTTTACCCAAGAGACTGGTAAATTGTTTGACTGGTGAGGAATTTTGACCCCCTGATATTTTCTCAAGGTCACCTAGGAAAGGGGAACTATTGAAGGAACTCTTCCATTAGCCATTTTAATTGGTTGCAGAACTTGGAAATGTTTGTATGCTTCAGATGAGAAATCGTATTTAGTCAAGGGAGGGCCTTGATTTCTGAGAACACATTCACCTRCACATTCAAAAGTATACAAGTGAAAATGAAATTGGGTGAGGAAATAAGGTAAAGGTGTTTGTTGATTTCTGCAATCCAACAGATAAATTGATTATACAGAAACCTTATTTGAAAACATGTTTTTTTGCTTCTATCCACAGGGATAGACCTCTAAGCAAGCCTCTGTTTCTACACTCAGAAAGTCTGGGGATCCTGGTAATTAAATTGTTGTATAAAGGACACAGATACAGTTAGTGGGAAAAGTTTTGGTTTTTTCTGTATTTGGCACTGTGCAGCCTACAGTAGAAAACTATCCAGACATTTTTTTGGTTCAACAATTAAAGAAGGATGATGAAAAATGGAAGAAGGTTCAGTGGATCATTCAAGCACTGGAAAGCATGACTCCGTTCAGGGTTCCCAACTGGTTTATTTTAAGGTAAGAATAGGGAAGGAATTACCCTACTTGGAGGACAGAAGGCTCTTTACTCTCCAGCAAAAAACATAACAAGATCCAGTAGCTGGAAGCYAGAAATAAAAATTGTAAGTTATACTGAATCAATTTTCCAATTTTTAATTTTTGTGGATTCTATATCAATAGAAATGTTAAAGTGTATTTTTCTTAAAGATGTGCTCTGAAATACAGATGCATTTCATGGTCCTGTATCTTTGATGCACATTAGGTGCACATACTGCTCCCTTTTGCCCTGCAATTTGTACAAGGCAGGTTTTTGGGAAGGGGATGCTGTGCCTGGAGAAGCAGCAAAGACATCACCCCCTTTTCCAGGGAATAGATTTTGTTTGACAGGATGCTAAGCAGAACAGGGCAGGCTGCAGACTGAAAGTTGGAGGGAAGAAGTATGACATTTTCTGCACTATCAGGCCACAGATGGTATTTGACTGGGTGTAACTGTCCACCTGAAAGTAGTGAGAGAAAAAGGTGGGGCCTGAGTGTTTAAGCAGAGCCCGTTGCGCAGAAYGGACCAGTTGGAGAACTGAGAATGAGGCTAGACAAGAGGGAACTGGACACAAAGGTGTTGTGGTTCWACCACAACAGAGGTTCAGAGAAAAATGTTGGAGAAAATGGCAAGAAGAAAGATGGATATACAGTTTGAAAAGGTTGTTATTTTTAAGGGATGTAATGCAAAAACTTGTCTGAGGCTGATAGGAAACTGTTGGACTGCAGAGAGGAGTGGAGAACAAGTGAAARTGAGGGAATATGACAAGAAGCAAGGGAAATCAGCTCTCTGAGGTTTATGGATGTATTTCTCCCAGGTGGAGATGAATAAGGACTTTGGGTTAGAGACTGAAACTGTTACAAGTGACTAACAAATAGTAGAAGTAAGAACATGAGAAGAAGGGAGGAAGATTTGTGTCTCAGGCAGGCAAGCTGCTAGTACATTTTTACAAAAGACACCTGCTCTGAGCCAGAATGGTCCACGGGGGTTACATTTTAGCCTAATCCTTTTTATTTTTTTAATGCATAATTTATTCCTATAAAAGGGACACACTGATCTAATTAGACTAATTAGAGTTCTGTGTCAAATATAGGAGAGAAGCATGTGGAGGTGGGTAGAAGGTGTAGGTGTGGAAAGACAGAGGGGAGATTCATTTCAGGGAGCATCAGTTTTCACTCGAAAGTGAAAAGCAGTACACTGAAAATCTGGATGCTACAGAAATCTTGCATGGCTGGGTGCTGAAGCATTGGAATTGAAGCCCAAGGTAGATTTCATAGAGAAATAATGGTTTTGCTTGAATATAAGACTGTAGRTGTATATGGGAGAGAATGTTTTTTCAGCGCTGTGCAGTTCTTTGTAATATTCTGAGGATTTTGGGAGATGGGGACAGCAGAGTAGTAGAAGGAAAAGGATAACAGAATCACTGACAGTTCGTGGTACAGAAATGGGAAGGGGGGGGGCAAAAGAGGGAAGGCCTTTAGAAGGGACTGACCATGTATGAGAGCGGATGGAACTGCAAAGAAGATGAAATTAATATGGAGAAAATGTTAATAACACAGACAGAGATACTGCTAGTCACAGAAGATGATAAAGCAGAAAATAGTGGATTATCTGTGGGCTCTGGAGGATCAGAAGAGTGCTAGGGGAACAAGAAGCCCAAAGAGGAGCTAACTGGAAGGTAGGACAGGGTTTATTCTCAGTGGTTCCTGGTAGGGGATCTGTTCTTCACGTGAGAAGGGAGCGGGAGATGTTGGAACAGGCTGGTATCTGAAGTACATGACAGCAGTGATTTAAGTCAAGTTGCTATCACCACTGAAAATAACAGTTGAACTAAATCCAAGACGCTGACCTCTGCAAAGGTATTTACTGCATCCTGATGAAGACTGATAATGTAGCCATAAATATAGCAAGTAGCTGAAAATTCACAGTTGAGAAATACCAAGAGCCCTTGAGGCTTTTCCTCCCTCACAGAGGGTAATGTATTTCAGTGAAATGTGAGAACAAAAAGATGATAGACCAGAAAGATTTATCTTCTTACTAAGGCCCTGTGTTGCATATTGAGCTTGGATTCACTTCAGCTAACATTTCTGTGATATAGTACTGCTTTGGAAAAAGAACTTTAACAGAGAATCAGATAGAAAATTATTCAATGAATATACTTGACTTTAAAAGGCAATAAAATAGTTAACTTGCTCATAACAAATGTTAATTTKGGGCTGTCCTGGAGAATGAAGGGATAAGAAAATCTTGTTTGCAATACATCATTCCTAAACTAAAATAGTGAAGGCTGATAATCAATGTGAACACTTTACTCTTGCAAGAAACACAGTATTTTGCCACATTAACAAACAGGGGAGCTAGCTCAGCTGCTGTCAAGTCCTGAGAGGCATGGAAAAGGGAGGTGGGTTTGGAACACATGATGTTTTAGCCAAGGGAAATACTGTTTTTGCCCAGTGTGTTGGAGCTGGAATACAAGATGCCATAAAATGCCAGCAGTCCCTCATTTTCATTTCTTAGAAGACCTGACTAAGCAACCACAGAAATTTGCCCCAGATCCTATAGCACTGTAACCTTTTTATGCTCACTTCCCAGGAGCATTTAAGCATTTGGCATTTTCTTAAAAAAAATGCTCAGCTGAAACAGATTCTTAGCGTAAAAGCTAAACTCAGCAAAAATATATTTTCAGCTATATGTTTGGGCTGAAAGGTGTTGATGGCTACAGTCAAGTGGAACTTTGACCTGTGAATAATCAGCAGATTTGAAGCAGATGGGTGTGCTAATCACACAGACTGGTGCAACACACAGATGAGAGTGCTAATAATCCAGGCTATAGGAAAGACGAAATAAGTTTTGTAGCATGCATGATAGCTGGAAATAATGGGAGCCCGTGTCTGATAGCTTGGATGGCAAAGATGCTAAGCCGTCTAAGCTATCTGTCAATGCAAAGGCTAGAAGATTTATTGGGCAGACCATGCAGAAGGAAGGGTAAGAATAGCTGGCGACACTTTCCGCAGAAACAACACAGCCCTAAGTTGAGGACAGAAATGCTGAATATTGAAACGACTCAAGTCAGTGCAAATGGGGACTGGAGGCGTGGGAGTATGCAAGAGGAGAGGAAGCCGTGTCCCACCTTTCGTCTCCCCATCTCTACTGCATCACTCTAGAAATWGTGCTGAGTGATCTGAAATTCATGCTGAGTGATTGTCACAAGCACATTACTGATTGTTCTGTGGCTTTTTTAATGCATCCTGAATTGCCAGAATTGCTATCAAATGCAGAGTTGAAGCTGTCACATGCCAAAATAGCAAGTGTTTGCTTACCCATTAGGTATGTAGATTATTTACTACATAAAATACACATTTGGGACAGGTTTCTCTCTTGAAGAAATCAATGAATAATTTTGATTAAAGATTTATATTAAAAATGTAATGTTATCCTGGGCTTACATACACATTTAGAGACAGAGACCAATATATATAGAGAGATAAAATGTTGTGTTTATTGAACTGAATTGTGGAAGTCCTAGAGATTTCTGTGAAACCAGGATTTTAAGTATAATGTTGAAACATACAAATAAAATAATAGTTAATTAATTGTTTCATAATTTGCCTTGTTAAACTTCTGAATAAGCAAATAAAGTTTATATGCAATATAAACTTACACAATATGCATCACTGGTGAATCAACACTTCAGCTGAGGCTTAAGAAGTTGAAATGTTTGGGACAAAAGATAAGTATGTTCTTATTGAACTTAATATAAATACAGTTAACAATATTCTTTTGGTTTTTCTGCTGCTGAAACTGATACCGAAACTGAACATTTCAATTTCAAATTGTTGAAACAAATTTAAGGAAATGTGGGGAGATGGGGTTAGGAAAGCTATTCATACTTTGAAACTCCTTTGCCATTAGGTTTTTAATGGAAATTTTCTCTCCACCAATTTAGGCTAGTATCTTTTTCTTATGTAAGATGGAAGGACATCAATGTTGCAGTGTGTGCAGTGCCGTGAGGACCAGATAAGCTCTTCAAGACAAGTAAACAAATGTCTGTCTGAAATATGCATACATGAATATTATCATCCTTGGAAGTTTCATTAGATTTTCAAATGTATGACTTTGTTAGCTATATCAGTGCTTGGCAGTCTGAAATAGTCGTTAGTGAGAATCTATAAATTAGGAAGGAGGAACAAAGAGATTGGTGTGATTTTGTATTCCAGCATATTCCCTTTGATTAAAAAGCCTGGTTAGTTCTGGGAAAAAAAGAAAGCTTAATTTGCCTTCTATATGGACACATATTTAAATATATAAAATTGATTGAATTTGTAATAATTTATTGTATATAATAATCCACTGTATAAATTTGTAATGTGTTTGAAATAAACTCGTTTTACTTAGTTTATTAGTTAGTTTTACTTAGTTTAACTCCATTCTGTATATGGAATCTTTATTCACAATGAAAGCATAAAGGAAGAATGAACAATTCAGAAATAAAAGATTTATTACAGATTTCATCCTTGGATGGCTTTATCTCAAATGGCATCATTTGTTTTCTACTCATTTTCATTTCACGCCTAGGCAGAATAAGACAGCTTGGGCTCTGCCTTTACACTTCTGTTGACAGCCCCAAGCCTCCAACATAGATAGACTGCTGGTCCCAGGATAACAAGTTTTTAGATTGGGGCCARAGGTGGTGGATCTTTAGAACACAGTATAAAACCCAGTTCCTTACTCAGCATTTTGAAATGTGAGGAGGGAGGTGGAGATGTAGGGACTTGGATGTATCTTTACTTTGGGAAGGAATATTTGAGTTCTTAATCATTGCCATTCAGTTCAATGTAGTTGACTCTTAATGAGATTCTGTGTATGCTCATTAAGATAAGGGAGTGGATGGCACTTTAAAAGATGAAGTGATAATTCTTTCTTTCCTGTCCATAATCAGATGACAAAAATTGTCCTGAGTCACCAGGAACCCCCTTACCTGATGACTTGTGTGAGAATGGCAAGAAGCTTTCACAATTCCTATCCGAGTAGATGAAGCTTGTGAGAAGGATACCAGGTGTGTCTTGAATTGAAGCTGGGTATGATTAGCTCTGTATAAGTATATAGCTATGTATAGTCATCGATAGCAACTTTCTCAGTTCTGATGCAACTGTTTTCCTGGTGGGTTAGCACTAGCCTTACCGGTTGTAATTGTTCCTCAGACTTCCTTAAGCCATTAAATGAAACCATCCTTAGCACAGTGTACGGTATCCAGYTCACGTGTAGTTGTCAGGCTGCCGATCTCAACCATTTTTCTATTCTTTTGTATACCTTGAAGAACTGGGGGAAATCTCCAGCTGCCTACTCACAAAGGATAGAAAGGCAGGGGGGAAACTTTTGCTAGTTTTTAGGTAGAATCTCATTTGCCAGTGGCCAGGCCACTTTCAGCTCGCCTTGACTCTTGGGCTGAGGAACAGCTGCTGTGCTGCCTGTTGYCAGTCTGCATTTCACCCTGCACATTTTCCAGTGTCTGGCAGTAGGTCCTGAGAAGAGAGAGGACCTTTCCAAAGACTAGCATAAAAGCTGAGAGCTGGGTAGCCCTTCTCCTTCAGAGAAGGGTCAGCACTGTATGTACTAGTCTTTTGCCTAATGTTATGATAGCAGAAGTAATTACTTCTTTTTCCCTGGTCGTATGGTTGTCTCAAAGCACTCAGAATACACAAAAGCACAGAAAACTCTGTTTGTGGAAGTAACTTGTTCTCCCTGTTTTTCAGCCAGCCAGCACTGTGAGTGCTTTGTGAACACCTTCATAGCTGAAGTGAACAGGATTTGTTAGGTCTCTGACAGGAAGGTGGAAGCACTGAAGAAAATCTTCTGTATTTGTACACTGCGTTGAACGAGCACAGTGGAGCCGATTTAAGTAGATTGAGTTAAGAGAATGCTAGTGACACCTAGTGTTAAAAATAAGGTGTACAAAAATACCATAAAAGCCGGTGGATGTGTCTTTTAAAGCTGTTTTGAGAAGCTAGGGAGGATGGTGCTGCTGAAATCCTCCCTGCAGATGGGCACTGCAAGTGCCACTGCAGCCCAGGCCCCGAGAAACACTAATGGACCTTAACTCTGGAGAAAGAGCCAGCTTCGGGTGTTAGCAGGGCAAAGCACCAAGGCCAGCAGTGTCTCCAGCARCCCTGCAGCCACCTGGGGAAGGCCCAGGCATTCGTATCTCTGCTCAGGAGGTCTGTCCCCACCCCAGCACGCAGAAGCAGGACAGAAGGGAGGCTCTCCCAACACCCAGTGCCTCCCCCATTCAGAGATCCTGGACACAATGAAAGTTTCTTACCACATTTGCCCACTGTTGTACCCTGCTCTTCTCATGTCAGTCAGCATATAACGGAGATGGGGTCCAGGTCTGCTGTACTGCAGCAAAATAGTGTCCCAGCAGTGTAAGTGTTTGAGAATCGATCGCAGCTTAAAGCAAACAAGCAATATTGCAGGGATGCTTGCAAGGTGATAACAACAGTGCAGTCTACCATGTTCTACTCTGCTCAYTTATCCCTTATTTTCTATGATGTAACATACTCTATGCTGCCTAATAAGATGGGAGGATATTTTAACTTTGTACTATTTTGTATAGCCTGAGATGTAGTTTGATCACTGATACGCTTTCAGTGTACATTTATGTTTAATCAACTATTTGCAGTGGAAGCAGTATAGGAGAGATAATGAACTATATCCTTATCTTAACAAGGAAGAAGCAGCATTGCAGTAAACTCTGAAATAAAATTCTAGCATGTTAAGGAGCTCAAAGCTGGTGACACACTGCCCAGATTTAAAGGAAAGGGGAAGAATATTCCAAGGACATTTGATTTCACATAGCAAAAACAGTTACAAGTTGTTGAATTCAGTGTTCTTACAAGTGATGCTGACAATCAAATACCTCTTGCAGCTTTTTAAATGTTTGGTTTGTTAAATTCCTTTCTAAAATAAAGATAAACTTGGCTGTGAAAGCATATATAGTATAAAAAGAATGTATGCTTAATGTTGTAGTACAGAATTAAAGGAGTTACCATGTAAATAACTAATCATCTTTGCAAGTACCTCAAGAACATGATTARTATAAAAATATTGTGATGTTGCTAGTAGAATCAGAATATCAGCTTAAACACTTATACAGATGTGTGATAATTTTATCCTTTTTGAGATTTACCATATCCAAGAGAAAGAGTAGTAATAAAATTTGATCAAATGAAAAAGCTGTTATAAAAGTATCAAAATGGACAAACTCATAGGCTTATTCATTATGAAGAATCCAGGCAAAAGTTTAAGATTTTTGCTATTCCTGCAGACTTGCACACATCCATACATGATTAGATTACTTCAAGGCTTCAAAGATGCAAAACATTTTTGAATCAGAGGAAAGCTGTAGATCTGGTGTCATACATTAGATGAGCCTAACATGTTTAGTGCTTTGAAAGTCATATAAAGTCACCAGAGACTTCTTGAATTACCTTTGGAAATAAATTCAGCATCTGTGTTGTTTGATAAAAGTGTGACACAGATGTCTGATGCTTCTGAAAACTGGGAGCACTCAGTAGAGGTCATTTGGAAAAGATCGTGGGACGTAACAGGAAACAACCGAGGTGATTCTGACAGGTTCTGCTGGAAACTGAGGAAAACTTTTTTGCAGAGACATAACTTGCACTATCCTATCCCTGAAATAAAATGCTGCTGCTGTATCAGTATAATATTTTAGTTTAGAGACCTACTGAAAAACTGTTCTTCATCAGGTAAGGCAAGTTTAATTCAAGAGTATACTTGAAACTGAAAGAGGGCCTAAGTAAATCATGTATTCCAGGAATACTATACCGGAGTACTTGTTCATTCAGATGGCGATGAGAGCAACTCACTGCAGGAATTCACATATGGTATATAGTCATAATTAAGCCAGTGTTGACTGTCCTGAACAGGTGAGGGCACTTGCTGTGGCTGAGCATCATGGATGTTTAACTTGGGCAATAGCATAAGCAAAAACCAAACTTGTCTATAAATCCAGGTCATAAAACCTAGTCACACTTTTTTTAATCTTTTTTTTTTTTAATACCTTTGTATTCCCAGATATAACATACGGATAAGATTAGGTACTCTTGGGAGAGTAAAAGAATTAGAATAGATAGAAGTTTTCACATGGACTGTATCATGCTTAATAATTGTACTGGATTCTTACTCAGTACTCTCTTTTTAGGAACCACATATGCAGGAGGAAAATAAAGATCTCAAGAGACCTGCAATCATTATATTTCTGTGAGGTTTGTTCATTCTGATTACTACTTATACTCTGATAATTTTCTTGCTATCTGTAACAAAACTGCAGTTCTCTACAATTCAAACCTCTTTAAGACATCATCAAACTGGTATAACTCTCACAAGCTTTTATTAAAGTGATGGTGACACCTATTGAGCTCTAGGTGACAATGTTTTTATGCTTGCTATAAATAATTACTTTCATCAGCAATTCTTTTTTGACCATATATCACTGTAGAGAGATGCAGCACATTCCAGGTCTCCACACATATTAGCACTGATTTATTGTTGCACCTTTTTCATCTGATATAAGAATAGTACAGGAAGAGTTATTCTTCCAGGCTTTATTTTCATCTTATTTTCTGTATAATCTTAGAGTTTGACTCTGCTGACTTTGGAGATGGCTTCTGTGTTGTTTTCATGTGAGTAACGTTTCAGTGAGGGTTGATCTGATAGGTTCCCTGGTGCAGCTTATCTTTTTGCACTGTTAAAGCAGTAAGAAGACACTTTAATAGGAGCACACTGAAAGAGAGGGCACACTGGAGAAATGGCAGAGACACTACTTCTCTCAGGGAACTCTACTGAGGATTGTGGAACAGAACAATTTCTGGGACAGGAAATAGCACATATTTTAGTTGAGAAAGCTTAAATTGTATCAAAACTGACCTTGGAGGCCTTGCTTTGCATTTATGTTGTGGAACCACATCCTAAAGAGGATGCTATTCCTACTAACATACTCTTCCCATTTGCTGGTATTTTTCTGACCTCAGGGTGAGCAGGTTGAGGAGTAAAATCAGCCTCACTGGGGTTGCTCCTTCATGTCACTGACATATCAGATGATAAGCCTCTATACCAGTRCAAGGGAGAGAGCAGGGATGCAGCTGGAAGCAGGGCCATAGCATCTCCAGTGCAGCTATGAAACTACACCCTTGGCTAGTCTACTGACCAGTCTCTTGACTATTTGGCAGAGTATATGGCTTAATGTAGACTCATTTTTGACTCATTTTTGTATTTAAGGAAGTTGGCACCCCACCATAGGTGGAGTCTACTGATCAAATGTGAGGGCTAGAAAACAATCAAAATAAAATAATTGTATTAAATGTGCATGTTAAATCACTCATGGTCCAATGAATTCAGATTATAGGAAGGCACAGATTCCACAGAGCTTTTTCTTGGTTTGTATGTTTATGGAATAACTTCTGTCATTACTTTTTATACAAGAGGAAAATATATAGTATTCTTAAGAATTAAAAAGTATTTTAGGCATTTTTTTATGAAAGAGGTAAGAAATTCATCTCTAACATATGCTTATCTTGACAGCACCACTTTAATTTTCACTTAATTGGCTGGATGAATGGCTGTTTCCATGACAGCACAGCAAACATACAGTATGGGCACTTACAAAAAGTAGTAAATAACAGATCATTAGACTTCAGAGAGAATTATTCACAAGACTGTTGCTGCCTTTTATATTTGCCAGGTGGAGACCACACATGCAGAGACCATGAGATGGTGGAGTTTGGCATCCTGTACGGAGGAAGCAGAAGAAAGCAGGACTTCAGGAGAGCAAACTTTGGCCTCCTCAGAGACCTACTTGGAGGAATCCCATGGGTTAGAGACCTAGAAGGAAGGAGGGTGGGGGGGGTCCAAAAAAGCTGGTTAATATTCAAGCATCTCTTCCTCCAAGCTCAAGATCAGTGCATCCCGGTGAGTAAGAAGTCAAGCAAAGGGGGCAGGCCACTTGGGAGAAATATAGAAACATTGTCAAAGTGTGCAGGGATGCGCTGAGGAAGGCTAAGGCCCATTTGGAATTAAATACRGTAAGGGATGTGAAGGACAGCAAGAAGGGCTTCTTCAAATACATCAGCAGCAAGAGAAAGACTAGGGAGAATGTGGGCCCACTGCTGAATGAGGTGGGTGCCCTGATGACAAAGGCTACAGAGAAGGCAGAGTTACCGAATGCCACCTTTGCTCCAGTCTTCACTGCTAAGGGCAGCCCTCAAGAATATCAGAGCCTAGAGACAAGAGAAAAAGTCTGGAGAAAGGAAGACTTTCCCTTGGTTGAGGACGATGATTTAGGCAAACCTGACACCCACAGATCCATGGGCCCTGATGGGATGCACCTGCGAGTGCTGAGGGAGCTGGCAGATATTATTGCTAGGCCATTCTACATCACCTTTGRAAGGTCCTGGAGAACAGGAGAGGTGCCCGAGGATCRGAARAAAGCCACTGTCACWCCAGTCYTCAAAAAGAGCAAGAAGGAAGATCCAGGTAACCACAGGCCAGTCAGCCTCACCTCCTGTGATGCAACAGCTCTTCCTGGATGTCATCTCTAAGCAAGTGGAAGTGAAGAAGGTGATCAGGAGTAGTCAGCATGGATTCACCACAGGGCAATCCTGCTTAACCAACCTAATAGCCTTCTCTGATGGACTGACTGGCTGCGTAGATGAGGGGGGAGCAGTGGATATTGTCTCCCTTGACTTCAGCAGGGCTTTTGACACTGTGTCCCATAACATCCTCCTAGGCAAGCTCAGGAAGTGTGGGTTAGACAAGTGGAGGATGAGGTGGATTGAGACCTGGCTGAATGGCAGAGCTCAGAGGGTTGTGATCATCAGCACAGACTCTAGCTGGAGGCCTGTAGCTAGCAGTGTTCCCCAGCGGTCAGTCCTGGGTGCAGTCTTCTTCAGCTTCTTCATAACGAACTGGGTGAAGGGACAGACCTGGGTGAAGGGACAGAGTGCCTCCTCAGCAACTTTGAGGATGATACCMAACTGGGAGCAGTGGCTGATACACCTGAGGGCTGCGCTGCCATTCAGAGAGACCTGGACAGGCTGGAGAGTTGGGCGGAGAGGAAGATCATGAAGTTCAACAAAGGCAAGTGGAGGGTCCTGCACCTACGGAGGAATAACCCCGTGCACCAGCGCAGGCTGGGGGCTGACCTGCTGGAAATCAGCTCTGCAGAGAAGGACCTGGGAGTGCTGGTGGACAGTACGTTAACTCTGAGCCAGCAATGTGCCCTTGTGGCCAAGAAGGCCAGTGGTATCTTGGGATGCGTCAGGAAGAGTGTTGCCAGCAGGTYGAGGGAGGCGATCCTGTCGCTCTACTCAGCCCTGGTGAGTCCACATCTGGAGTACTGCATCCAGTTCTGGGCTCCCCAGTACAAGAGAGACATGGAAATACCGGAGAGAGTCCAATGTGGGGCTACAAAGATGATCAGAGGACTGCAGCATCWCTGTTATGAGGAAAGGCTGCAAGAGCTGGGTCTSTTTAGCCYGGAGAAGAGAAGACTGAGGGGGGACCTTGTCAGTGTATACAAATACCTTAAGGCAGGGTGTCAAGAGGATGAGGCCAGACTCTTTTCAGTAGTGCCTGGTGATGACAGGAAAAGAGTGATGCCCACAAACTGAAACACAGGAAGTTCCACCTGAATATGAGGAAAAACTTCTTTCCTGTGAGAATGACGGAGCACTGGCGCAGGTTGTGCAGAGAGGTTGTGGAGTCTCCTTGTCTGGAGATATTGAAAACCTGCCTGGACACGATCCTGTGTGATGTGCTCTAGGCGAGCCTGCTTGAGCAGGGGCATTGGACTAAATGATCTCCAGAAGTCCCTTCCAGCCTCAGCCATTCTGTGATTCCATGTTGTCCGTAATACCAAGATAAATGTTGTCCGAATTCCAAATGCCTGATGTGCTAAAAGATAACACTTACTGCCTTGAAGATATATATTGAATAAAGGTTTTAAACTATGTGAAAGTACCTCTTCTAACAATTAGCTTGCTAACTACAATGTACAATACTGAATGTCCTACTTGTCCTTGTCAAACTAGTCACAAGCTTCTACTAAGCAACAGCACTTTCAAGATGGAAGTGGCTTCTGATGTAGTAAGATTTTTTTTGACCACGCTGCAACAGAGACAAATTCCTGCAGGAAGCAAATTTACCAAAGCTAGTTTCACTGCTTTGGGGTTCACTGTACAACCTGTGTGGAAAGACGTTGAGTTAACTCATTTTGCTGAAAGCCATCAAGTAAGACATTCTCAGGGGGATGAGCAGAGGTCAAAGTGGAGGCAGTAACTGTAGTATGCAAGTTAACACTGTTGCCATGAATAGTGTTTAACCAAGACCCGCTTTAATTCAGCCCTAAAACATATATAAATGTCAGAAGCACACCCCAAAACCTTTGCTCAGGGTAATAGTGGCTGAAATACTGCTATTTCAAAGGACTCTTGATGGTACTAGATGTGTCCTAGCACAAAATTTAAAAACCTCTGTTTGGCAAGGATTTAGATTAGCAGTACAGAAAAAGATTAAATCTCTTTCCTCTTAAAACAATGACAGTTTTGACAAGAATGTAAGGGGAATCAGAGTTTGTTTCTTGTTCTATTGCTTTTTATGATAAATCATTTTAATGAAACCAGATGAGGTAGTACTAAATAAAATATTAATGTAAGGGTAATTATGTGCTTGTTTGGACTATATAGAATGCAAGCTGAAATAGAAAGATTATCTACATATTCCCAAGTCTTACAGAAAGATTTTCTGAACTCCTGCCATATTCCAACCATGAATGATATGTTTCAATTTACTAAAACATTACAGCTTTCTGCTGAGACAAATTAGTATCCAATYTTGGGCAGACAAATTTGTTTCCACTCTTCTTGTAACACAGTGACTATTTTTAAACTAGTCCTTTGGTTTACCTCCATTGTTACTCACCAGATTTTAAGGCATAGTTTAATGTTTGCTTTGGTGATAGTCCTGACTCAAGCAGCCTCCATACCTTTGTGCCTATGATTGATCCCCATTCCTCTCTCTCCTACTTATTCCACAAAGCAGAAATTGCACTGGTTTATAACACTACTTGGTTGACCAAATCAGGGATTTAAATGTAGCATTTGGGGCTTTTTTAATATACATAAATTCTCATCAATTACTAACAATAGCAAATTTCAGAAACTTCAAAAAATATCCAGTCATCATCTGAAAAACTTACTTCTCTCAGAGGTACCTGAAGACAGGCTGAAGCACCCAAGCATTACTGACTCTAGGGAGGTTAGGCTACACTGTAATTTAGTAGCTTCAGGTGAGTTTGTTGATTACATTTCCCCCTTTTCAGAAAAAAAAGTTGCTTTGGCGATAATGTTCAGCAGGAACCCCTGCTTTATTTCACTTTATAGAATATAAGACTCCTGGACAAGATCAAAGAGCTTGTTCCTGTACTGTTCTGAACAACTCAGTGGTTGTTATAAATCAACAAGGTTCTTCCTCTGCAGTTTTAATGTAAGTGATAACTTTCATGTTCTGACACTGGAAGCTCTTCAGTGGTACACTGTGCTGGCTTCCCAGATAATGCTGTGTAATAGAGATGTGTGGCATTTCTCAACTTTTGCCATTATACAAGCCAGAGTGAAGCACCAACGTGGTGTGCCAACTGTGCTAATGACAATGRTGTTATTAAATCATTCATTACATTTCACAATTTTATACTAGATCATTTAAATTCTTATTTTGGCATAGTGTATGGATTTCCTCCTCTAGAAATATGAACTGCGTATGCAGATATGTTTGCCCTGTTTTCTAATAAATTCATGATGGGATTGAGCATACTTACAAGTGCTGTGGCTCATGTAATTATGTTCTCAGATCTTGATAGTAAAAATAGAGACTCCTAGTTCATGCCAGATTAATTGATCAGTATTTTGCACAAAGTAGATTTGATGCATTCATTTCTGCTATTGTTCTGCGTCTACAAAATACAGTGCTACCCAGAGATTCTACCCCTTTCTCCCTTTGCTGCCTTTCTTTCCCAATGAAGAAAAAGTGTTTTTCACTCACATTTTATGTCATTTAATAGTAGGAATATTGCACTAAAATCATATTATGGCAGTAAATGAACACCGTGATTTTACTGGTCACTCTCTTGATATGCAYATAGCATACTAAGCAACCTATATATGCTAAGAGCTAAGAATCCTGGTGCACATCGCACAAGGCAGTGTGCAAAAACACAGTCTGCCCTCGCGATCTCATAGAGTTCAGGGAGAATGCAGCCCAACAGAGTAGGTTGAACAAATGAATGAGTAAAGAGGAAAAGAAAATTTATAAACTTAGAGCAAAATTATTTCACCAAAATTTTCATTGACTATCTGCTTACATATCTGAGAATTGCCATGGAGACACTGGTAGCCTCTATATAACTAAGATTCTGTTATGATTTTCATTTAAAGCAGAACAAAAAATTCTTTTTGATGTAGTTTAGTGATTATGTCCCAACTCAGTGCAGTAAACCACCATAGGATAATCAAATTTTTCTTGTTTGTTTTTAAAGATTGAGTAATCTTGTAGATGAGGAAGCATATATCTGTCTGTAACTGCCTTACAGAAGTATAAAATATTCAATATCAATGCATGATGTTTGGCTAGCTAATGAAAAAGATATCTCACTTCACTGTCACAGACATTTTACTAGAAGAAATATGAACTGTAGGCACTCTGTATGATTGCACTTTTCATGAAAGAACTGTATACGACCTGCAAGTGCATAATCTTTGTTCTGTTTTGCCTTAGTGCAGCATCTTTCAATCTTTTGAAGTATCTGTAAATAAAAATAACAAACGTAACTGTGAAGTGGGAGTGAATGGAGAATGCTTAGTGTAGATTTTACACCTGCTTTCCAAAGTCTCCATATGATAAAATATGAGAGGCTGAAAGATGCCCTGAGTTCATGGCATGTTTGACAAATGGTTGACCACATTCTGGGCCTATGGAATAATCACTTACCCTAGCAGAGTAGCTTTAAGTCACTTTTTGCGTCTTCGTAGCATTATGCCTCTGCAAGGACTAAAATCTGTTCGTAGTTCCAGCCTGTGTTTAGTGTTTAGTGTAGTGTTAGCCTGTGTAAAGTATATTACTACAATTATTGTTAGAAACATTAGATGTTTGTATTTAAAAGTGCTGCAGCATTCAATTATGTTTGAAGAAAATAATGTCTTCTTACTGGAGTGGGTTACACTTCAGGGGTGCAATGTCCTATCCTTCTGCACAGACTCCCTGGCATCATGGGGACTATTTGTGTGAATAAAGCATTTCAGAAGTAGTGCAACAGCAAAGACATGATTGGTCTGAAGTTAAGATTTTCTGCAGTTACTCCAGCAATTGAAAATAACCACCAGAATCAGAGGAGAAACCTCTTCCCCTTAAAAGAGTAGGTAGCTCCTTGATAGACAGGAGGCTTCAGACCCCGGAGGAGTGAATATTCAGATATTCTGATCTCCAGCCAGTGGAGATTTTTCTGACTAGTCCATCTCTGCACTTTTTACTCTTATTTTTGAGATCATCTTGCCACCTGTCAAAACTGTAGCCATCTCACAGTGAGTCTGSTTTCAGGCTGAGCCTGTTCTGTTTTCCAGAAAAGGGAAGGGAAAGACAGAAGGGAGGYCAGAAATGTAGAAAGACAGTGAGAACCTTTTGTGAGATCTGACACAGTTAATTTGTGTGTSACCGTTCTTCAGGCCATGAGCTGAACAATGCGACTTGTAGAGTTTGCCCTGACACCACCTACTCGGTGAGATGAGCAGTGTAGCTCTAGATGTCTCTGTTTGCCAAGATGAATTCAGCTCTGAGATGGAAGCACTTTCTTACCTTCCAGCTATGAAATCTTAATGAAGCTTCTGAGGTCTGGGAGAAGTCCTTTTTGCTTTTAAAAACACCTCTGTCCCCCACTGTGCATGATTGGAGATATAGAAAATCTAGAGAGCTTTTTCACCTTGCTTAAACTGAAACATTTGAGAGAATGCAATACAGGTGAGAAAACAATCCTATTTAAAACACATTGTTCTTTTGACACATTTTCATCCTCGTTTTATCAAGCACAAAACATTCTTCATTTTAGCTTTGTCCACTATCATTAACAATGCCTCATGATATTAATTAGTACTGCAAGAGGCTAAACCTCAGGCTGACTGTCTCACATGTGGGAATTAGTTGTGTGGGTTTGCAGAGCAACATCTGCCTGTGAATAGACTTTAAAAAATAATAATTAAACAAAAGGGAAGCTCTAAGCTGAATCTGTGGCTAAATGATTAATATCACTTCATGTTTAAGATTTTTTTTTCCAGCCTATTTTGTTTAATGATTTTCAGCTATGAATATTACATGTCCTTCTGCAGTTAATTATTTATGCTGATGAAACATGGCACTCTCTATACCCTTTTAGGATTCTAAATGGAAAGGAACACATTTTCTAGACAGCTCCTTCTGAATAGTGATGGCTTATAGAGGCTTCTTGCATTCAGAGGCAGGATCATCCTCAAAYTGGTTCATGGAAGTTTGGAGTTCGCTAGCCAAAATTGTTAAAGTCTTCACTGCTGGMCACCAGCTGCTTGTACCACACTGCCAGCTCTGTGCTTCAAAGAGCCTTRCTTCACAAATCCTTTTCTTCCTGGTAAAAAAAACCTTTCGTATGAATGATTAATTAATCAGCAGGAAGAATAGAATTTCAGAATTTTTTGGTGCTTCAGGAACAGTTTGCATCTGCCTAGGATTTTGAACTGAGTTTGTAGTCTGGCTAAGTAGAACTTCGACATTTTGAGCTTTCATTCTAAATCAGAGTAAAAGCAGTTATCAGATACTGAAATCTCCCCAAACTGGAATTATCTTTTTCCACCCTGCTCTGACAGTCACTSTTTATGGATCTCTGTGCAGCCATATATCCCTCCTTCAGTGAGCTGATCTAGGCAAAAGCTTTGGCTGAAAGCAATCTGCAGATATCTCTTTGTTATTGTGTTAGATTATACATAAAAATGTATGGCTATCCTGCACCATAAGTCCCTGTGAATTACAGAATCCCTAGCACCACTCTTGAATGTGTCAGACCTTCAGAATCTGACCTTTATAATAAATTGATGGCACTAAAATAGCCTGAATGGCAGGGAGTCCAATGAAATATTAGCTCCAGAGAAATTAAATTTGCTTTAACCAGTCTGAGCACAAGGTAATGTGGTAAACTGGTCCCACTTAGAAACTCAATGTACCTTGGCTTTTGGGGAAACACAGCAAGGTGTTACAAGCTTTAAAAACACTAGCCATTAACTACACATGTACTGCTATTAAGTAAAGGAMGATTTTTCTCAAGGGACAAAAAAAACACTATTACAGGGAATAAGAGAGAAACGTAGTTGTTCCTGAACTTTGCCATAAGGGAAAATTCAGCAGTGGATCTAAAAATAACATTTGGGTGAGACTTCTCTGATTTAATATGGCTGGTGCATCTAGCATGATTTATACTTCTTTAATTCATTCTTTTTTATGATGAGTTTGGGGATTTTCTTTGTCAGCAGATTAATCCAGGTGCTACAAAATTCTTGTTGCTGTTACACATAGTCAGCTGGAAGCAGACCCAGAATAAAACCAAGTTCAGACTTGTGTCTTAAGCATCCATTGTCTTCTGGACACAAACCCACTGGAACAATTTCAGCCATGTTGGAGGACCATCGGGGCCATCATGGAGGACCATGTTAACCCCGGCCCTACTGTGCCCCCAAGACTCTTCTGCTCCTGACTGCTGCCTTGTYTGGCTTTCTGTGTCTTCACTCTTCTCCCAAATATGTGCTGCCAATTATTTCTCAAGAGAAAAATGAGAATCATCTACCATTGCTTTCTGAGAAATACTTGATCTCAGTGCTATGCCCATCGGAAGTATCTTCCATTCTGCTATATGAAGTGTCTCAGCTGTATGTGGAGGATGAAGGTGTTTGCAGCTGCATCGCACATGCGTGCAGCAGCAGGCCTTTCAGGTGCTTGTTCTGTAAGTGACTCACTCAGTGCTATGTGATGTCAGTATATCMTATCAGCAAGAGCCTCTTGGACATCCATTTATGATATGGTATGGGCAGAGAGAGGCAAGAARGAGAGAGAAATAGATTTCTTAACCTGAGGGTCTTGCACTCTAGCTGAGGTTGTAGACACTTGCAGGAATTTAGCCTTGGAGTTCTTTAGAGTCAGCCAAAGTTGTGCCTATGAGATAAAATCCTAAACCTATGCTATTCTCTACACATCAGCTGTTCATAATGAAGGTTGATGATGTTATTGCGATTGTTATTCTGATTTTTTTCCATGCAGGAACTACCATAAATAATTAACAATGGAGCAATAACAACCACTCACGATAGTGGATCCTCCTCAGATGAAATTTTCAAAGTACCAAAGACTATTTCCAAGCAGCACTTCAAAATCCCCTATGTCTTAACAGGACTGTTTAGTCYGTGTGAAAGTTTATGCTAACAAGCAGCACTATTTCCAGTATAACAAGCTAGTCCATTCTAAGATACCCCTGGAAGTGAGCTAGTGCCACATAAACATATTCTTAGCTGCTTTTGTACATTTTCTCAAAGTCCCTTTTGCCTTGAAATCTTCCTGTTCTTAGGATTGTCTATGTTTTTTAAAAAATATATTCTCCGACTCCTAACAATSACATATTAAATAAAATAACTTCCTGTAATTCTGATAGCAGCTACTATCCTCATTTCCATAGCTTTCATCATTCACCTCTGATCCTCTTTCTTTTTGCTTGTCATTATTTGTCTTTGCCTTTATTCTTTCTGATCACTATTGTTATCCAATTTCCTTCCTTCTTTCATCTTTCCCTTACTTTCACTGCATTTGTGTCCTGTCATTTTATAATTTTGTTTTTACTCTCCATGTAGCTTTCTATCAAATGCACAACTTTGTAACTGACTTTACCTTCATCTTCCTATATTTTTTYTTCTTTTCTTAGTCATGCTCTGGGGATCAGACAAAGGCTGGTGATACAGACAGTGAAGACTCTCCTTGCACAAAATACACAGAGCACAAATGCTCAGTCTGTTTCCCTGATGAATGGCAGAACAGCCTTTGGCTGCGTTTGTTATTCATATTAGGTTGAAGGCTCTGAGGGATAGAGAATATCTCTTACTGTGTGTTGTGTAGTGCCTGAAACACCGGGGCTCTGAACCTAATTGGGGTAGATGCTGTTCCAGTAATAATAATAATCTCAGGGAGGGGGTTTTGGCCTACCAACAGGTTTTGGCTCAGTCAAGTGATGCAGGAAGAGCTCAGAGGAGGACCTCTGCTACACTGGCTTATCAAGCATTTATTTATTCATTTGATTGGATTGCTATATAAAAAAAAAAAAAAAAGAAATGAAAGAAAATGAGAAAAACTGTCCATGACTCTAGGCAACTTTACCATATATTAAATTAGTAGCAAATTAATGATCAGGAATCAGTGTTTCCACCAACATCTCAGTAAGAACAGAATCAGGGAAAAGCAAAATCACTTCACAGAGGTTATTTCATCTCAGGGACTGCAGTAAGTCTAACATGTTATCTGTTACACAGTTTCATACTACGTAATAAGGAAAGGGACAGGGGTGACCAAGTAGATGTTTCATCAGCTTCTCCCACATAATTCCCAGCTCAGGTTGCATCTGTCTTGCTCAATTATATTTAGCATAGTAGACCACTTGGCTATATATGACATACAGCCATTTCTGAGGAGAAATATTGTTCCTGTGCCAACAATTCTACAAAACAGAGAAAAAATCTTCTGAACAAGAACAGGAATTCCCTTTTCTCCTCCTTCTCCCTTCCTGCCTGCCCCCCTCCCCAAAAGAGTGGTCTTCAAAGTTCAGAGATGTACTCTCAAGCAGATAGATAGAAAATGAATATTTAATATAACTTATTTGGGATTTAAGAAAATGGAAAATGAGTCATCACCTCCAACTGTATGCTTGAAAATTTCCTGGATACTGACTTACTTAACTGAAGTTTTGAATACAATTATATTTGTTTTATTTGTCAAATATGGCCATATTGAATGATTTCTTATGCAGTTTCAAGAGAAAGAGATAATGTCCTTCTCTTGAGAAAAACTAATCTTGACAGAGGTGTCAGGGACAATATACTTCACTCAATTCAGAATTCAGCACTCTGACCCTGAAGCCATTTGCTCGGCAGAGACAGACAACTCCAAGATGTTTCTTGAGAAAATTGAACTCGCAGACTCTAAGACTGGCAACAGACCCTTTCCTAGAATACGCACATTCAGGATGAAATCCTGTTTACCTTTACAGGAATCCCGTTTTTGACTTAAATAGGTAATGTGTGCAAGCCCTAGAAGGTACAGGCCAAACGAAGGGCCCGTGCTGAACTCCTCAAGCAGACAGTGTGCTATCTAAGCACATCAGGACAGATGCTCTCTCACATCTACGATCATCAGTCCAACTTCTCTGTCATTTTCCTTCTCTCTCTTTTTGCAACCGTCTTTCCTCTGAGATGTTGTCTCAAAGGAAAAGAGGACTGCTTGCTTTCAGACAGGTCAGATTTGGAGAAGTTCACTCTCATGTTTCTACAGCCTGTAGAAACTCTCTCTCCGTTCAAGCAAATACTCTACTATGTAGATCATGATACATTACCATGAATTATACAAGAACAGAGTATATAAATAATTCCAGATAACTGTATGGGCATCTGGTTGTAGAGATGCATACATACATCACMCAAATCCAGGTGTTCATGTAGCACTAGAGCTGAGCAGGTAAGCCCTCAAAACTTACAATTTAATTCTAATCCAGCAGTAATATTGAAATATTTTAAAAGTTTAGGGGTGCCAACTTCAAGCACCTGAATAAGCTGGCTGAGTTAGCTAGGCGGTCTCCTACTGYAGTCAGTGAAGATGGAAAGTCATCTCTAACACAGATGTTTGCAATAGCCCTGCAGAAGAGAACCATCTTCTTCTATTACCTTATCTCTACTAAAAGGAAAAAAAAAAACATATATGAAGATTAGCAATATGACTCTGTGTTAGAAATACRGAATAATTACCCCCAATAGCAAGGAAGAACAAGCAAAGTAGCAAGACGGAGGCCAGCCAGAAGTCCTCCGTGTGGTCTTCCTCCAGTGGTCTGTGGGTTAGGGTTTATGAGCTCTTGCCTCCAAGGAGCGCAGGGTGCAGATGCGRCATGGACAGGGAGGCTGGGAAGTGAAACAGATGCTTGCCTGTCATTTGACCCAGAGAATATGCTTCACTTTACAGTGCTCATTAGGGGAATTACAATTTCCTTTGCCAGCTTGGTAAATCTGCCTTCACTCAGAATGCACCTCAAAAAAACTATTTGTCCTACAATGAATACCAAATTAAACTTCTCATGCAAATTTTTGTATGGCAAACGTCCTACTATATGGCTTTGTATTGTGTCTATGCTAAAAATCATCTCTTTGTGTCRTGTTTGTGCAGCATCAAGCACCAAAGAGTTCTCAGCCTCTAAGAAGGGTTCTTGGCCCTACAATAAGGAAACTAAAATTGACATTATTTGTTTTGTGGTAGTGCCTCTAGGCCTCAGTCAAAAATGACACAAGACAACAGATGGATGCAAGTACACGGGGGAAACACAAGACAAAACATTTATTCCTTTAGTAAGCATCTGACACAACACACCAGCTGCTTMGGTATTAAATATTTTGTAGGCAGCATTGTATATATATAAAAATTGTAATAATTGTTGTTATAATCTAGTATACATAAGAGGCAGAAAGATTTTGGTGTACAATGGAACTAGAAGATGTGRCCATTAAAAATAAACACCTCTGTAAGTATAAGCATTCAGTCATTCTTCAGCTGTAAACATTACATTATCCTAGATTGAATATAAGCTGATAGATGTGCTCTCGTTTAAAAGCTGATAAATACCATATCAGAATTTTCCAAAGAGTATGTCTGCAGCATACAGACGATACAACTGGTTGTAATTTGCAGTGTTGGCTAATTTTACATCTGTTCAGATATTTAAACCGCTTTGAAAAGAAAACTCACTCCCCATYCAAAAACACCCAGAAGCATATTAAAGTGGCACTGGTATATGAAGTATGTTAAAAGGGAAGGTAGTTGATGAGCTTTATTTTAGACATTAGAACAATATTTTAAAGATAAACTTATGAAAATGCATAGGTTAATATTGCATTTTTTTTATTATTTCAAAAATATATTTATTGACAGTTTTTGAAACCTGGCTTAAATGCAGAAGTATTAGATCCCAAGCTTATAGTTCAACTACAGCTAAATAGCTTACTTTGTCTGTCAAATCCGTGGAACTATTGGGAATTTTCCAAATAAAGGATTTTTTTATTTTTTATTTATTTATTTATTTATTTATTTTTAGCGGAAAGGTCAAAACTGAAATTTTTCAGGACAATGTCCCAGGATCGATTAACTTGCTCAGGATGATTTTCTCAGTCTTGTAATCATATTTCTGCTACAACTGAGGGGAAATAATCCCATAGCATGGCTAATTTCCCCATTTATTTTAGTGTCAAAGAAGTTCTATGCTGAGTGCTGTGGCTACGTCAAGCATGATTATTGTGTATATTGTTCTCAGGTCCAACAGTTAAACTGAAGGAGGCTTCTCAAGAATACATTCCTTAATATGGTAAAACAGGGAGATTTGGCTTGGGCCAGATTCATTTGGATCTAAGGTAATATTTTTCTTAGGTGCTTTTTTCTAGTTTTCATCACAATTATATAGCTTAAAGTTTAAAAGCTCAATTTCCCTGCTCTCAAATAAGTTTTAAAACTAATGTTTTTGACCTATGATTGCTTTTATTGTCTTTTTTGCTCAGTTTTAAGACCCAAAATATTCACAGAAATTTCCCCCCTTTCCTTTTCAAGAATAATCTGAATTTTACAGAGAGCGATACAACAAGTAAAAACACATGTAGAAAGAATTTTGTGTATATAGCACATTGTTTGTCTAGCCAACATACATAAWTTTTTTCCTCGATTCAACTATTTATTTTTATTTTTTTCTTAAGAGGTGGAAGAATGACAGCAAAACCAACTAAGTCCATTGAATTGATTCCATGTGTGCTAAATAGTCTGGAACAGATCCCCAACTAATATAACTAACTACCAAATTTGGTAAAGGTATGTCAGATAATGAAGTGGCCTTCTAATTTTTGTAAACATTTCAGAAATATGATATGAGATTTGGAGTTGCATATGGGGTTTTTTGCTTCATCAATAGACAGTAACCACCTTTCAGATGTTCAATCTGTGGTTTGACATCTGACAAAACTTGTAAAATACAATCTTAGGSATATGAACTGTGTGAGATACAAGTATACTTTCTCTATGTGAAAATCAACTCATACACCTTATAAATTGCTATATACACTKCAATATCCACATTACCTCTTATTTACTCTGTGAGTGACTCTGTTGCTAGTACAAATGGAAGTTGTGAGAACATTGTCTTGTTCCCAGTTGAAGGAGTGTTTGGTTAGTGAATATGCAATTTATAAAGTATTTGAGAGTAAGCATAAATTATAATAAAACCTCTCTCCAGTAGACCTTTTTTAAAAAACTTCTCATCGTATAGATGGATTTAATATATGTTTTAGAAAAGCTAAAAGTTACAATAACTGAACCTATCTCTCATATAACTTGTCTTATTTCTCTTTTGGCTAAAACCTAAACTAAATCGCCCAGCACATTTATGATGACCTCGTTAGAATAACTGTCCACCTCAGCACTGCCCTTAGTTTGGAAAGACAGTTATATAGGGAATTATATTTCCTATTAACGCAAGCTAAAAAGTACCTAAATTACCCTTTACTTTCATGCCATGTTTTTGGTGACCTGAGTAAATTACTTGAATTTCAGCCTTGTGGTTTAGGATGTCRCTATAACATGCCTGCTAGAATTACAGCATTGTTGGGTACTGAGAAGGGCATACTGTTACTTMTATTCTGGCAGGAACTTTATCTTCCCCTTACAGACTAAAAACAACTTTTGAATATTAACCATCTTTTGAACACCTTACAGCCTAAGATGTCATCCTCTTTGGAGGATAATCACTGAATTTTCCTGTCCATGGTGGACACAGTCCCTTCTAAGAAGAAAGCTGAAGACTTCTTCAGCAATGCTATTCACTTCAGCTTACCACAGGGGGTCAGTAGAAATCAGGGAGAAATATCCCCTTCTTATCCACCCCAGAAACTATGAAATACTCACAGCCAGTATGCCATTCCCTATTAATTTCAGGAATTCAGTGAGAGCAAAACAGATGTGATATTGTTTTTCTTTATAGACAGACAGCTTTTACCACTAACATACAGGAGCGGTTTCCTAAAATTACACAGAAGTTTGTTCTTGATCAAAGCTGGCTGAGGTTCAAAAACGGCTTAAAGTTTTATTCTCTGTCACTTTCACAACAGAGYAGTTTGCCTAGGGAGCCTTCCAGACACAGATTATAGCAAACTAAAGACTTGCATGCACCACAGTGTGAATTGTCATCTCCTAAAGTTTACCAAATTCTATCATCTGATCACTCACTTTTAGGCAGGTAATGGGTCAAGCTGATGTYGGTTAACCTTAAACAGCAGCAGTTTATTAGCTAGTGTTCAAGGAGTTCTTGAAAATCCTCTTACTTTTTGGAGCAGTAGCCGTTCATCCTGAACAATTTCAGTCTAATACTAATAAAATAATGCTGGAAAATAGTTTGGGAAATATTCAGGTTTTAATTTATTGAGACTGTTACAGGCAAAGTGTAGGAACAGTCAAAGAGGAAGTCTAGTTGCTGAAATTGTCAGGGAATTCTGGATTTGTAGATTGAGTCATCCACTAGAAGCGTTAATGCATTTTGCTTCCTTTTTGTAATGAAGGGAACATAAAGGGTAGAAAACGAAATGGATGCTTTTTCACTTCCAGCAAATCAGAATTTGACCCATCCTGCTGTTGCTTGAGAGAAAAGTTTCATCAGTATCATTGTACAGTGACTTTGCCATGCTTTGTTGCAGAGYTGGGCTATAATGAATCTATGTTCAGCATGGTATGCAGGAAGAGTATGTACAATAAAAAAAGAGTTGATTTTTCATGTATATTGCAAAAGCCAAGGCAGTATTACTCTTTCGGTTCAGGCACTGACATTCACTAAGCCTCTCATAGCTAGTATATACAGCAACCGGAGTCTGTGAAACACTATTTTTCTTTTGCAACACTCACAATTCATTATGCGTATAAAATACATACTCTCCAAGCTTTCTTAGAAGAATCTAATTTCAGGTGCASAGTTAAGAACTGGCAGATTTGCAGTTACCCAGACAACGTTAATTCTGCTTCCTTGAGAGTCTATTCTCTGAACTGAATATGGTGGGAGATTCTGTGGAAAAGGTAGCAGAAACCCATCACATGCTGTGTTGGAGACGGAGCCTAGGGCAGACAGTGCAAGTTCCAGTGRCGTGCAATGCAAAATTTCAACCAACTGATGATAGAGAAAAGTCATTTTTGCAGTGAGATGTTGGTTACGCATGTTCTGATGAAACCTATAAGAAATTTCTTCCTTTAGTGTTCCCTCAGAAATCTAGGAAGCTGCTGTCATGGATRGTGTGGAAGGCAAAACATAAATGAAGCCAAGGGGACCAGGCTTACTTATGATGAAGGACACCAGTGCTGCTCCTCATTGCTCAGAGAGGAGTATGGACAACAGAAGCCAGGCCCTGGATTGAGGAGATGAGGAATTCAAGGTACAATTAATGTAACAGATTCCTGGCATTTATTGCATGGTGTCAACTGCTGCATCAACAGTAGTGTAAACCTGGAGTATTTATTGGTTCCATTATTATTTTGACATGCAGCCAAAAAAATGAAGAATAAAAATAAAATGTGGAAAATCATAATTTCTTTTTTTCTAAGATTATATACAGCAAACTCATAACTAGGTATTTTCAGCTATCAGAGCTCTTTTCTTCTGCCATGCAGTCTATCACTCTTATTCTGTCCTGAGAATTTGATTCAAGTAATAACATTCAGAGAGCTTTTTGAACAGTTTTATGTGGAGGCCTCAAGTAGGACTGGCTTTTAGCTGTGTTACATGCTGTAAATAAATATTGCAAAWGATAGTTCATCTACTATAGACTGAAAAAGCAAGGTGGAAAAAAATTACTATTATTATCCTTATGCAGACTTGCAAAAATGTATATAGGAGGAAAGGATGGAACACGGCCTTCTGGAGTGCTGCTCTGACACACTAGGTGCTTACAAAAGAGCTAAAGTTGAAAAATTCATAGGACCAATGAGGTGAGGAAAACAGGAAAGTTTATACGAAGCAGAGGGTAAAAGGAAACTTCATTAATAAATAGCAACTTAAGACATAGAAGTTGGGTATGCAAGCTGAACTTTCCCTGGGGCTAATTGCAGTAATGACATGTTAACTAATCTTTTTCTAAACTTGACTGTACTACAGGAACAGTCAGGAATGAAGTGCTTGTGGRCAAATTCTCCAAAGTACTAGGTGGAAAGAAGCTTTTATTTAACATAAGTTGTAATATATGGGTTTTTTTTTCATACCTATTTGTTTGGACCATTACAAATTAGATAATTTTTTTCTGTTAATCTTAAAGTTGCCTCTTCTTTATGCTGTCCTGGGTGACCATGAATAAAGCACTATTTCTTTGCTTTTTTGTACAATTCCCCAACAGATACATAAATGTTTTCTGACCTTTGTTGAGAAGTTGGTAACTTCCATGCCTTTTATTTCCCAATACATAYATGCTTAAGACAAGACAAAGCTGCTGGGGGATGGAAAGATGTTTATGAAACAATAGACTCTGTTGCCAAGCGTCTTGAACAAGGGTATTTTAGCTGGGAAAGTGAGAACATTAGAAGAGTTTGTTCTTCACTAAATCTAAGTGATAGAAGTCCATACTGAGGAAAAGTTAGAAGGAAAAAAAATGAATGTAAAGGATATTTTTAAAATTTAAAACTTTTGAATGTGAGTAGTTTCTCTCAGTCTATATATATAGAAATAGCTAGACACAGCTATAGGCATCCTAGTACGTTTATCATACAGACAGATTACTGTTAGATGGAGTCCAAGGGTTCAAATGGTTGATTACACTTGGAAAAATATTTCAGAATGTTATCTAAAGTTTTTACTATTTCTCCACCCAAAGAAGCTGGAAATATTGCAGTATCCTACTTCTGTGGTATTTGGGGCATTTCTGCTTTGTGTCTAGTTAACAAATGACTTCAGAGACAAGTGAAAGACTGGAAATAAAATTCTGCAATCTGCATGAAGGTTTCTCTTTTCAAGGAAATGAAAGGAGTGATTAACATCAGCAGAAATCTGTAAGTCTTAATTACAAAAACATTTCAGTAAAAGTCAGTACTTTGTACCTGATTCATCCCTATTCCTCATCTCCTCTGTGGTCATTTGCRCTGGTATAAAAGCAAGTAAAGAGTCACTGTTTTGAATAGGTAGCACGTAAGTGGTCTTTGCAAGAGGTAAGAAGGAGATCCTCTTTTTTAACTTTGAAATCCAACCTCACGACCAGCCATGATATAATCACACTGAAGTAACCTTCCAGACCCATGTCTTTTAGTGTTCAAATGATATATTGCCTTTTCTTCGAGTAAATATAAGGTAAAAGTAGGAATGCTTAAATCTACTATGTGAGATGGTGCTTTATATCTTTGGTGGCTTTTTCTAGAAAAAACATACAACATTTTATCTTTTTTTCTTTTGATAAACATTTCCTTCCAGTGTTTTCAGAAGATAACAAAAATAAAAGTATATGATTCCTAGAGTCAATTAAGCTTAGAATAATGTGTTTACATATTAGAGAATCTATTTGCTAGAAATCAATACCTTTTCATTTCATCTAGGGAAGAATAATATTAGATACTTGCTGTTTCTTGGCTTTCTGAACACTCTGTTTGCAAAGGGAAACAAAGAATTTTACAGCTGCTTCCAAGAGAGTGTATTATTAGATCTTAATACTTAACTGCATTTCCTCACAAACATTGATTTGCTGTTGTTATTGTTATGACTGCATCCAGGTGGTCGTATAGTTTGAAAGAAATATGCAATTAAATTGGTATCACAAAATCATRCTTGCTATATTTGTCTTTGCCTTGGTCCTGTACTCAAAAGCAAGTCATYTGATTTTTCTTCAGAAATGGAAAGCTCAGTTTCCTCCGAGGAACTTCTCAATTGCTAGCAACCACCAAGAGTGACAGAGAGAGGTCTCTCTTAACTAAGGGACCTCCCCGATGAGGGAGCTGGGGGCTCTTCTAGTTCTTGGGCAGTTGCAAACAGGGAGGGAAACAGCCTGTTTAGATTTTCATTCACATCTTCTCAGAAAAGTGCCATATCCCCAGGCTTTGTTTGAGGTGAACAAGGGAGCTGAAGGAAGGCAATGTCCCGCTCAAAATACCCACAGAGTGCTTTACACTCTCTATCTAGCACTGGAGTCTGGGTAGTGCCCTCTGAGGCCGAGGCTGAGGTCTCTTGATGGAATAAGGTATAACTCAGCAAAGGTGTAAGACTTTCTATTCCATCTCCTCAGCAGGTGGTACAGACAGTGAATAATTGGCTGTACATATACTTGGCCCAGAAATTCCTTCCATATTAAAACTATATACGTAGCACTGTTAAGAGCYTTCTTTGACAAACCGATTCTTCCATGTGAAAAATAGCTTCATCTAAACATTCTCAGCTAGCTTCATTGTATATTTGCTAAAGACATGAGTACATAGATATTTTTGCTTCAATGTTATTTTTTTTTCTGCTAACCTTTATCCTGTGTCTGTTCTAATATCAGAACTACAAAGGTGCACCCAGATCATATGGTCTGAGTACTAAAAAGTCTTCCACCTAGAACAGATTAGGAACCTGATTTTCAGAACTTTTCTGGTCCATGCTTTGCCAACATCAGGCATTTTTAGAATTTTTGCTATCCATCTGAGCTTTTGAGCAGTTAGTCACTCCATATATTTTTAAAACTGTTACAGCAAGGGCATGAATTTTAATTTTCTCTAAATATCCCTGTGGATTTTAACTCCATGGAAGCAGGAACATGATATACTTTCTCCTGAGAGATTTGTTCTTCCCTACACATTAAAATTGATCACAGTCAGCGGAGGCTTTGTCCAAGAAATGGTCATTTAAACCTGGCTTTTGCTGTGCAGTCTTTGAACGATAGCGATCTACTCAAGTATATGATTATTGCATCTTGTCTTCTGCTAGTGTAGGGGTTCTTCATTGACACTAAAGGGCAGTGGGAGCAGACAAGCTTTCACAGAATGGATATTTATTTTGTTCTTACTACGGATCTCAGCAATCTGCTGCTACATATACACTGCACTCTGTCCTGTTGCAGCAAGACATCTAATGGTCCATGAGTAGGTCCCATTACACTGCGACAGCTGTATTGGCTACTAACCTCAACTGTCCATCCTGGCCATAGTGAAGAGATAGTTCAGTTGCTTAGTAAGCTGTGGAAACCGCTGAACAGCTACAGTTTGCCACCTCACCTATTAACGTAAACAGGCTCCATCAACATGGACAGGTTGCATGAGCTGAGTTACTGATGGCCGGGCAGACAGATGGGCAGCGAGGTCAATCATTCCTACGCAGCACAAGGCAACCAAGCTTACAACTATCTTAAGTATGTCATGCTGCCTGGCAGGGCTTTAACTCGCAGAGAAAACTTTACTCAGGAAAAAGCTATGCCAGATTCTGGCATTTGAAGATTTCGGTGAACTTCTTTCTCAGGGAAAAGAAGGTGACTAATTGGGATTTTTTCATAATTTGTCTGCTTTTCAAAGATCTCTGTGAAAGAGGCTTGGTTAAGGGCACTGCTGGGGRAAGCCAATTATAATTTTCAAATATGGTAGACTTAAATAAACCTTTAATTAAACTGAGACCAGCTTGTTTAGCCATGGCCTATYTTCACTTGTTTGTAAAGTTGGGAAGTTCTAAGGAATTCCTGATACTACACATTATTTGCCAGCATCAGCAAACTTTTCAGACTAACCTTCAGTAYTTCCTTTCCTTTCTCCTCCCTCCCTCCCAGCTCCTTTTCTCAGCCATTTTAGTCTACTTCTTAGTCTTTCCACTCTTTCTTTTGTCCCTATTTTTTTGCAAAATCCATTTTCCTTCTAACTTTTCTAACCTTTAACTCATTTCTGCTTGATCCTTTTTCTGCGTTTTTTGCTCTTCGCTCTCTCATTCTCCAGTTCAACTCGGCCTCACTCACAAACGTGCTTATGTCCCTCACTTCTCCCTAGCGATAGTGAGGAGTACCCCAAAATGTCAGCTTTGGGCAGGAGGGCATACATGAAGGAGACACAGCTCTTCATTTCCTCCCTGCTCCTCATCGTTCTCCTCCTGAAGAAGGGTTGGGTTTCGCCCAAAGGCCGGTCTACCTTTAGCAGAAATGAAAGATGTAGCCAGATTGGCAAGAGGCAGAACTAAAGAGAGGGCAAAGTTTATTGCTTTTTCTGAAGGAGCTTTAACCCATCAGAGAGCACAGGGGAAGAGCTGCAAGGGAGGATAGTATGTGATACAGGAACAGAGCAATGGCAATGGGAAGAGACAGCGCAGGAGTGTCAGGCAGCATATAAAAAATCTCTTTCCACTGAGACATCGTAACACTTTGTTTATGGCATGATGAGCATTATATCTGCAGCAGAGCATGCATCATTAGATGCTGAGTGTGAGTCTCTGCAGTTATTAAAAACTATAAATATCTTCAATAAAARCAAATGGAAAATATTGGTCACATAGTGTTTTTCTTGCAAAAGCATCCAATTGATTCTAGTTTGCTCAAGGTTTAAAGTGCCCCCATCCTCCTATATAAACTGATTTTTGCTTTTCCTTTCCTTTTTTTYCCTCCCTCTACCTCAAGGACTTCCAATGCTTAAGYGTGCTTGTTTGGTACAACATGATTAAGGAGCACAATACTGCATTGAGATAAAGTAAATATAAACAGTATTATCATCTCTATATTGCAGAGGAACAAAGACAGTATTGTACAGTAACTGGTGACACTGGTTGATATCAGACATGCATTAACGTGTTAAAGTTTGACTATTTTTTACACATCTTCAAAGATAAAAAGAAGCACAGGTTAGCAAACATGGGCAGAAAATACACATGCTTATTAACTACAAACAAATAAATGAGGCATAGCTTTAGCTATTCCTTTAGCTTTGTTAGAGTTCTGACATAATTTGCAGAACAAAAAATAATGGTTAAAAAAATACCCCCTAAAAAGCTCCCATGTTATTTAAAAAAATTACGATCAAATTCTTTTATACAACTCCCATACAGGCTTCGGCTCAAAATTATCTTTCTCCTGCTCTATGCTAAATATACAACATGTTTTTTCCTTTGTTATTTTAAAATAAGCAAAATGTGCAGCAAAATTTTGTTAACTTTGCCTGACAGCCTTAACTTCTAGGGTTTTTAAACTTTTAAATGTTTGATCTCATAGATCCAGTTTACCATTAATCTTAGGATTCTCTGTCCTTTTTCTGTAATTAAAGCTTTGGAGACATTTTGCTTTACATCTGCAGGTATTCTATGAAGACTTACTGCTTTTTCACCTGTCAATTAATTTTCAAAAGCAGCAGAGCTTTTTAAATTTTCATAATCTAGAAAAGATACTCCAGGAAGAATGAGCAGACTGAGGACTCAGTGACAGCCTAAATTAAACTGGAAGAGGTGAGGAGGTGTTTTCAGAATCACACCCTGATAGCCAGCCTGCTTATAAATTCTGTTTCAGCTCTTAGCAGGACTTTTCAGAGTGGAGGCATTTCAAAAGAGAAGAAAATATTTAGATCCTACTGAAGATAAGCCATTTCTAGACTTCAAGAAAATACGTAAAAATACATTCAAAGTAATAGACTTCTATACTGTTGTGAACAGAATTGGGAAGATAAACCATGGTGGAGATGTCATTCAATGTCTTTCATGTAAAGTATTTGATAATGATGCTCTGAATTTTGGAAAACAGAAATAGTCTCTTGATTGGCAATTTGGGTGAAAGCAGATTTCTCTTCCTTTTCATACAGGCTAGAAGATTCTGTAAAAAGAATGATTTGATGATGATAAGAATAACAAAAATACAATGTTTTTCAGGAGCATTCCCCACACCACAAGGCAACTAGCAATGCCTATGTAACTCCTGTCCCCTTGAACAGGACTGAACTCTTCCATCAGCTAAAATATAAAACRTAGTGTGCCTTAGAATCTCTTTAAGAACACTTGAGGGTTTTGGTTTCACAGGTAAGTTGGTCTATAATCAATATGGCACTTCAGTCATATTCATAACTAGTCAGTTGAATGAAAGCAACAATTTCAACGTTGTTTGTCTTAAAACACAGTTTTAGTGTTCTATAAATGAAATTAAAATATTTATTACACCTATTAATATACATGTGGATTATACGGACATGACTATTTATGAACCATAGAATACTACGGAACGCTTTCCGAGATGATTTTAAAGGCAGCCTGTCCGCTGAGTCAAATCCAGTGACAGTCATTTGGGAACCAGATCTCCACGTCCCAGCCAAAGGCTCAACCACAAAGGAGCTGGGCAAGGGCAAAATTCGGCACATTGCCCAGCTCCCTTGTGACATGACTATAGAGCATCTTCTTGCACCACTCCTGCRTCCTYGATTACCTCTCCGAAATGCCTGTCCAACAATGCATGCAGCATGGGGAAAAACAGGAAGCCTAAGAGATCTGTGTGTGGTCGCAGGGCGATGATCTCATTGCAGTTACAGAGACATGGCGGGATAGCTCACACTACTGGAATGCTGTCATGGATGACTTCATGCTTTTTAGGAATGCAGGCCAGGAAGGTGAGGTGGTGGAGCTGCTCTTTATGTGAGAGAGCAGCTGGAATGTATTGAGCTCAGCCTAGGGGTTGATGAATTGTGAGTCAAGAGCTTATGGGTGAGGATTAAAGGGCAGGCTAACACAGGTGACACTGTTGTGGATGTTTACTACAGGCCACCTGATCAGGAAGAGCAAGTCGATGAGGCCTTCTACAGACACCTGGAAGTAGCCTCACGATCACAAGCCCTGGTTCACATGGGGGACTTCAACCACTCTAAAATCTGCTGGAGGGACAACATAGCTAGGCATAAACAGCCCAGGAGGTTCCTGTAGAGCACTAATGATAACATTTTGACACAGGTGGTGGAGGAAACAGTGAGGAGAGCTGTGTTGCTGGGCCTTGTGTTAACAAAAGGAAAAAAAAAGAGGGGGAGGTGAAGACAGGGGCCAGCCTTGGCTGCAGTAAGCATGAGATGGTGGAGTTTGGGATCCAGGGCTGGGCAATAAATAGGATTGCAATCCTGGACTTCAGGAGAGCAAACTTTTGCCTCCTCAGGAACCTACTTGGAGGAATCCCATGGGCTAGAGACCTAGAAGGAAGGAGGGTGGGGGGGTCCAAAAAAGCTGGTTAATATTCAAGATCTCTTCCTCCAAGCTCAAGATCAGTGCATCCCGGTGAGTAAGAAGTCAAGCAAAGGGGGCAGGCCACTTGGGAGAAATATAGAAACATTGTCAAAGTGTGCAGGGATGCGCTGAGGAAGGCTAAGGCCCATTTGGAATTAAATACGGTAAGGGATGTGAAGGACAGCAAGAAGGGCTTCTTCAAATACATCAGCAGCAAGAGGGAGACTAGGGAGAATGTGGGCCCACTGCTGAATGAGGTGGGTGCCCTGATGACAAAGGCTACAGAGAAGGCAGAGTTACCGAACGCCACCTTTGCTCCAGTCTTCACTGCTAAGGGCAGCCCTCAAGAATACCAGAGCCTAGAGACAAGAGAAAAAGTCTGGAGAAAGGAAGACTTTCCCTTGGTTGAGGACGATGATTTAGGCAAACCTGACACCCACAGATCCATGGGCCCTGATGGGATGCACCYGCGAGTGCTGAGGGAGCTGGCAGATATTATTGCTAGGCCATTCTACATCACCTTTGRAAGGTCCTGGAGAACAGGAGAGGTGCCCGAGGATCRGAARAAAGCCACTGTCACWCCAGTCYTCAAAAAGAGCAAGAAGGAAGATCCAGGTAACCACAGGCCAGTCAGCCTCACCTCCTGTGATGCAACAGCTCTTCCTGGATGTCATCTCTAAGCAAGTGGAAGTGAAGAAGGTGATCAGGAGTAGTCAGCATGGATTCACCACAGGGCAATCCTGCTTAACCAACCTTCTCTGATGGACTGACTGGCTGCGTAGATGAGGGGGGAGCAGTGGATATTGTCTCCCTTGACTTCAGCAGGGCTTTTGACACTGTGTCCCATAACATCCTCCTAGGCAAGCTCAGGAAGTGTGGGTTAGACAAGTGGAGGATGAGGTGGATTGAGACCTGGCTGAATGGCAGAGCTCAGAGGGTTGTGATCATCAGCACAGACTCTAGCTGGAGGCCTGTAGCTAGCAGTGTTCCCCAGCGGTCAGTCCTGGGTGCAGTCTTCTTCAGCTTCTTCATAACGAACTGGGTGAAGGGACAGACCTGGGTGAAGGGACAGAGTGCCTCCTCAGCAACTTTGAGGATGATACCCAACTGGGAGCAGTGGCTGATACACCTGAGGGCTGCGCTGCCATTCAGAGAGACCTGGACAGGCTGGAGAGTTGGGCGGAGAGGAAGATCATGAAGTTCAACAAAGGCAAGTGGAGGGTCCTGCACCTACGGAGGAATAACSCCGTGCACCAGCGCAGGCTGGGGGCTGACCTGCTGGAAATCAGCTCTGCAGAGAAGGACCTGGGAGTGCTGGTGGACAGTACGTTAACTCTGAGCCAGCAATGTGCCCTTGTGGCCAAGAAGGCCAGTGGTATCTTGGGATGCGTCAGGAAGAGTGTTGCCAGCAGGTYGAGGGAGGCGATCCTGTCGCTCTACTCAGCCCTGGTGAGTCCACATCTGGAGTACTGCATCCAGTTCTGGGCTCCCCAGTACAAGAGAGACATGGAAATACCGGAGAGAGTCCAATGTGGGGCTACAAAGATGATCAGAGGACTGCAGCATCWCTGTTATGAGGAAAGGCTGCAAGAGCTGGGTCTGTTTAGCCTGGAGAAGAGAAGACTGAGGGGGGACCTTGTCAGTGTATACAAATACCTTAAGGCAGGGTGTCAAGAGGATGAGGCCAGACTCTTTTCAGTAGTGCCTGCTGATGACAGGAGAAGAGGTGATGCCCACAAACTGAAACACAGGAAGTTCCACCTGAATATGAGGAAAAACTTCTTTCCTGTGAGAATGACGGAGCACTGGCGCAGGTTGYGCAGAGAGGTTGTGGAGTCTCCTTGTCTGGAGATATTGAAACCCACCTGGACACGATCCTGTGTGATGTGCTCTAGGCGAGCCTGCTTGAGCAGGGGCATCGGACTAAATGATCTCCAGAAGTCCCTTCCAATCTCAACCATTCTTTGATTTCAGATTTTGCGATTCTGTGATACTGAATTGCACATATTAGTTATTATGTAGTACTAATGAATCACTATACACTTAATATATTCTATTATATTTTCATCTATGTAAAATAATCCAGTGMATGACATTTTAGTAGACTACAGGARATTGACACACTAAGCAAGTCTGAAASCATCTGCCCTATCTAGTCAAATTACTAAATTAATGATGCAACAATRTAGAATTTCTCCTTCCAGTTAAAATTTTCATCATATTTTAATAGATACTTTATAGCTCTGTCCATCATTTAGAGAGGTAGAATTTGCATACAGGCCATAAAAAAATAATTTCTTCTGTATTTAGTAACACAGGTCTTCATCAAACATAATCTACTTCTTCCTATTAGGAATTAATACTTTTGAGGGAAAAAAAAAGGATCTATATTGAATTTTTTTTAAGTCTAAATTTCTACCCCAATTCAAGGAATTAATATCCAACAGGACTAAAACTTCTAAACATATGAACAACCCAGGCTTGGTTCCTCAGAAATTTACTTTTTTCAGTTTTGTCATAAAAGTTTGGAGAGTATTTTCCCCATCTTGGAGGATAGGGTTTGTTTAGCTCTTACGTGTCTACATTTCCATTTCATTTACAGTGCTTTTGAAAAATACTGCCTTCATCATTCTGAGTGCTGCAGTCAKTCTCTGGAGCCACAGCAGAGGTGCAGCTACAACAGCGACTATGGAASTTTGACCACTTGGCAACTGCATTTCAGTCCTTAGCAATTAGGAGGTAGATACTCTCCTAAGAGTTTTGATCTGTCTTACAAGGCTGTTATTGTCATCTGCAATTGTGAGGCTAAAGTTTCAGACTGTGAGCATTACATGTGCTAAGAAATATCAAAGTTTTTTGTCTAATAATGGCTTTACCGATTGCCAAGCACTAGATTTGCACTTAATTCTGAAGGCTAGAAGCAAAGCTTCTCAAATGATGCTCATGTGACACTAAGATTTTGTCCTTAAAAGAAAAGGTGACGTTGGCTAAGTTTTTTCTTAAGCATGTGTGGTAGTGGCAGATGTTCTTGGCAATTGTTAAATGAGCTCCAGATGGTAGTTTCGAAGTTTGACCTTAAACATTTTCTAACCTTCAGCTGTAATTTTTAAATGAAGAGATGTGTAGATGCATGGCTTGTTCAGTTTCTCTCCTAGATTTAGACTGAAGATGTGATAATGAGGTTCATCAAGAAGGTGGATGATGATACTGTCTTGAATTCATCGCAAATGAAGTTTGAAGGAATCATCTGTTCACTATTATGTAAAAAAAGATTTTAAGGGAAAAGAAATAACCCACTATTTTTTTTCTTTTTTATTCCTCATAGAAACTAAAGCATACTTTCTGCTTGAATCTTTTTATTCATTCTCCAGTAAAATTTTACCTATTTATGCAGATTGTTTTCTTTTACATTGTGCAAAAGTAAGCCCAAACTTGATGCATTTTTCCTGACAGAGAACAGACCATTCAACTTTCAAGTCTAAAGAACTCTTACTTTGTTTTCTCCTTCAAAAGATAAGGTACATATTTTTAGATCATTTACTTCTCTCACCAGAGTACTTACCAGATAGTTTGTCAGAAATTGTAAGAAAGCTCATCTCCATAGGAAGCTTTACAATTTAGAAAATAAGAACTAAAATCATCTAAATCTCCTGTCTCCTGGAATTGTTCTCTAAGTGGAATTGTTCTCTAAGTTAAGGGAGAATAAGTGATGAGTTATTGCCCATTTCTTCATTAGGAAAGAAAACAACCTGTTGTTGCACACATATAGCCACTATGGGTATGCATAATAAGTGGGCGATTTGAACACACAATAGGCATATGCTGTGAAATCATCATTCAATTTTAAACAGATTAGTTGCCTTCATTATTCTCTTTTTGTTCTAACACAAACCTACAATTCTAGCAACTACACTGAAAGCYGCACTGAGAGCTGCACTCTCTCCACTGAGTACAGACAAAGCTCTGCCTCGCCTGTGCAGCAGGTGCAAGGCAGGAGTCTGGTCCTTGACGGCGCAGATCCAGGGCAGAGTGGTCAGAGCACCCATCGACCCAGTTCCCTGCCGTGGGTACAACGGTGATGGGAGAGGACTGGGCCATGCCCATGTTTCACCCCGACATGGGCTCAAAACACAGAGGAGATGCCTCCAGGAACAGGACTCCAGACCCCTACTGAGTCCAGTAATTTAGACATAGACATAATATTTAAAATGACAGAGATGATCTGAAGTTGTAGATACCCTACTGCTTCAACCATGTTTAGCACCAGTACTCCTGCACCAAAACTAATGAATTTTAGAAGGAGGCAAATGAAGCCTAAAGAAGGCCTGTAAATAGAATTTGGGCCTTCAGTTGTACAACACTTCTAGGTTCTTTTGAATGAAAACATCTGTGAAAATATTGACTTSGAAATATTTAATGGCTGCCATTGATCATATCTTTGATCTATAGATAATTCAAGAAAATAAGATCTAAAAACATATCTTATTACAGTTGATGAATGTAATCAGCAGCTTTCAGCCTGAAGGAATATTGAATGTTCCTTTATATAGCAATAACTCAAAAGGGTAGGGAGCACTCAGCCAAGGTAAATGAAAGCAAAACCATGAGGCCAAAAAGGGTTCCTTAAAGCTAATTATAAAACAGTAGGGCTGTGATACTGATTTATGCAAACACCTTTGTCTGTATGTACATGAGGCAGAAAGGAAGACAAAACAATCCTGACTGTGACCCCAGGAATAAGCAGAGAAACTTATCTAGTGACAGATTTCTGAATCAGCCATCCTGCTGGCTGCTTGTTCTCCATGGCTTTGGGGAAAGGGAACTAAGTGCTTGCATCTGAGTGTATGTGAAAACAGACCTGCACCCAGGCAGCACCTGAGCATATAATCTATTTTTCTCCCAGACATACGCGCACAGATGGGCCAAATATTCCTTTGATGCTCATACAGGAAAAGGGGCAAGCTATGCTTAAAATTTTTAGATGTTAGTCTTCATCACACTTCACACATGACTCCACACTGCTATGTGSAGTATCGCTGGAAATGAATTAGCTGCTTGTTGGTGGGGGGATTTTGCCCCTTACACAAAGTAAGGGGTCCTTTACATTAGTATATAGCCAGCACAAGTACGACTTACCTATCCTCAACATGTATTAYTTGCATTTTCGAGAGTACAGATGGAAGATTTTCATTACTTTGGTATAATATACGGAAAGTGATCAAATGTTTGTTTGAAAATGCTAAATTGGATAATGCCTTTAATGTCTTTAACCACAGTTCACTATAGACATAAATATTCATCAATAGATTTAAGCAAATAAAACCAACTCCAATTTTCTGCCTTTTCTTCTCACAGATATCATGAATTTGAATCTAAGGTCAGCTTACCAACCTGGGTGAACTCAATATGAGTAGGGTATAAGTTGAGGACAAGTCTGACCTGTGCAGTATGAAGGAAAAGCAGTTTCTTTCTATTTCTAGTTGCTGTGGAATGGAAGGTTTTATATCGATAGTCATGATGAATTCATTAAGTGTAATTTGAAACTAGCCTGGTACAAAATTGCCCAGAATTCTGTTAAAATCAATGTAACTATGGAGTGAGTAATTAGAATTCAATCAGCAAGGAAAGTTGYTGAGTCTTAAGACAGAGAAATCAATATATATTTTGGCAGAAATTATAAATTGTAATGACTATTTTCTGTAAAATTAGAAGGTAACCTATTTTATTGTCTTAAAATTACCAATTAATTACATCTTTCACTCACACTCCCTCTGTGGGTCTCTGCCCAGTACACAAAGAGCTCTCTATGGCTGTACTTATGATTTTTTTCCTTAATCACTGGAATTTGGCACACAATGAGCAATTTTCATGTTCTAATGAACCTTGGGAAAGAATGTAAACTTAAAAAAAGAGGCAGACAGACAGATTTCTTTATGCAAACTAAAAATTCCCTCAGGCAGATTGCTTTAATACTTATGCTAATCATTAAGTTAAATAAACAGTTTTAGTCTGAAGATGTCATTTCACAACATTATTTTGTTGCTAGTTCAAGAACTTGGAGCCTGGATAAGGTTGTATAATGGGCTTAGAGATGTGGAGACAGTAGGTAGGATGGTTAACACCTCATGGTAGAAACTTTGGTGTTTAGGAAGAAAGATAGAATGCAAGTACAAATTATACAGTCTCCAAAGCTGTAAAAAAGGGCCTTCCGAGATTTCAGGGAGAACRTGTTGAGATCTAATGTCACAGTGAAGCTTGAAGAGAAACTACTACATCTTTTTCTGTTTGTTTGTTTGTTTGTTTTAATATAACCCAGAAAAACAGAAGAAAATTATGAAATTTTGTGCAAGTATATTGCACTACCTGTCTTAAGTCATCTCATCAAACATGAGCATTAACAATTTTAAGAGGCTTTTCTAACAAGGCCCACCAATTTCTGTTCCTGAAGTTCACCTCTGGAGCATGAAAGAAAATGACAAACAAGCAAACAATTTTCTGGAATAAAATAGGCAGGAAAGAGATGAGAGAAGAGAGTATGCAGTATGTTGACCTAAAAAAATGGTAAATAATAGATTTTATTTCTGTGCTCTGTGTGCAATCCACAGTTCATCTGCACATGGTCTTGGTTATCAAGCAAAAAATCAATTCCTCAATCCTGCAAGCTAAGCTTAGCAGATGCTCCATCTGTTGATCTATGGTAGCAGACAGAGGCCGCACTCTATTGCTGGCTGTTATATGTATGTTGGGTATAGTGTAAGGTTATCATTGCAAGTGTTGACCTCCTTTTCARGGATTTGTACCTGCACACTGAGACAATATTCTCTAGCTGAAAGCTGCAGTTGTTCATATTCTCCCTGGACAGGGGGGAAAGGATCAGTGGGTTACACGTGGGTCTGTGTTTCTTTCCTGGGCTGGTCCAAGTCTTGCTTTCATTTAGGTCAGTAAATAAACCTCACTTCTTTGCAAGTCATCAGTCTCCTATTCAGATCAATGGCATGGCAGCATGCTGGTCAGTGGAATCACAGAAAGTTATTACTGATCCCAGGATGCCCTGATTTGCCATTAAGAGTAAACCATTTTAATAATCTAGTRCAAATCTCAGCTTTGTGCCTCTCTTCAACTCCATCCTGCAGAGATGCTCTTAAACTGTTTACATTTACAAGTCTCTGCCATTTAATATTATGCTAGATAGGCTCAACTTGCAAAAAGGAAAGTACATTTGCACSAGACTGTTTTTTTTTATCAGTGCTAAATATCAGGCTGACAAGACAGATAATCTTCACTGATTACTTACTTCCTTCATATTTTGTTAGAACATGTTCCTGCATTCATTCAGACATTTCATTTCACTGTTGATGGCTGCGTCCTGAAACATGAACAATTCTATCTTGGTTTGAAAAAAAGGTTTATATGATATCCAATAATTGCCTTAAGTGACAGTAACCACCATTACAAGCTCAATGCATTCTCCAAGGTTACTAGACTCAAGAGCATTTTCAGCTGCTAATTGTTTTTCTACATGCTTCTTTGTTTTTCCTTTAGCCTGGCAATTAATTTCTTCATTCCTTCTTTAGGTTTTCATGTTCACACACTAATTTTCTTCCTCAAGCTGTTGAAATGTTTTTGTGYATCTTAACCTTCAGATAGAACTACTGTTCTCCCGAACATAAACCAGTTTCTTACTTGGGGCTGTGCTAAACCAGGTAACTCTAGAGTTGCCCCATCAACTCAAAAGAGTCCCTAGAGTACTGTTATAAAAGAAGGACTGGCCACCTAGCTTTTTACAGATAAAGTACTTTATCACTACTTGATTGGGATMTACTAATGTAATACTGGGAAATTCTAGAAGTTTTGCTCCAAAAGTTGAGCTAAAAATGCAGAACRTGGCTGGAACACAGAAAGCTGCATTTCTTCTTCTTTCCAAATAACTGCAGTGATTTCAATGATACTGAAGCAAAAGACAATGTGACTGAAAGCTCACACCAGTCCTTTTAGAGGAATGGGTAAATGCAAAATTATTACRTTATCTCCTCCTGGCCAGCTACTCTTTCTTCTGAGAGAGTCTGCAGAACTGCTCTTTTGCTGCTTGAGCTAGGGATYGAGAACAACTAAAGGAAATTTCTAAAGAATCATAGCATCATAGCATAGGAGAGTCCTACCCTCCCTCTGATGAACATTACTGGAAGAAAAAGAAAAAGATCTAGATGTGTTCAAAGAGGAAAGCAAGATACTGCAGTTGCTATCAAATTGTCTATGGAAAGAATGTGACCCAGCTTCTGTGAAGATGGAGGAGGGTGCTGGCTTAGACGTGAGTGAGCCRCAGCCACCGTTGCCTTCAGGACTCTCAATTCAAGGCTTTTGGCAGTATTAACATAAGGGTTACTCATGTTCGTGTCAGAGAGCTAGGGACATGCCAGAACAAAATGTGTTACAGAACCTGTTAGTTAACAGCAAAATCTCACTCTCCCAGCACCGAAAACTGCAATTGTTACTGCAGTGACTTGCACTCTGCGTACGTTTTGCAGTAGCTGAATGCATGTTATTGGCAGATCACTGCATACAGTGGAAATCACAAATGCRAGCTTTGCTGACCTGTTCTGATCAGTGATAAGTGACATTCCAAATGCAAAAGTGTGCATGCTGGTTTTCTTAGGATGCGGGATGTTTCATGTCCTCTTTAGAGGAAAAATCCATGTTTTGAAGCATTTTGTGGGCTTGTTGACTAGAAGAAAGGAATTCTGTCTGAATCTTCAACCTACCCCTACATCTAAAGCTACTGTATATGAAAACAAAGGAGAACTAATTTTGTCTGTACACTTGCACATATTAAATTGCATATAGCTGAAACTGCAGCTTTTCCGTCAAAAATTATCTCATCTTTTGGTAGTGGCTGCGGTGGCAGCAGAGGTAAAACTGGCAGTTTGGGCTTTTCAAGGCTAGGAGAAGGAAAAAAAAAGACCTTACTGAAGGAGAAAAAAAGATTATAACAATGCAGGAATGAGGAAGGATGCTCAGGGGCAAATGTAATACCTGCAAGGAGTTATAACTCATTTATTGAAAATGACCAGGTTTCATACTACCATCATCTTCTTAAAGGAATACATTCAGTCTGTTTTGACAGCTTAAAGGTCTCTTTTTCTATATAATGTAATCTTTACAGGCAGCTGCCAGAGAATGCAGTATAATGAATGCATGTGCTGAATACAAGATACAGTTATGTCATAAGGTGAATTTCATACATATTTTTTGAAGCTAATCCGTCAATTCAGAAACATGATCTGATGTAGCTAAATGAGACGCCCTATTTTGCTGTAGGGTGACAGAACTGAAATCACTTCTACAGCCTCCAGCACCAGAACAGCATGATAGCACTGTATATATGCTTGTTGGAGACAGCAAGATCTGAGCAAACATTGCTAACTCTTTTGCCCCAACCTCCTMTAGAGGATACCTTACCCTTACCCTGGTACAATAACCACACTCTAAAAGCATGTTCACAAGCACTAGGGGAAAAAAAAAAGCTAATTTGAAGACAGACTATCCCATAACTCATTTGCTAAATACAGTTGAATTCTTTTACTAAAACACCCCTCTACYCTGTAAGCTAAATTGGCATTAGTTGACTATAGGACTGTTCAGTGGCAGCCTGAAATGTCCCAGCTTGTTTGTAGCTGCTATTGGTAAAATCTGTTGTTTCACAGCAAAAGATTTTTTTACTCTACTTTGAAGAATGCCAAGATGCTGCTGGATGTGGTAACAATTTTCTGTAAGTCCTAGAATATGAGATAAGCAATCAGAGGTGAAACCCCTGGAATAACCAAAGCTGAAGGTGCAAGTGGAGCTGATTTTCATGGTGTGGAGCTCTGGAGTTCTAAGTTAATAAAAGTGAATTGCAAAATGAGTATGAGTTTGGTTTTGTGAAGTGTAGGGACTCTCTGACAACGGGTAGCCAGTGGGTTTTGCTAATAATGATTTCCCTGTGAACTATCTAACATATTTTTTTTGTTTTTTTTTTTTTTACTATAACCATTTGTTTGCTTTTGAATACATAATTTTGCCACCTTTCAACACTGAAAGCTAAAGGAGCTTGTTGCAAACAAAGCTTGGCAGTCGGTCTTATATTGACATAGGTAGCAACGACTAGAGATTGGTGCCAGGAATGTACCTACCACCAGTCTGATGTCARTGAAAGACAGGAGGAAAAGTAAACAAAAATTGCAGCTACTTTAATTCACTGCTGGAAGTTTAAATTGCTTTCATATGCTCCRTTCTTTTTAACTAACTTGAAAATTTGAAACAAATGAACAAACATATATATTAGTAAGATCAAAAGAATATCTTACACCATATATGCATGCAGACTTAAACTTGTATTGATCTTAATGTATGTGATTAAAAAATAGGCTTAAGATAGCTGTAATTGGAAAATGTGGTCACTAATGATCTACTAATGTTTAGGTTAAGGTTGTTGAGTGTGTACAGGGTCCACATTTCTCGCCATTTCTTCTCTTATTTAATGTTCAGATCAAAAATCTTCAATCTCTACTGACAAAGAACTTCACTGTTTATAAACACTACAATAAATAATTGTATGTGTTTTAGTTTACCAAATACTGAATGTCAAATATTTTCTATGACTGTAAAGATTTCCTAAATAATATATTTTGTGCCTAAGCATTTAGCTTTAGAGGGATAATTACAAAGTAGATCAACTATTTGTAAAATGAACAAAAGACTAACAGCCTGCTTTGTTTATTCTTTAGCTATTTTTCCATAGTAACTAACATAATCCTGAAAACTACACAGCAATGAAGATAGTTAAGCTTTTCCATTGCCAAAATTTGGTAAAATCCCCAAGCACATATGTTTTAATAATAASTAAAATAAACAAAAACAATAATTCCAGTGGTAAAGCCCAAACCAGATATGTAGCAGGAAAGTTGCTTTAAAATATGCTGCAGTTTCACTGGTTGTTACCAAGCATTTAATCAGGTGCATAGGTTTTTTCCCTATATAAAGGTGAACCCTAAAATTATTTTAAATTCTCTCATGAATGGAATTATCACTCTTATTCTCCTCTCTAGATGTTCAGTAATAATCTATAGCAATTAAAACACTGGATGAGTGCAGTTGTGGAAGGTCACAATCTGTCACAAGTTAATTATTAAGTGTTCTTAAGATTCATTCCAGAGATGGAGAGATCAAAAATCATGATACTGTCTGGAAGAGGTGAAATTAATAATCACAAGTCTGAAGAAAATTCTGGCCAAGGAAGAAAGTCATTTCCAGCATCCTTGAGAAAGCCACCTTTGTTTGGTAGATTATGATGAGAAGGAAATAGAGAAAGTGGCTTACACTGAATTTATGAATGAGAGAAATTCACTGCAGAGTTCAAACAGGATAAAGGGTGATTGCTTTGTACTCAGGAAACAATCTGGTCTGGGTGATTGCTTCCTACTAAGGAAACAATCTGGTCCATGCTTCACCATGTGATAGGTTACCACAAAGGAGGTAGGGAGCTCTTTTGTATCCTTTGGGGATAGAACAGGAAGAAATGGGCATGAAATCGGTGAGGGAGAATTAGCTTAGTTATGAGGAAAAGTTTCCTAAAAACAAAGAACAACCTTCCTGGGAAATCTAATTACTGGAAKGAAAGTAAGCCAAATTCTGGAGAGAATTATTTATGGATAGTTGAGCCTGAGTTGAGCCAAGATAATGAACCAGGCAACCTGTGAAATTTGTTAAGATTTTCTGATCCTGGAGCTTCAGCATGGTATTCACTTGCACTTCTTTCTGCAGCATTCTGCAGTGATGGAGCCTGAAGGCAGGAAATACAGAATTACATGTACCTGACTGGAAGGAAACCCCCTAGGTTAGAGAACTTCCTGTCATCACTCATATTTCCGGAGAGCTTYGAGCCTAGTTCCCAGTCTGAGATGATACTATCTTCCAAATCTCCTCCTCTTTGAATAGTCCAAAGTTAGAAGCATATTGAGTTTCCCCAGACTATTCTTCTTTTTAGTGTGTAAGGCAATTCACTTTAGTGTTTAGGAAGTTTAGTTATAGTATCATGGAGATACAGAGTTTAATTTTTGATGCATGCTGCTGAGCCCCAAATCCACCTAGTCTCACAATACTAACTGAGATTTTTTAATACATGGAGGTGATCACAGAACCAGGAGCACATGTAATTCCAATGATCCATCTAAGAGGAGGGATAAGAGAGAGAGATGCAGTTTTATCCACCCTGTCAGATTTCATGAAAAGAACATCACATGACAGTCAACTCTATCAAATCCTGCCAACAGATCTAACTACATTAGCAGAGCAATTATTCTAAAGTTTATGGCTAAAAGAAGATGGCTCACAAGAGCAATCAACATTGTCTCAGTATAATATCTTCATCTAAAAACCCAGCTGCGAAAATATTTAGGAAACTGGCAGAGATCAGGCAATCATAGGCCCCCTTGGCTTTTRCCCCCTTAAAGGCAATTCTGTTTGTATATATCTCAATCAAATTCTAGCTAAAAAGGGAAGTTTGTATTTAGTAGTGAAACTGTTTCCAAAACTTAAGCCAGCCAACATGTACCCTACACCCACTGCAATCTACGTGCCCTAGTTTTCATTAGTTTGCCCCTGTGATAATACCTTGCCACGATGCAAAGGCACAGAACAATACTGACATTTGGCCACATGTGAATTGTTACACAATGACCAAGCATTTGAGAATTAGGCCAACAGATATTTTTTAAATCTGTAGTTCTTTTTCTGTGTTTCTTCTTCTTTACAGTATCTGGCTTGCATTCTGCCTTGTCTTTATTCTACTTTCCACCCTATTTTAGCCCTGGAATGTCTCAGCAACTTTTTTCTGGCACACAGGAATAGAGTAATGTTATGATTTGCTGGATGTTTGAATCCAAGCTGCCAGACTGAGTTCAAAATACGTCCATTGGTCCTAACAAAAAACGCAAAAACTGAACTTCTACTAATATGCTTGCATCTGCTAAGAGAACTATATATTGTCTTACTTCRTTCAGTCTGCTCCTATCTGTGCTTCAGGGCAGCTGCTAGACTGTCATGTCACTATTTTATTCCAGGTATTTAGGCTGTTTAGGATGGAAGAGAAACTGTAACTCTGGAGTTACATATTTAATGGTACRGTGTCTTGCTTCAATAGATCATGAATCACTGTAGATGCACACTTGGCTTCGTGTATCAGTTGGTTTCTCTGTCAATCTGTATAGACAGCTTGTCAACAGATGTGGAGTCAGTGTAGAACTTAATTTGGTAGTAAGTGCTGTTGGTAGTAAGAGAATGTTTTTTGTCTCACATTCAGGTTTGTGTAGTGATCAAAGCATATTAGTCAGATTTTACTTCTCTAACTTCTAGTAGTTATATAAAGGATAATAACATGAGTCTAAGAGTTTTTTTAAACAATCTGCACAATGCCTAAGAGCTGTCAGTTGTAGTTGAGGAATGCAGATTCCACAGTGAGGATGGAGGTGATATGATATGTTAGTGTCCCCTCAATCAAAAYGGAAAGACAAGAGTGAAGAACACACCCATTAAGATCTTTACAAATGCCTTTAAAGCATTTAAACTGAATGCTTTCACACTTAATTTTTTGTGAATACCACAATACAAACATCTGAAAAACCAAAGAAACTGTTTCTCAGCTAGGTATTTTAAAACAATAGGCTATTTTTGCAAGGCTGTGTCTAGGAGGTACCATAGTCAACCATTATTTTGGAGAACAAAGACAAATGTTCTCCTTTCTCTAGAGCYAGGCAGACTAGAAATTACAGTGTTGCACAGCTTTTACAGACACTGTTCAAAAGGCCTGGAAAAATACTTCTCATTTAGAATTTTCTCATGATAGTGATGAAGGCTTTCAGTGAAACCTCTTCATGTTTTACAAACCTCATATCAGCAGAAAACCTCCTAATCAGAGGTAAGGACCTCATTCATTCATTTGTGATTTGTGATCCTGCGGTCTTCTCATGGTAAGGCAGAAACCTTCAAATCTTGTTTTGGAARTGACAGTAGCAACTTTTGGTGAAGCTGTGGCCTCCTGATTTTTAGATACGCTRTTTTTGAAGAGATCATAGGAACACAGGATAACTCAGGTAGGATGAGACCTCAGGAGGTCTGTTGTCCAACCTCAGTGCAAGGATGGGTCAGCTCATGGTCAGCCAGGTTGCTCAGTCTTGTCTTGAAAACCTCCAAGGATGGAGACTGCACAACCTGATATACTTTGATGTAAGGTGTAAAAGTATTATATAATAGCATGAGAACATCACCWTGCTCATCTGTGCTATGGTAGATGTAGAAGGAGAAGTAATCACCTTCCTGGATACCCCTGTACCTGGAAGTCCTCATCCACCTTCTCCATACAGAATGTGTTCTTTTTTTCAGAAAATCAGTCTGAGCCATTTTCCAGCCCTGCAACACCTGATGGGGCAGTAGCTRTCATTCAAAGAACCTACTAGAATTAGGATAAGATAATGCACCACCCCACAGGAAAAAAAAAAAGATTGCAACTGCCATCTTCTTTGGGGCTTCCTTCAAAACAGGAGTGCATTTGATTAAAATAGTTTTCCAGCTAAAGCATGGAAGTGTTTAAGTCAAGTTGGCTTTGTTTCTAGAGACTTCTCAAATACGGAACTTTATAGTARCTGAAGAACAATAAACAATTTGAATTGCCTAGTATTTTTCAATGAGCACATGAACTTGCTTAGCAAGACTTTGATAATTATCTAAGCATGGGAGTTACTGAGCAAATGAATTTTATACCAAGCTACTAGCAAGCAGGGTTTTTTTTTAAAAAAAAAGAAATAAGCAAATGCCCCATAGCAATGTTGAGCTGAGGCAAGTTTTAGCCTCCTAACTGAAAAGTATATTGTAGGTCTGGTGTTTCTAGCTAATTAGCTGAAAAATAAAACAGCTCAAGGAATTAAAATAGAACCATTTGCTAGATGGTTTATGTCCCGGAGCAAAAGATACCATCATAATGATATCATGCTTTTAATCACCAAAGGTTTGTCTAGTCAGCTTTCTGTTGATGGACAACACACACCACTGAAATAGAGACTCTGCCAGTGTTGCCTGTCTTGAAATTCACTGCAGTAAATGATATTGGCACTTCSGCATGAGTTTTTCTAATCTAGAGAAAGTCTGAAGGTCTAACCCTCCTTCCTAAGAAAAGGATCAGGCCAAACAGGCACAGTTTTGTCACAGCTGCTACCCAAGTCATGGATTTTAAAATAAGAATCCATGACTTATGACTTCTTGAAAGTTGTATATATATGTGTAAGTGGCTGAGCTAGCTTTGCTGAAAACTTTGTAAAATGTCAAATGGAAACTTGGCACGGAAAGTTCACTTAGAGGGGAACATTTCTTAACAAAGATCACAGCAATGGAGCACATGGTTTCTTTACGTCATTGTGGGGGCACAGTCCAAACATTCACATCTGATTTAAGGGGCTTTTGCAGTATGCACCTGCAGTCCATGGAGAAGCAGTGGTGAGTGAGGGCAATTGTGATCTTCTTCTATGCCAAACTTTCCTTCACAGCTGTTACTGCTCCATTGAGCTGATAAACTATACAGGGAGCATTCTTAAAAAACCACAATTTGTCTTATTATGAAGTAAGGCTGTTTTCTTTTCTTTCAGTAATGTGACCTGTAATTTTTGGCAGGTTCTGGTTTCGGTTCATGACCTGTTACCTTTCTTTTGTAACTGTACCGTGACTACTCATATTACTACAAGTAGGCATCACCACCCAACTGCTGTCTCCACTGCTTTCAGAAGATGATGTTGCTATTTTAACCACTGAGCTACTCTCTACAAGAAGATACAGGAAAAGTGTAGAAACTTGACAAGAATAGGTTTTCTGATGCAGGAGCTGGCTCTATACCAATCAAGCTGACTCAGACAGACTGCCGCCACCCTTTCGTAATCTGTTTCTTTTTTGCTTTCCTGTTAAGCTTCAAGAGATGTTGATTACCTTTATGTAGTTGATGAGCTTCCTAATCCAGTGTCCAATTTCACCTGCACGTTGAATTTTTAATCTTGTAAAGATCCTTAAATCCACAGTTGAAATATGCYCTCTGCACTGGAAGAACCTGTAGGGGTACAGGCATTATATAAGCTAAATACACCTTTCCCCCTCCCTTAAGTTATAAAATGAGAATTGGCTTTATCCCAAAGCAGTTAATTTATTCCTTTAACTGAAAAAAAAAACTCACCAAGACATCTGATCTTTTCACTGTTATATATAACTTTAATCAGTTGATGGGTACAGCATGTGAGTAGATCAGCCTGAAGAAATATGTTTGCAGCATGTACTTATTGAATGAAATTAAATCTACAACACTCAGAAGGTTATTCTGTGTATCTTTATTAAAAACTTCGGTGACCTTCATTACAATCTTTTGAGTGCATTACCTGAGGAAGCTAAAATTCAGTAAGYATGTTGTTTTTCTCAAAATTCTCCCTGGCCATCTGGGACTAATAGGTATACAATTTAAATCTGAGGTTGTATTTTTTTGTTAGGGCATATGGTTATCCTAGCATCACATGCCTGTCAGCTTGCCCAAGAGAGGAAATATGCTCAACTGTTGTAAAATAGCTAGGAAAGAACATATTCTGATGTTAAACCATTTCCCCCTCCCCCCCAATTTATTTGTGGTATTGAGCCAACAAAGCTGCAGGTGTGACAACATGAGGGCTTATCTTTCCCCATTAGAACTTTAAAAGTGGTTTCATGGTTGGCTTTAAGGGAAAACAGGGAAACTATTTTTCTCTGGGTTTACTGCGAGCTGCTAGCCTCCATTGTATCCATAATGAATTATGACTAGGACGATCCTTAAGTGAAGTAAAAGGGGGAGTGATCCTGGAAACTAAAAATTTATAGTACCATGGGTGAGGTCATACATGCTTACAAAACCCAAACTAAGCAGGAGTGGGATGTCTTAGTGTTTGAATAGGAAATCCACAGGGAACACCCCTGTGCACAGGTCCTGACTGCTTGTGGCTGCTCCAGAGCCTGAAGCATTTTGCTATGAACACGTGTTATCCCCAGGCTCTAGGTTCTGGTTGGGGTAGCTGCATTCTGCTTAGCTGAATCCCTCCAGAAATCAGATTAATGCACTGCTCTTTACTGTCTGCTGAGTTGTCTTGGGCTGGTTGGCAACGTTAAGCTTCACGGCAAAGGTGGTTGCGCTTTGCTGGTTGGAGAAGTGATCCCTGTGTGCTGCCTATAACAGTGTGTGCGATGATTTGAGATCTGTCAGGAGAAAAAATGCTGTAAAAACGTGAAGTGTTAGATTGCTTTTATTCTAAGAAAGGGCTTATGACACAGGTGAAGGATGGGACAATAAGTCAAGGAGTATTTCAGAACCAAATCCTGGGGTAATTCTAGAGACATAGCACTGCAGTAAAACCCTAGAGGGGAGAGAGGCGACTAAGGTGATCTGAGCACAGCTCCAGAAAGTCAGAACTCCTCTATGCTTACCCAATCTCTAGCAGGAACCAGAGCAAGYCCTTGAAGAAATGTAAGCAAAGAAATACACCGATTAAATAGAGATAAGGTCATTTGCCTGTGTGGCTGGACTATTATCACAGTTAGCTGATAGTGCTTGCAAAACAAACTCGAAGTGCTAATAAGTGCTAAATAAATAGGTTCCTCCATCATCTACTCCTGTTTCCTGTAGATGACAATGAAGTTGTACGTAGGAATACTACTTGCTTTAATAGCTAATTCCAGTTATGACTTGCCATAGCCTTTACCTGGCAGCTCAGATGCACTCGGTTGACTGCGCAGGGAGAATCTACCTATGGATACGTAAAAGCAAACAAAACTCGTTAGCAAAACGCGTAATCTCAGAGGAGTTTTGAGGAGGGAATGGAAAGACTCTTCCTATAATTACATGGGCTTTGTAGACGGATGGGAAAAAGGGCCGACGGAGGAGGAGCTGCTTTATTTACCTGCCTCGGCCGGGAGTCGCTGCCGCGGGGTCCCGGCCCGAAACTTTTGCGGCGAAAGTTTGCGTCGCCGCGCCCCTGAGCTCCCCCCCGCGGGGACACGGCCGCGGCCGCGGCGCGCAGCTTCCGCGGGGGCCGCCCTTCGCTGACCTTTCCGCGGACGGCCGCAGGGAGGAGCGCTGCCGGCCGCCGCGGGAAGAGGGGGCGGCGCGGAGCGGCTCCGCGGCTCTGCGGGGGCGGCCCCTGCGCGGCGCGGCGGCGGGCAGGTAAGGGGGCGGCCTGCGCGCCGGGGGGCTGGGCGCGGGGTTTTCGGCGGCGCCCGCTGCGGGGGGCTCCGGCAGCTGCTGCTCGGGCACCTCCAGCACGAGCCGCGCAAGGTTTGCGCGGGAGCGGAGGGGTGAGCTCGGCGGGTGGTTGCGGGGTCGGGAACAAACCTGGAAAGTTTAAATGGATCCTTTCGCTCCCTTGCTGTGGCCCCGTGTGAGGCAGCGCTCCGCGGCTCTACCAACTTTTCTGCTGACCCCTCCCCAAAATCGYCGCACATCAGAAATCTGGAATTCAGGGCTTGTCTGGAGAGGGGGAAGAAAAAAAAAAAGGGGTAGTATTGCCTGTACATTTTAAAGCAGCAGAGTGAGTGATTGGGGCAGAGCACAGGTCTACTTGGCATACTAATAACACATTGGTTTACTGCAGTCAATAAGCAGGTATTTGAATTAGCAATTCTTATTTGAATTCTGCAAAATTATAAGAAGATCCTGCTTTTGGCACCATCTGTTTTCTAATCTCTTCCATCCTAAAGGCGGGGGGCGGGGGAGTTCACCTCCAACCCTACTGGAAGATTCAGAGCCATCCAAATTGCTCTCCTGTGAGCCCTGCTTCTGTTTAACTTTCTGTAAGCCAGGTGACTTTCCTGGGACTGCTCGCTTACTGCACGCTGCGCTTGAGGCAGGTAAGAGCTAAGCCTGCCAGCCCTGTCTTTGTCTGCTCGGGTGCCTGCTGCCATCTGTCCCCCTCCCTCCTGACTTGGAATTGTTATGAAAAATAATGCTATTTTTTTTTTTTTTTAATCTTCCATGTAAGAAGGTGTCATGCAGCAGTAGAATGACACTCTTGATAATGAATTTTAGAGTAAACTGGCATATTCAGTACTGCTGGAATATCCTCTCTTCTCTCTTTTCTCTTGAAGCATGCARAACTTTTCAAGAAGTTGATATGCTACTACTTATGTGTATGACTACTCTGCGTGTGTTAATACAAGCACAGCTTTTGTTTGCTTTTGTAATGGAAAATGATTAGAACTGCAGCTTTAAGTTAACCTGCAAGTGGCTGACAGTTGCTCTACAGATTAAATTAGTATGATCTGCAGTTCAGTAGGATTTATGTTTGAAGAGGAGGACCAGGGAAGTTGCTGTGTTGCTGAATGTGCTCAGAAGCAGTGCAGGTGCTATGGGCTGATTTCAGTCACCTTGTGCAATTCCTGCGGAAAGATTTAATGGCATCAGAAACCAATATGTGCTTCTTTACTACAATGAGTCATGTTTATGTCTATTGTTTCATAAGGGGAGTTCTTTGGAAAAAATATTAAAGGAGAAACTAGTGGGGTTAATATATAAAATAGTCAAATCAAATGCAAAACAAATTTACTTTGTCATATTATTTATTTTGTATAACATATACACTATAAAGTGGATTAATAACAAAATTTAATTGCTGTAACAACATTGAGGTCTGCCCTGTAATAAAGGAAAGTGAAATAGAAAAATGTTAAATATGTGTGACTTGGCTAAGTGGAAGTTGCTCTGGTGATGTTCATGTTTGGAATTTCCTGATTGTTCTTGAAACTTTAATTCTAATTTTATTTTTTGAAGGGGCTTCATTTTTTTTTTTTTTTAGAGTTTTCTGTGGGTGAGGGAAGAATGTCTTATGTATGTCTTATGGAGTTCTGTAACAAATTTTTCTTAATGGATTTGCAAGGTCAGTGGGTAGTAATCTTATGTTATTGCCAGTGATAAAAGTTCTGCAGGCCGGATGGTGTCTTCAGTTACACTTGGACRCAACCTTCTTACAAGTGGTTCTTGAGGGTATGAAGTTGCTGAGGTGTTGGCAGTAGGCCGGGACAGGCTATTTTCCCTCCTCTTTGGCACCAGTTATTGAAGTCCTGTCTGTCAGGAGGTGGCAGAGAAATTCATCACTGTGCTGTCTTGTTCTCAAGCCACTGCAGTGAGGCTTGTCACATAGCTAACTATACCCTGATCTCTGCCCCTCCCCCAGGAGAGTCCTGTGGATGGAAAGGGCCACATTAGGATAATTTTTGTCATTATTATTCCTTTGTTGTCAGAGTTTATACTGACTAGGTTCATTCCTGTAACTTGCCTTGCAGAACTGAGTTTGGTTATCTTGATCTAGTCAAGCACTTAATGCAAATTTCTGTAAGGACTTTGACTTCATCCACCTATAATACTYCCCTTAACTTGCTGGAATGAGAAAATGGCCAATACTGTATGTTTATTCATAGCCACCAATGGAATAAGCCACTGCCTGATATGAGGCATTGTTGAAAGCTAGGGCTATGCCTTCACACTTTTATTGGGAAGCCAGAAAGTTGGTGTGTGAAAGGTGGAAAGATAATCCTGGAGGATACGTGTGAAGTGGGACATGTGCTAACAGATGAGAAGTAAAGGAGGAGAGGTGCCTTGCCCTAAGATGATGTCCTTGTCTCCTTTTGCTGCCCAAGCTGAAAGTAGCCTGGGCCAGTGTCCAGGAGGACATTCCTCGGTGCAAAATTTCCCTGTCATGATACTCCAGTGGTGGCATCAAAAGATGCTTCTTGGGGTAAAGAAGGAAGGAAGGGAAAATAGGTGTGGGCTGCAAAGGGTTGCAGTAACTTTATCCTTTTTCTGTTTTGTTTTTATTAATTCAGGTGTGTCTAAGGAGATGCTGAGCTAGTGAGCGAGTATTTGTGGTAACCTGCAGCAACATGAATACACTGACCATTATAAGGAGATCAGATTTTTTCATGAGTAGTCTGCTGACTAACCACTAATAATCATCATCTAGAAGGAATGGAAAAGAAGGGTTTCTGAATACTTCCTGAGACAAACTACTACTTTGCTTTTGTATCATTTTGACTTCTGAATTAGRTGATGGTGAGAAGGAAAGTGGTAAGGAAGTTTTAGGTTGACCAAGCATATTGCAACCAGATGCCATGAGTTTTGTGCATGGTGTGAAACCCCAAGAAGCCAGGAGCAGTATTTGAGTGCTGGATTTCACTGGCATAGCATGGCCCTAAGAGGTGCCTCTCCTCAGGTACAAGTGTATTTGCTTGTCAAGAAGAGAAAGGTGGATGACCTAGTGAAATGGGGAATCGTGCCAAAAGCAGGAGGTGCTCTCTTCCTCTTTTGGGGTRACTGTGCTATTTCATTTGCTTGTGTTGGCCTTRCACAAGAACATGCGCCTTTGAACTRGGCCCAAAACATGAAAGGGATTGTACATGCAACGTTTGTACATTAGTGGAATGCAGATTCCTGAAACTCTGAAATTTGATAATGAAATTAAATAATTTGGCCTTGAAAGTGAATGATTATTAACTTGTTCCAGCTTTAAAATTCTTGCTGGATAAAGCTCTGTATTGAAAAGTAAAGCGTGTTATGTTGTGTCTGCAACTATAACTCTTCCTCCACGATAGATAAGAATGATACACAGTGATCTCTCTCAAAAGCACTCAAAATTTTGGGGTACAGGGGTCATTGTGGCATTCTCTTTGCAAGCTCAAGTTGAAACAGATGGGACACTGGGTTCATGATTTAAAAAAAAAAAAAAAATTGGGCTGAAGAAAGAATTGGGTTCAGTAGAGGTAAGCAGGACACTTCAGTTTTTTTAGGCTGCTTTTAGTTTCTGTAGCAAAAACATTGTCTAGGTATGGCCCAGCAGAGCTATGTTACCCAGGACTGGGTAGAAAGAAAGATTTACAGCTAGTTAGGACACTGAACCTCCATGTGGATTTCTCTTTTGGAAATAGGCAGGTTCAAAGTAATTGCTTTTTTGCTCTTCTTTCATAGCTATAAGGGGGTATTCATCTTGATTAAAGCATCTTTGCGAGTATTTCCTCTCTCCCAGGATGCTGGGAAGTGTTATGCACAATCTTTGTTTTCAGCRCTAGAAAAGCCAATTTGTCAATGTTGTGTGGCCATTCTTAAAATTCTGGTAGAAGACTCAGAGACACAGACTTTTTTTTAATACCTCTCTGATATTTTTTTCGTATGTAGGTGACAAATCACTGTATTAAGTAAGTTTAACTACTTATTCAGGCTGAAAAGCCATTAAAAATCTTATAAGCATAAGCATCTTCAAATTTCACGGTATTTTAAGGTATTTATTGTCTGACTTATGCTGAAATAGGTAGCCTTACTTAAAATTAATTTTAATTTAAACCTGGCCTGAACATAAACTTGGCCTGAACATAAAGAATATGATTTCACTTAAATTTAAAGAAGCTAAACTGATTTCAACTATGTTGAAAACTCCTGGTGGCATTGTAATTTGGGGATATGACTACATGCTTGAGATAAATTGGCTGTAGAGGATTCTTAGAGGATTCTTTTTTTTCCTTCTTAGCATTCTTCTATAATTAAAAAAGAATTGAGGAGGGGGGAATGCATCTTGAAGTGCCTTATTATTATTTTTTTTTTGAGGAACTCTTGTCCCTCAAAGCTGAGATTGTCCTAGTAGAAAAAAAATTTGTCCTACTAATGTATTAAATTGCTTGGTGCTGTTAATGTTTACCATCCGTCTGAAGAATGCTAACGCAAGGCTTGTGGCTGGTCCTGCATGCCACCCTGTGKGTGTTCGGGCTACCTCAGCCACACGTCGCGTGTGGGCCATCCTGTGCCGTGAAGGCACGCGATAGCTGGGATTGCTGAAGGGAAAACGGCAGGCGCTTTCTTCGGGTGACTCCTTTGGAGGCTGTAGCTCGGTAAACCAGTGCTTGCCTGCTTCCTTTGGCAGAAGGGTCTCCGTTTCATCTTTCTGGAGCAGTTTTCAGCAGGATCAGTTTGCTGAGCCCTGTCGTGCTGGCAGGGCAGGCGGGGACGGTGGGAGCGAGTGGCTGGAGCGAGCCGCGGTGCCAGCCTGCACGCGCTTGGCATGTTGGTGGAGCTGAAAGCAGTGTCACCTGTGTGGCTTGAGGGAGCGTTTCTTGGCCACCCAAGGAAACTGTTTTGGAGAGGAGAGCAGAAAATGCAAGTGAGAGTCACAGAGAAGCAGAGATGGAAACAAGTGACAAAACTACAAGGGGGCTCATTTGGAAGCCTGCCAGCGTTCACCATGAGTGTCTGGATTGCCTGCTTTTTATGGCGAGACAGTTATGAATCCCAAATAGCTTTTCCAAAAACTGTTTTGCACTTTCTGGTACCTGCAGTTTAATTTGTTTCTTTCCAAGATATTCATTCCCACCTGCAGAGTATTCAAATGTCTTATTCTTTGTTCTCTCTCTCTTTTATTTTTATTTCTTTATTTTTTTTTAATCCAGATGCTGTCAGTGTCCTGTAATGTGAACAACATAGCTTTTGTTTGGGAGGAAAAAACAGAAGAGGTTTGTATTTGTTTGTCCTTTTTACTGTAAGAGTTCTTGAAGCGCTAATTGTGCTGGAAAGCTGCTGTGTGGTTAGCAGAGCGAGCTCTGTGGAGGCCCCCAAACCACGTGTTTGCTGCAGGACTGGTAGGTGCAGAGACCGCAGCACAGGCCCAAGTAAACCTTTTAGCATAGATAAGGAAGCCTGGAAATCTGAGAGTGCTGGAGGAAAAGGTGCAAGCGATAACAGCTAATGAAGAGCTGGCRGGAAGGAGACACCACTACCCTCCACCCAGGCAAAAAGCATTTCACAAGGAACTCCTCRGGTGCTTGCCTTTCTTTCGCCCAGTTTTCACCACTTCTTTCCAGTGAAATGCATCAGAATAATAGCTGCAAACAGGTATGTAGGGAGCATAGGTACGTAGGAGACGTACATGCCTTCTGTAGGGAGTTCCATCTCTGCAGAATTTGGAGAGAAAGAACTGAAGGGAATAAAGCATCTACTTGCTTTCCTTTCATGTTAGCTTTTGGACTAGTTACATTGTGACCTATATGGAAAACATGGGCTACSTTTATGTTCTGTTAACATTTAGCTATCTATCCACCTACAGAGAAGTTGTGTATAAAATGATAAATACTTAAAGTATGGCTTACATTTTCAGTAACAGATTTACTGGCAAGTTTGTGCTTCATAAAAACTATATATATATATATTTTAATGGCACATAACTGGAAAAAATCTGTAAAATTCTGAATACCATTTGGTTGTTCTTGGAATCTTTTGTCTTTTAGGAAATGTAGTTACTGTTTTATTCAGCAGCTACTTTTAATAGATGTTCCTATTAAACCATATGTGTATGTGTGTTTGTTAGAAGCTCAACAATCAGATATGTGACAGTGCTGAGTTATTTAAAATACAAATATTCTTGGGAACGCAAAGTACTCTTACATTTTGTGGTAACTGTTAAATGCCTTTATTTTACTTTGTGTTTATTTGAATGCACATGAAGTCTAGTTCTGTTCTTTCAATAGACTTCTTTAAAATATTTTTCAGTATACTGTTGTCTGTTAAAATCTTAAGTTTGCATTGCATTCTTTATTGTAGTTTACTAGAAGCTTCCATCAGATACTCGCAAGGGTGCACACTGTGTTGAATTTTTCTTCCCTCCCTCACCCCACCCGTACAGGCTAGTTTAACAGCTACTCTTCAGCTCCTGGTAACCTGCTTTCAAGGTGAACACAATCTGGTTTGGGTTAAGAAGTTTTTTATATATATATATGTATATTTTATATATATATTCTACAGTGTCTTCTGTATTCTGTTGTTATAACTTGAATTTTATGACTCCTTAGTGGCAGGTGTGGTGCATTAGGTAAATAACTTCCTTTTTCTGGGGCCCTCTGATGTGCCATAAAACAATCTTTTTGATAAGGTTTTATGTTTGATCTCATTCCCACTGCTATTAGTGGCAAGAAACAGRCTCTTGACAAGTCTTTCCGCTGTTGCAAACTGTCTGGGTATAAAAGATAATCCATTAATTCCGTTTCTGCAGGCAAAGTTACTGATACCACCTGAATCTGGGGTTTTTGAGGAAGGTGTGGGTTTTTTTGTTTGTTTTGTTTTTTGTTTGTTTGTTTTTTTGGGGGGGGGATTCATGTTTGTGGGTGAACATCAATTATAACTCCCCAGAGCCAAGCCTGTGCAAGGCAATTTGAGCGAAGCTGTTGGTCAAGGGTGACCGCACAGTTCTTGCTCCATGCACAAAGGGCCGTTTGCACCAGCTCCAGCAGCAGAAATGCTASMYMAYYKSTGSCASMRRTKRKSTAGCACTGGCACGCAGCCAGGTCGCCCGCGGAGGGCTCTGGCTGTTGCTGTAGCTCCCAAGCYGCAGCAGTCTGTGGCAGTGGTGCGTTGGTGTAACACCTGGCGTGTCGGCGCTCTCTGTCATCCTAGAAGATCCCTCCATCTGTGTGGAGGTGAAATGGTATCTGCAGTAACTTCTGCTTCAAACTYATCAAGGCGTACAAAGATTGTTGAGATTCAAAATAGAAAACAACCCCTTAGAACTAATAGCTTATAAGAGCTGCACCTCATATATTGTACACTGTTTAAACTGCCTCTGAGGTGGCAAATAAAGTAGTGTAAGAACTAGCTGAATCTCTTATTATTTCAGGTCGATGTCTCAGGAAAAGGTACAGAAGAAGATGCAGGCACACTGAAAACTTGTGAACCATGTGTCCTTTTGAAAGCTGAAAAGCAGCCCTCTGGTAGGGTCATGAACCTAAGACAAGTGTTTGTGTCTGTACTGATGTTTGGGGTAGCTGGTCTACTCCTCTTCATGTATCTGCAAGCTTGGATTGAAGAGCAGCATACAGGTACAGTAGTTTTTATCAGCAATTGCATCCATTACTTTAAAGATGTGTTTAAAAAAATGTTTTGTTGAATGTGTATGAGTAGTTGGGAGACGTCTGCCTTGTTTGGCAGTAGAATGGGATTAGCAACAGATTTATTTCAATTTCTGTACTTCATATAACTACTAAGAATTTTTTTTGAGTCACATAGGATGCTTCTAGGTACCTAATCTTATGGTAGCAACATTATTTGTGTTGTAAAAATGTACTCTCTATGCATGAAACCAAGCAAGGGCAGTTTAGAAAAAATTCTGGGCTTTTTTGTGGGGTTTTTACATCCTGTGTTTTGGGGCAAAGAAATTTTGGTAAAATTCCTGCAATGTCTTGTAGGTGTAAGTGGACTTCTGGGCACCAACACTCATGTGGAATCACCCTATTCTGTTTTGTGTGTGTGTGTGTGTGTGTTAGGGTTTTTTTTGTTTGTTTGTTTTTTGAGACAGTTAGATACTGGACTTGACAAGGCTTTTCTGCATATAGTATCAAAAGCATGTGGAAAAATCAGGTACATTAGTRTTAGCACATGGCCCAGGATAATGCTTCTGAGTTGAATGTCTGTTGTCTTCATTTACTATACTTTGGTATGAACCATAGGGTTATCTGGATTCCTTTTTGGATGGAACTAAAACAGGAGATGCAATTCAGCCTCTAAAAGATGCTCACCTCACCGGACCAGTCTGGAGCTAGTTTGAAGTAACTCCCCTCTGAAATACAGGGTGGATTTCAGGACCTCAACACCAACTGTTTCACTGTGCTGGTCCACTCCAGTTGTACCAAATTACTTGATGACATGTCCATAGTTTTAGTTGTATATGTTTTAGGGTTTTTTTCCCCAGTTAAAAATACAGAATATTTCTAGCTTGTTAAGATCTACTGACTTTCTTGTCCTCATCKCAATTGCTTAGATTCTTTTGCCTCTGTAAAACTCTTACATTATAATATGCTGAAAACATTGTGAAGAACTACATCTGTAAAACCACCTTAGTCTTTCAGTTTTATTAGTCTGTGCTTTTATTCTGCAAAATCTGTTACATTCCAGTAAGCTAGGTTTGGGAAGGCAGAGTAGGGGGTGGAAATGTAGTTTGTTATCCCTGACACTGATCTTGAGTTCTTTCAAGTAAGTGTAATGATCACTTCATTCATCTCAATCTATTAATATTTCTGGGTTGGTCCAAAATATTTGCAAGAAAAAAAAAAAACAGTTAAAAGAGGAGGTATTGTTTCTCTTTGGAAATGTTCCCTTTGATACCAGAGTGTTGACAGAAATATGTAGTACTGCAGATGGAGTCTTCCTTGAAAATCTCTACTGTTGCCAGGAATGTGAAGGGCAAATATCCTCATTTTCAAGTTAGTTCAGGAATGTAGATGATGCTTGTAGATTATTGATTTATTTACTTTATAACATTCTTCACATTCCTTGCATCTTTTCTTGTCCCGAAGTTAACCTTTTTTCCCTTGCAGTGCTTCTTGTTTCTCTTTCTCAGTGTAGTTTCCCCCCACTTTCCTTTTGTGTGTGTACATGTACCATTAAAAAGAAACAAGAAGTGTGTACCTTGGTCAACCAGAGGTTTTCTTGAAAGTTTTGTCTTTGATATATTGCCATGATGCTCTTCAGGAGTGAGGCTGTTCCTTGTATAAGTGCATCACCTGTGTATGAAAATGCTTCTGTAACAACAACATAGAAACAATCGGAGAATAGCAGAGTAATTAGCTTAAATGTAACTGCAGTTTTGAGTGGCCCTTTGTCTCTTTGGACTGCTGTTGTGGCAGCACTTTAGCAAGAACCCATGTACAAAAAAAAAAAAAAAAAAAAAAAAAAAGAGGAGTTTGACTTTCTCTACTTTCTCACTACAGTGACTAGCTCTTGCCATCAAAAAGAGCATGGAGAAAAAAACTTCTTTGGTGTCTGCTCTTTCCTGTTTCTCTTCCAATTTAACATGTATAGAGCCTTTCATTTTATTTCAAACACCTGCATCTCCTCTAAACCTTCTGCAGCTCAATTATCCAGTAGTATTTCTCTCCCCCATCTTCTTCATGCTGCTGCTTACAAGTTGCTACAAAATAAAACATGTTTGTGTATTTACAATATGCCTTAGTTTACCGATGGGCATTTTGCACTTTCTTTCCCTTTCTCTGCTGCTGTGTTCTTCATGCCATGTGTTCTGTGCTGTGGCTTTTTGTGGGGCTGAGGTCTGCTGCAGTTCTGGAGAGTCCCAAATGGACAAGTATCTTTAGGATGTAATGTGCTCCCTTAATTGGATCAGTAGTCGCACAGCTGTAAGACAGCTAGAGTTGTAGTCTGCAAGTGGCAGGGCGTGTGATTTGATGTTATGAAGAAATGGAAAGCATGCCTCGTGCTTCTGAACCGCCACTCTGCGAGCCTGTAGGGACAAGTGCATTTGTAGGCAGAGCTATTTTTATCTCCCATGCTGCCCTACTCAAAACCTAAGCGAATCAGGACTGCGTTTGGCTGCTGAAAGATGGAAAGTTGGCTGCGTTTGAGTTTAGGAAAGTATTTGTTTTGCACCAGTGAGCTGCTGCTGCTTACCACCCCACTCTTCTGAATATGGAGCCTTTGTAAATCAAGATCCCTGGGACAGATGCTAAATTTTACTCGATTGTTGTTTAYAATGTTCATGCTTATTTCCCAAGCTTTCCTGGCTGAGAGGGGAATGATTCCCAGTAAGATGTAGATTTTGTGTGAAATAAGAAAATCGTACGGTAATATGATGTTTCTTATTAGGGTTTATCTTGCTATTTTAAAGTCAGARTATTTGCTTACACACTTAACATTCTCATTGCCACTTCTTTCTAGCTGCTTGTGTGCGATTACAGTAGACCTAATGCTGCTTTTTTCGTAGTTTTCTTTCTCCCTTTCTTTTCTATTTTCTCTCTATTTACTCTTCACATCTTTGAGATCTCAGCTCTGATTGGATTCTCCTCTTATGATTTTCCCCTTCACCCAGCCTTCTCCAACATGGCTTTTCTGATTAGTTTGGTAGACTTCCCTCATTGCTCACATTTATCTAGCCCAGGAACAACTTCCCTAATTTGCATCCTGTCCTACTTGTGTTGCACCCACAGACTCAGTGGCTGAGGCAGCAGTCTTACGTTCTTTAGTGAAAGCATCCAGTACTGTGGCATGGATTAAAATGCAAYGGCTGTTCACCTGCTTATTAATTTCCAGGATTATTGATCTTATACAAGGAAAGCAAACTAATGCCTCTCTTATAGAAGGCATCAACACAGCTGATGTCCTGTTGCATCGTGCATTTTATACCATGAATCAGGTGATTCATTTATGAATTCATGAATATGAATTATGAAAGGGACAGACATTTGTATGTTAACACTGGTAAGTTATAGACTTGAATCAGAGTTTTAAGTAAAGAATTTTGATTTTGTACTTAAAATTTTGGGGGGTAGATTACTACAAAATAATCTGAAAATATCTTGGTGAATAGATCTGTATGCTGGGCTTTTTTGCTTTATTTTATTTTTCTTCTCAGTAAATTGTATGTAATTCTTTGTCAAGTACTCCTAGTTACTTTATGCCTGCGAAGGACTACTTTGGTGCTTCATGGTCTGAAGTATGTATGAATAATGATTCATTTGACTATGGCTGCGCTGCCTCTGTCATCCTGTAGATTTCTGCTTCCTGAGCATGGGAAAATCTGTGTCTTCTCTTCCTCAGCAGCTCTGCAATTTACTGAAGGGATGCCAGGCTTTTTGTGCATGCTTTCCCCTTCCCTTGCRAGGCACCCGTGTGGCTGCTTTTCTTTTTTTGCCAGGGACTGAAGTTCTTTGCAATCAGACTGTTCCCGCAGATAGGCAAGATCCAAGCAAAGGACTGAAGAGCAAATTGTGTTGAAATGCTTTTTTTTTTTTTTGGGGGGGGGGGGCCTTACTGACTCTGATATGTGGAGATGGTGTGCTTTTTACAGTCAGCAGGTGCCTGGCCAGKGTTGTGCAACACGCATACTCTCCTGCCGTGTTGTCTACTGAGCTGCTGAGCTTCCTCATGCAGAGCCCTTCCCCTGTTCCTCAGGCCACAGCTCTTGCTTTTTTGAAGAATCTCCATCACAAATTGGAATAAAAATCACATTTTAAGAAATGTTTGAACTTCTATAAAATAGAAATGAGCTTTTTCGGTTCAGTCTGCCCTCACCAGCTATCCTCGCTAGCTGCACAGTGTGTCTGTACTATGCATACGAAGGTAGGCTCTTTCTCCCACCCCCAACCCCCCCCCGCAATCTGCTAGATTTAGTAAACTGGAGGCATATTTGGGATCTGTGGAACTTATTCCTTTTTTTTTTTTTTGAGTCTCTAAACAGCAAATGTTTGCATTTGTGTAACAATGTACACTTGTACAAGTATATACGTGCAGCAATATTTAGTCTTTGTGGTTTCTGTGGGTTGATTTAAAAAAAAAAATCCTAAATGGCGGGCTCTCCAGAACTGAAGAGATACTATGAGCTGAAAGCTATTTAAAAACAACAACAATAAACTCTGGACAATGACAGAAAGCTGACCACTCCACTGAATGACAACGCATCTGTTAGAAAATTATGCAAAAGTTAAATAACTGATATGTTAAGCAACTACAATATTTATTTGTACAATAGAAAGAATGATTGCTAATGGCTCTGTATAAAGAAGCGTTTACAAATGTTGTCTAGCAGAATAACTRTTCTACTGCTTATCTCGCCGCATCCTTGCAATAAACATTTAAAGATCAGGAGGCAGACAGGTTACTAGGTAGTGGGAGCCATTTCAATGTACAAGGGATTAATGTCCTTCAGATGGTGTGTATGATTTAGCTGAAAAAACCTGTGAGGTGGGTCTTGGAGCAAAGAGCTCAAGGAAGAAAAGCTTCCTTTAACAGTTCATGGGTTTTGGTTGTTTTGTGTGTTGCCTTTTTCTTTTCTTTTTTTTCTTTTTTACTTTTAAAGGCAGTCCTCAAGCAGCATGGCACCATGGTGATCCACTAGGCCATCAGGTCTGGGTCCCTGCTGCCTCAGACAACTGCCTTGTATACTTTCTATATTTTTACATTGTATTTATGTTAATGGYATATTCTAAGAAAATGTTTCCACATATTTAGAGTATTTCTGCAGAAGGCATTTCATAACTGTCAGTTTGAAACTTGTAAGATTCATGTCACATCAGTAAATAGCATTTTCCTTCTCAGCTMCTCCAACCTTGAGCCCTGTGGATATGTCTGTAGGAGTAAATGTTACTGTCTTTTGCYACAAATGAAGAGTGAGTTAGATCAAATGATAGGCTAAAAAACCCTCCAAACTGAGAGTCAGTGACCAAATATGCTTTCGGATTTGTAAAACGTGAATATTCATTACTTGGGGAAACTGCAAAATACGCTGCATTTCAAGTGTTTCACTGAATATGTATGAAACTGTTCTCAGACATGTATCAGCCTCACTTGATGTAAAGCAAAAGGAGTAAAAAAACAGGCAATTATGTTAGATTTTAACTATTTTGATTTGGTGAAGATGTGCAACAGAACCCTGCACTGCTTGGGAAGTCTTAGCTGGCCCTAACTGGCAACAATACTTTGCAACTTTATCTGTTAATTTATCTGTTACGGTAGTTCTTTAGAAAATCCACTCCTTCCAGCTCACCTCCACCAAGATATTTGTTTCTGTACCACATTGCAGCCTCCTCACAGTAACTAAATCCAAAAGYATCACTGGCCTCTAGGAAGCTTGTCTGAGACCTGCTACAACATAAATCTGCCACTTGCTGCCACATTGAGTCAAATTATTTTGTGTTTATACTGACCATGTTGCTTTCTATTGTGTGATCCAGACTGAAATTCACAGTCCATCGCTCTAGCAACAACTGTACTGACTCAGTCTGATCTGGTCTCTTAATCCTCCATCTTCCTATGAGCCCACTTAGCACCATCCGTAAGGGGCAATTATATGACAGTTCTCAAAGCCTCTGAGGGATGGTAGAGATCTTGTGGTTTATGGGAGCAAAATAAGAATGCTAAGCAAAGAGGATTCAAAACCTCACATCATCTTTTTAATAATTATTTCCCTGCTTAAACTTCTATAATAATCTTAAACAAATAAACCCCTGCTACCCGCCCCCTACACACACACACACACTCAAAAGAACCACAAGTGCGTGTGGTCAAATGCCACCTTTTCTCAGCTAATAATAGAGGAAAAGGATGTGGAGGTGGTTGACTGCCAGGCAGTTGACAAGTACTTTGTCACTCTGCATGCTTAGATGCTGCAGCTTAGAATTGCCCCCTGGAATGGCAATGTGAGATACACGTTAACCAGTGCTGGGATACAGGTTGAAAAAAAAAATGGGTAGAGATGCATGAAATTTACTGTGGGCTGAGTAAATAATCCCACCAAAGTTGGGGCACTGGGGGGATTTGCTTCAAGGCTAGGCCACACTAACAGCGATGGAGGTGCAACCTTCRCCACTCAGACTGCCTTTCTGTTTCTGCGTGCTGGAAGCATTCCTGGCTTGGAAAGCAAACCCATGATTTTCGCTGCTTCTTAGGTGCATTTTTCTCTTCTGCTTGCCTCCACCACACCTCCTTGTTTTGCCAGCCATGCCATGTTGCACTGTTAGCTCTGCAGTGGGGTAGGAGGCAGAGAAGTGGCTGCCTGCATTGCCACCTCCAGCGTGCTGGACAGGCTACAGGACTTGTGTCCCCATCTGGTGCATGCAGAGGTGGGCAGGCTGCTGACAGTGAGGAGCATTTTGTATGTCTCATGTTCCTCAGGAAGGCAGCATTGGAGCACAGTCCTGTGCACCTAGTGCAGGTGATTGGTGGTGCTGAGCTGGGGCTGCTGCTTGGCACCCAAAGGATCTGTCTTGGTTAAGCATGTGTGTTACTGCCTCCATCCGGCAGCTACCCTYATGCTTTGGTGGAGACTGTCCCTGCACTCAACTAAAGCAACTTCTGGCCTGCCTGAAGTAATGCCACCATGTTCCCTGAAATCCTTAGTTTTCTCTGTCATGACTTTTTCCAGTTAATTCCTGTAGCTAGATCACCTYTGTCAATTAAACTATCAAAGTGACTTGGGTTTTGTCAATGAAGCTATTGGATGAAATATAGGTCTCACTAAAGTCTGTGATTTATGGATCGGTTTTGTTCCTGTCTATACTATGGCTGTCCAAAGAAAACACTGTCTTCCATTCCTTGTTTTAAAAGTGCATGTATTTTTGCTATGGAAAGGCATAACTTGGTGTCTTATCTGTGGCTGATATTCCATCTAATCACACGAGCTGAAATTCGCCCCTGCAGCCAAGATCTCATCACCGACCTATCTTGATCCCGACCAATACGCTGTGCCCAGGTATCACTCACAAAAGCTGTAGGTGAACCAGCATGGTCTGTGGTTCTGACTTCCCTTGGATCAGTCCGATCKGAGAAGTAGCAGGTATAGGTTCATCAGTTGGCTTAAAAACAACAACAAAACCCAAAATAAACTCCCCTCAAAAAACCAAAAGGCTCTCTGGACTTCTCTTAACTGCTAAACATGTCAGCAGTATACTTTTTACTACCAAAACTTGCTATAGCAGAACAAAAACAACTTTGTCTTTTGTTTGTTTTCTTCTTTTCCYTGATGTAAGCAGCAGTCAAGCATCAGATCTAGCATTTTAACTCCATCAGACTGTGGGGATTGTGATTTGTTTACTTCTGTCTTAATCCAGTCCTCATTTGGTGCAGCTGAACCAGGCCTTTACAGGTGATTCTGCAGTTTTTCCAGCAGTTTTGATCTTCTTTTGAGTGTTAGATAACGTAACTRGAATATTTTGGCTTTTTGGATGTGGCTCCTTGGGTGTCCTTTTTTTTAAAAAAAAAATCTGCTTTAATTTTCATATATAGAAGCCTCAGAAAGTTGTGGGCTTTGGAAAATTGGGTTCCATCCTGAGAAACAGAGATAACAAGGAAATACATGTCTCCTAGCAAAGAATTTCACTAGCCTAGTACATAATGGGTGATGGCCTAATAGCCGCAAAATTTGACATGCACCTTGAGGGGCCATTTGTGGATGTCATGAACACTGGGCAACATTCAGAAAACTATTTGAAGGACAGCCTGAGGTTAAGAGTAATCAGAATCAATATTAAATTTCACTGTGAGCAAATGCCAGGTGAAAGAAGAGGAGGTGTTAATTGATTTTATGTAATGTGATTGGAATGGAGCAGGTCATTTCAGTGCCAATTATAATCCAGCAGTAGAAGAACTTACCCAACTGTATATGTGTAATGGCACAAATGGAGGAAGAAAACTTGTTCCAGTTAAAAGTGTGTAGTACTTTCTACCACAGAGATATTATAATACAAACTTTAATACAAGCATCCGCTTAGAAATTGCTCAGTTGAATGGGGATTATTTAGAGTCATGCAGTTGTGCCCCATGTATGTGCATATCCCCTCTTGGTAAGTTATCTGCAAGAGGAAAGAGGGATTGGGATTTTTGTTTTTGATTATGATCATCTAGGGAGATGTGGTGCCTGAGCTCTGTTAGCTGCAGCTGGAAACACTCGTTTGTGTTAAAYAGAGGAAAATACCAGTGCCTGATGTGTCACCATTCATCCACAAAATATTTTTAAGTGAAGAAAATATGTTTAATGGGAGATAATGAATATAATAAACATTCTTCTCAAAGGCAGTTTTCTCTCTCACTTTTGGTCATATTTAGCATCCTTGCTTACACTTTCAGATAGGTCCTAGAAAGGGTAAGAAATATAGTTGTTCCTGAATACTTCTTTTAGTTGCCAGAAATTCATGAATTTTCTATCACGTTGGCCTAAGAGGTCACTTTGACTTTGCATAACCCATATTGTATTTTCAGAGAATAGTATAGCTTGGACRTAATATTACGTTTAAAAAATGAAGGTAACGTTCCTGCTGTCATACGGCAATTGATCATTTCCGAACACACTACTGTGTTTGAGCGGGCAAGCTTTAATTCRATAAGGGTCTCATTTTCTTGGGTTAGGGTGGGGGTTCAGGATCTCCTCCTAAGGGATCTGCTCGCTGATGTGCTAGCGGTGTTTTCTCTGAGTTGCTCCAAGACTTCCATGGTTCTCGTTCAGGTAGGAAGCCAGCCGCAGTGACTGCTGCTGGCAGCATTTCAGCAGGAATGAAAATATACTGGTGTGCACTCTATGCAAGCCCAGTGACTTCACTGGAGGTGGCGCAATGTCAGGTCAGCGCTCTTAAAGGACAGCAGTACTTAGTGGCGAGCAAAGCAACTCTGATGGGCGTTGGAAGGGGAAACAACATGAGCTTTGTCCATTGTAAAGGGATTTGGAGAGCACAGTGGAGTAAGAAAAGCTGTTATTCTTTTGTTAAAGGATGGCTGCTTGGGAGAAATCAGAAGTTTTCAGGGCTTTCACTTTTCAGATTTACTCCTTCTAACTTAGGCCTCACAGCAATGGTAGTCGAAGGAGAGGCTTTAATGATGAAAGGCTTGTCAAAGCTGGGACGATAAGATTTTCCTCCTTTTGCTYCGCTATCTACACAAATAAATAAAATTCATTTATTTGAAATAATTTTTAATTGAAGTAATTAATGTGTTAGTGTTCTCTGAAAAAAGATATTAAGTGACCAAGAAGTTCAGTGAAATCTGTGTTATGATAATATTATATCCACAAGATATACTACATTATATTAAAGCGTTACTATACATTTTCCAAATAAAGCACAACAAGTTGAATGAAGAAAATGCACATTGATGTATTAGTTTTGTTTATGTTTCTCTTTGTTTCTGGCTTTGTTTCTTTTTTGCTAGCCTAAAAGATTCATTACTTGCCCCTCCTGAGAACTCACGGGCTACAACTGTTGATGTAGGACGTGACAGTTGTATTTTATGTAAAACGCAGCCTGTTAGTTTAAACATGCTAGTTATATAGTTCAGTATATTTCATTGCTTTCTGATGTTTCTCTGATTGCAGACAAGAATCATGACTGCTTTTYCAGAAAGCTCTRTTGCTGTATTCTTGATGTAGGAGCAGAGAATCTGAGTTTGCTTGAACATCTACTTCTTTTATGAGCCATTTAGGAATGTTCAAACTAAGCTCCAGAGAACAGTTACTGATTAAGGCAACGGGAACTCATTTTCCTTAGGAACTGAAGTATCCCTAGGAACACAAGAAAACACCTGTGTTATTGTCAAGACATCTTACCTTTTCTACCTACTAGCAGTGCTCTAAGAGATCATCAAGTATGTAAAATACTGACATTAGGAAGAAACAAATCTGTGCCTTATTCTGTGATAGAAGGAAAAAAAAAAAGCAGGAAGATTGGTAGAGGGGCTGCAACTTCCTTGAATTTTTGTTTTCTTTTTTACTCTTTTACTGTGGGAGGTGCTGAATTATTAATGTCCATTTGATTTGAATAGTCCCTAATCACTAAAGAAATTACTTGTAGGAGTGAAATCGTTAGAGTGAGAGCTGGATGAATAGGCCCTGACTAACTGATATCCAGTGAAGCAGCAGAATGCAAAACAAATATGTTTGTAGAAGAATTATCTAATGATTTTTCTTCTTTCATCTTGAGAGTGGTAGCAGAGGGAAGGAAATGATAAGTGTCTCTCAATAAACTGTCTTTGCCCCTCACTTCTGAGTTTGATCCTGGGAGGGGGAGGAAAGGCAAAGTATGTGTGAAGCATGAGGAACAATACAGAGCTGATTATTGTTTTTCATTATTATTACTTGCTTTGGCCTGTTATTGGTGGCAAAAATAATTTCACCCTGCTTCTCTTTTTGTTACAATTTTGCACTTCAGTGCATATATTTTGAAGAGGAACAGGCAGATTAGACTGGCCTTATGTAGGCTGAGGTAGTTACTGACAGTGAAGTATAAATACTTCATGATTTATTTAACCTGTGAGCAGAAATTCCTTTCTAGTAAAATTAATCTGCAAATAGCTGAGGTATGCTGCCTCTTAAGTTATGATTGATCATGCAGTATAATGAAACTCTATTGGTATCAGGTTTAAGACTGACGTACCTATAAATATAACCTGGGTGAATCTGCCAGATGTTATGAMTGACAGATGGGTTCAAGGTATTCTAGGCAAGTAGAGCCAGTCTTGCCTCTTCAGCCACCCAAAATATACCTACTGTGCAGCTGGGATTAATATGCTGTAAATACAGCATAGTTTAGATTGCAGTTGGAAGTCAATTTAAACAAAGCCTCTTCTATAATGGTAGATGCCAGACTACAAATAAATAATCAATCCTCTTAAAAGTTAGAGGTTGATCTTGATGTTTTAAATGGGCTAATCCATGAAGACTAGTATGCACTTAAATTATTTACATAAATTGCTTGAGAGGTCATCTGTTTACCTCTAATGCGCAAGACAAACTTCCTCCACGTTCTTTTTCTCTCTCAGCAAAAATCTTTTTGGTCAAATTGTAGAACTAATTTTTTGTCACAGTCTGTTTTGCATGCTTGAATGAGCAAAAGGTTGTTTTGTTTTTTGATTGAGTTAAGGTTAAAAACTGAGGAAACCAGAAATTAGCAATGAAGCCTTTGCTATCATTCTAGCATTTTTGTGTGCATGAAGACTATATATTTCCTCTGGATTAGAGGACTGTCTGAAAATAACTAGAACTGGTAGCACAGAGCTTTTTTCAAGGGCATTCGTCAACTTGCAGTMCCTTGCTGTCATTGAGCATCACAGGTAAGAAAGAGTAAAAACCTCCAAGAAAGTATCAAAAAACCTCTAAGAAAGGATTAAAAAGGCTTGGTTAGCCTGTTCCATAATGAGCTGCTTAAAGTTGACATGTTGGCTAAGAAATTTGTTTTATTACTGTTTACTTTCTGTGGTAAACCATGGAAAAATGGGAAAATTTCCAAAAGTGGTGGAGAAAAGTGAATGGTTTCTTACTCTTCAATGACAGGAAAAGCAAGGAAGCCAGGTAATTACAGTCACTTAATTCTAACTTCTATTATGAGAAGAGAGATTGCTAAACTTATTTTATACTATCACATATCTTATTTATTGTGCTCATGAGTATTCTTCATGATTACATACTGCTTAGTTACAACTCTATTTCTCGACAGCTGCTGTTACTGAATATTTTTGGCATTTACTGTGTCATTTCTCAGACATGAATCATTAGATAAATTCTCTATCRTTGAACCACATTTCAGTAACTCTGGTAGAGGAAGACTATCATTGCACTCTTAGCCATTATGAGGGGTGGGAAATACAGTCAGTATTGCAGGTCCATTATGACTAACTTGGCCAAAATGCAGGTTTTGCCTTTTGAAACCCTCTGATATTTCATATTTTTCCAGAACTCAAATTCCTGCCATTATTTCTTCTCCTCCCTTCCAAATATTTGGAAGAAACTAATGCTGCTACAGTTTGTAGAAGCTTACTGCAGTGGATGTGTAAAAGTGTAATCTCTTCTTTTTATTGGTAAGAACTAAAAATACATTCCTCATGATTGTTCTGTGCCAAAAAAATAGGTCTGTGCTCCAGAGCATGATGATATTACAAGTAATCAATAAAACTATTGAAAGTTTTTTTTTTTTTTAATGGAAGGAACACTGAAGTTTGACCAATTATAAGTAATTCTGTGTACATTTCTACAATATCACTCCCTAAATATTTTTTCCTCAACATTTGTTGTTTTTCTCTGGTCTGATAGTACACTTGGGCAACAAGTGTTCATGGCATAAAGGTGATGTTCAGGTACTTARATTGCTCTAGACAGTCACATTTTGTTCTTAAATAACTAACAATAAAACAGAGCAGATAAGTATGTAGTATGTTTGTGTTTCGTATAATACCAAATACTCGGTCATCAGAAGCATTCATTTGAAACTATACTATCTAGGAATGTTTTCCAGCTGCTAATGAAACGTTTGATGTGAGGAAATGAGGCCTAATCTGAAATCTAAACATCCAGTTAGAATAACAGGAAGCATTTGTACATGAAGGCATTGCCTTTTAGTGATGCTGTGAGCTGGGGCAGGAGGGGAGTACTGGAAGGCAGAGCCTGGAAGACAGTAAAATAGGTATACGGGTGCTGTGACATTCAGTCCTTGAGAACATGCCTGTCCGAGAGTGACAAACTCGGCAGCTCAGAGAAAAGCAAAAAGCCCAAATCAGATCCCTAGGATTTTTTTAATTATTATTTTCTAATGAGGAGAATTTAATCAGAAATAATCCTTTTAGTGAGGGATGTTTATGGGACATCGTAATGTAGTTTTAAAATACTAGATGGCCTGAATATCAGTGGTGCTGAGGAGAGGGAGGCATTCAAGCAGCTACAACCCGGAAAGCGGTGGCTTTGAGGAGAAACACTACTTGCGCTGAGCAGAGGGTAGTGTGGCAGCAAGAAGATCGCTCTCTGCGGTGGGAGATGTATGGTGGCACCGCTTGCTTCAGGTATCTCAGAGACTTGTTAAAGCAGACTACAGATAAGAAATAAAACTAAAGCAGGTCGAGTCCAAAGGTTTAGCTAACTTAGCATGCTGCTTCTGACTGTAGCCAGCAACAGTGCCTAAAAGGGGCTATATAAATAAGGCAAATATATACTAATAATTCAGGGAATTTTCTTTGCACTTTGTGTTTTATAAGTCAGGGTCATACATTTGTTAAGTGGCCCTGGATTATTTCTTCTTTCATTAATTTGTCCAGTGTCTCCCGGACTGATATCTTTACCCTGTGATACCTTGTGTTGAGAAGTGGCCAGCTGAAGTGTATTGGAGATGTTTAATAGTGATCTTTTTATATCATGTTTTTTAAATCTATAGAAGTATTATTCCCTAGAGGGCATGGTATCACTGGTTCGCTGAAATGCCTTCTGTCCCTCTAAGAACATCATTTATCTTAAAACAGTAAAGTGACTAATGTGTGATGGGCTCAGCAGAGCATCCTGGCTACTTTGGTCTTTACTTCCTTGTTACCTTTCTGTGCTTTTCTCTGGCAAAGATCGTAGCAAAGGAATGCCTTATTGCATCACCTTTGTTTTGTACGTGTCAAAGAATTAGCAGTCATTTGGATAATTTTTTCTAATTATTTAAAAAAGGAGTAGAATCTGTTTAACTCATGGCTGTTTGGAGATTATGTTCTGATGTGTAAATAGTCTTTCAAAAAGAGGAGTTTCAATACAGATCTGTTAGACATTTGGAGGGATTTGGGTGTAAAGCACTTTTTTCCATACGTGGAAGATTATCATTTTTTAAAAATGAATCACAGAGAACTGCACTTCTCTGCCAATGAGGTCAGTAACATGACTGGAGTAACGATTGGTTGGGTGTCCTTTTCGTGCCTTTGATAAAACGTGTGTCTTCTAATGTCTAATATTGAGCAAGGCAGAAGTATTTGAGGAATTCAGTGTTTCTCTATAAAACCTGTAGCGTTGTGAATGCCATGTTTGTTCAGTGTTGCTTGTACAGCGATTAGAAGTGCAGCTGACAGTCCGAGTTGGGCAAAACGTTTGCTAGGTGTGGATAACATAGGATAGCCTTTTTTTTTAATCATCATCTAGAGTGAAGTTTTAGTGTATCAATCAGTTGTGTAACACATTTCAGAACATAATAATGATTTAAAAGTATCTGAGAAAATTATTGCTATCATTCTTCCTGCTGCTTAAATAACATGGCAGCCGGTCAGATCCTGTAAGATGAGCTGCCAGTCATTAGTGCATAGAGATGTGCAAGTTCGCTGCTTCTGCTCAGAAAAACCGAACCTCCAAGAGGTATCAGAGGCATTTTAGCTATGAAACTGCTAGGTTAAACATTCCCAGACAGAAAGTAAAATTTCCTCTCTTATCTGACAATTAGTGAGGAAGATGAYGCTGCTGAACAGTAAGAGCAGCACTCTGGTCACTGCTGAATAAAGGTTTGAGATGTAAGAGATGAGTGAATGGAAAAAAGTAAAGTTACTAATTTGAAGCAATTTAGCTAACCACATACGTTTTGGAAAAACAGACAAAAAAAAACAACAAAAAAATCGGACCTTGGTAGGGGAAAGAAAAGTTATAGGAGGTTGTGTTTAAACTAAATAGATGCAAGGAACTATATTAACTTTTGTAACATTTTTTCTTGATAAAGAAAAAAATATATTTTCCTRATAAGGGTTTATATTTTGAGGAAAATTGGAAAATGAAATTGGAAATTTTTTTTTTGTAGGTTTGAAAGGGTACATTTTGTTTGCCTCTGATACCTGAAAATCTTTCAGAATATTTTTTGCTGGAAAAGACTGTTCAGAATAGATACAAAATAGAAATTAAAAATAGGTAGGCTCTTGTCTATTTCAGGGAAAAATGTGATAAAAAATCAAATATTTAATTTCTGGTTTTGCTTTTTAACGGAACCTTTTGATTCAAAGCAAGATATGAGCCGTAGCTTACACATCCATATCCTGTTAAAGATGGAGAAATGAGAATGTCGAAGTTTCCTTCAAAAGAATAATTGAGATTTCTACCAGCCAGAAAAAGACTCTTTAAATTCACATGAATATGTTGGAGATGCATTACAGATTATTTTATTATGTGAATTTAAAAGTCAAAGGCAGATGATAATGTATTACTTAATTTATTTGAYGAATGTATTTTGTTTAATTAGTTGTTATAGTACTTTGTAAACTATTWGAAAATGTTTTGTGGTCTGTCCTCTAAAAATGATTTCTTGTAAGAAGATCTTGCAACAACAATCTATTACATTTTGATTTGCGATGAAGAGAGCTCAGATTTTTTTGAGTAAAATTTGACTGTATAGTTTATTGGAGCCTTAGAGAATCTGATACAGATGTTTTTTCTATCCTTCATTAAACTTGTGGATTTGTATTTTTTTTTTAACTTATTTAGTTTAGTAAGTTACACTTCCTGGTAGAAACTGGTAGAACTGTGTCTTGTTGAAACAATTAGTTGAGAGTCACATTCTTTTTTAATTCAGTTCTTGAAAAAGGCAACTTTCTGTCACAGATGAAATAATCTCTGAAGTAGAGTTGATCAAACATTTTYAAAGCTTTCAGAAAGTAATTTCAGCCGTATCGTTAATTGTTTTAATTCTTCTTCTAAGCACTTTTAGTTTGGAGAAAACTTGTAAGAAAATATATTCTTCTTCAAGAGTAAATTTTTCTTGGGGAAAAAATGTCCAAAAAGGCTATTTTTAGCAACTGTCCAGTTAACATACATGGAGAATATGTGTTTTCAGATTGCTGAATCTCTGCTGAGGAAGGTAATAAGAAGTCTGGCCTTCTTTGTATCACATGGCAGCTCTGTTGAGGATTACTTCTAAACTGATAGTACCCACTAGATAGGCTGTTTMGTAGAAACTATCCCTAAACAATAATGGTTCACCGCTGAATATGAAACGGCATTTTAGAAGATGCAGAGCATCGTGCCTTCTCTCATGTATAATGCAAAATAGGATAGGAGGAAGTGACATATGCACTTGCTTTTCATAGCTATAGTGACAAGCRGTAGATGAGACTTTGCAGGTTTATGYGTGCTTCATACATTTTTGCCTGACRGAAGAAATGCCAGTATAAATTTGACTCCTCTCTTGCCTAAATTGCAAAATGTCAGTCAGTAGTTGCAGCAGTTTGTGGAAAAGAGGGTAATGTCAGCTTACTTCAGTGTTATGCTCTTCATGCTTTAAGCAAGTAAGACTGCTTGTGGTCTGAAAAGTCTGAGGTATTTGAACCGTAAAACATTGTAACACTTCTCCGGCATTGTAGTGAACAAGGCATGGCTGTTGCCACTAAGACACTTGAATGCTCCCAGCCGTTGACTATGGAGTCTCAGAAAGAGTGTGGTTGAGTGCCTTTGGGCATAAACRGCTGTAAGGGACCATGCTGCTCTCCTATACCTTCTCAGGTACATACTGTTCCTCTTACCATTTTTAAGTTAAAAAACAAAAAAAACCCAAAACAARCAAACAAAAAAAAGYAGGTTTTATGTAGCTTTTTTGGCCTGGGCATCAGTAGATCACGTCTGTGGAGTCAGTGACTCTCTAGTTATTCCCAGAAGTTGAAAAAATGATTTGCAGTACTCTATTAAGCAAACCRTGGTGGTGACACATAAGTATCAGAGAAGTTTCTTATTGGGCTAAGGAGACTTAGTGGAAGGCTTTGTTGCTTGTGTACGGAGACTTGTCAAGAAAGGTGTAAAGAGATTTGAAATCACAGCCTACATCTTAAACCTGGGCAAATCAGTCAAGACAAGTAGGAGAAAGCTGGAGACAAGACACATGGGAGAGCATTTTTTAAATGCTAGGCTCAGTAACCTAGTCCTCCTGAGCATTGTAGTCAGTGAAGAGAYACCCCCTTTGCCCCCCTACAGTGCTCTGGGGTCCCAAGCTCTGCTGTGCTGCAGTGCCAGTGAGGTCGACACCACACACAGGTTTGGACTGAAGCTGGGCCAGACAGTTGGTGGTATTTGTAGTGTGGCGTGTGGGCAGACTGGGAGAAAGAGGAATGTATTTGTGCAAGTGAGGCTGAAAATGAATTGGGAGCAGGCAAAGATGTAGATGCAGGCCAGCTACTGGTTTAAAGTTTCAAAATAATAATAATATTTTTTTTCCCCTGTTGGATTGCTGGTTGTAATTACAAATCCAATTTAATTATCCTTTTCTGAATTTCTCGTATGGAGCCGTCGTCTTTCCAATGGCTGTAGAGAGAGTCTAGAAGGAGACTGATTTCCTCTGCCTAAAATTAGCCTTGTGAATACCCCCTGGAGGTACTACAGTTTGTGTATGCTCTACATAAACATTTTGAAGAGGGTGCGCAAAGGAAATTTAGCCAAGAATAGAAAAGAGGTTTCATGTTGCTAGGTTATATAAAACTGCAAAAGTTTGCCAGGTTCTTCTGTGGTTATTCAGCTTAGTTAACCCTTTGTATGTTATATTGTTAAAGTTAATATTTTAAGATAGTTTTGAATACTGTATCAAATACTAATCACCAAGATAAAAAAAAAATGTAAAATACTTTCTGCAACATGAAATACTGTGAGGAGGACTATATAGCGTGTTGCATCCTCTTTCAGCTGTTATATATTCAAGAGGTTTCTTTCCATTTTTGTGAAGGTACGTGGCTCCTCCTTGATGTGAAGTGTACTTACATGACAAGCAGTAAATTAACAGATTTGTGGCATCAAATCCTTTTATCTTCCCTTTTTGTGGGGAGTAAGGGTGACCTCCTAAATGAGGTCATAAATAAGATGTAAAATTTGMCTTCAGTCTGAACTTGCCATAGATTTCCTATGAAAGCTTCAACAATGAAGATAACTCTTCTGCCCCAGTTCTTTGTCTGCAAAGCGAGGGGATGCCAGTCTGGCTTCCTAGGTTTCCTTTGGTATTCAGATCTCATGGTAATAGGGACATAYCAACTTATGTTAAAGTAAGGCTGTTAATATTCAGCATGCTTTGTTGACCTTTGCTTACAAAGGCAAAAGAYCTTTCTTCCCAGAAAGGTGAAATTCTGTTTATTCCATTTATTCTTAGTATCTGTRAAAAAGCAAAGTGATTATGAATGAAATTCTGAGGTTCAATTTTGCTGTTCCTTAAGATTCATACTCTGCTTTCTTTGCTTATGAATTTCTTGCAACTGATTTATCTTATCAAAATATATTATCTACTCAGATAAATTATTTTAGTAGATGATTTAGCAGATTTTTGTAGATGATAATGTCCATTGTACACAGGCTCAGTAGCGGGAGTTGCAAAGTAGAAAAGTGATGCAAATACTTCATTATTTGTCTTAGTTAAAGAGCTACCAATCATTCATATGTCAGTAYGAATATTTAATTTACTGCATTTGGAAGCCAGTTCAGTTTACCATCTCAAATTCCAGATTTTCTATGTCCTTGTATATTTGGCCCAATAAGGCCAAAAAACCAAACCAAACCACATTGCTTGATTAAAATATTAAACATAAAAACACTTAATCTAAAATCTAATGAATTCACAGGTAGATTTTCAAGAAATTACRTCAGTATCTGCAAGACAATTATCTATAACTTGAGTATTCACACATTTAAGAACCAAAARAAGAGGGAAAATGAAATTTATAGTTCACTGACAATTTAAATGAGAAGGACATATTCAGAGCCTACAGTCACGTATTGTAACACCATATCCCTCCAAAGGTGTGATGGTGAGAGATACTTCAGTGCTGTTTATATTAAWTGTACTGAAGATATATTGATCACATTGGTCTAAACAGAGATTTTTCATAAGCTCGATATATTCTTCTTTATATAGTTATAGATCTGTACTGTATGTTTACTGTTTTTCTGGTAATGTGAGTATTACACACTTTCTATCAGGTAGATTGTGTCCTAATARTGTCTGAAGAAACATTTCTGCATGTGATAAGTTTTTCCCCTGTTCCTCTCCTCTTTTTATTGCTTCTAATTATCAAAAGCAAAGTACATGCAGTTTTGATTTTTTGGAGGAGCTTAATACAGAAAAAATTATGCACACTTGAGCAGTAAGCTGGTAATGTGAAAGCAGAAGTGTTCTAAAGGGGCAGAGAGGGTGCAATAGATAACCTGTGGTGGTAGAGATGCTGCTCCGCATTGCTTAACACCTTGACTGGACATCACTACAGATACTTCTTATAACAGCAAATTAAGGCTATACATTCTCAGAGTAGTAGATTTTTCTTTTTTTTTTTTTTGCAATATCCAAACTATCACCCATAATTCTTTGAGTATTCTTTTTATCTGAGCTTTGACAGACTCACTGTTTTTCTTATTCTCTATTTCTCTTTCACTCAGGCATAATGTTCTCTTTTTTTTCCCTCCTTTTTTTTTTAATTTTCATTCAGACAGCTGTATATCTTAAGGTATATTAAAGTAGTAGAAGAAAAATATTCAGAACCAACAGGCACTGATAAATAAAGAAGAGCTAGTTAGCATTAACTTCCTTTGCTTTTCTCATCTGCAGCCAGGAGCCTCAAACTACCTCCTCCTTTTCCACAAATATTGCAATATTTTATTACTAGCATGTCCTTCTGTACCACAAAATACTTGAAAATAAAAATGTTTCTAATACAAGCTGAAGTGAAAAAGAAGTCTGATTGCAGCAATAATTAGAGCGGGGGGAAAGCTATGTCCCTATTACTGATCAAAAATACGAAGCACTGCTATTACGTATGTATTCTCTTGTTTGAGAGCTGGTCTGAATTTTAAAATACCTCTATGGCAGAGTTAAGTACCTTATTTGTTTCTGGTACTAAAGACATATGCATTTAGAACAGGAAATACAAGAACAAGCTGAAGTATAAAGTAACATTAAGTCTCTGAATAAAAATTACTGAATATGAAAGCAATTTAGTCTCATTAAAATTTCTGGTTTATTGGRTGTTAGCAAAATGTGCATCAGTGTGTGTGTGTGTTGTGYTTTTTCTCTGAATTAATATGAAGGGTATGTGAATGCAAGTGGTGAGCCTGAGAGTTGCAGAGCACCTTCTCCAAGACTCTGAAACCAGCCTGGAGTAAGATGAAGTAATTCTTCCAAAGTGAATAGTATTACTATTCTTTCTTCCAGGAATATGTTTTCTTCACAAAGCAGTGAGGAAAATGTTTTCCCACAAAATTCAGTAGGACAGAATCTGTCTCTTCCCTACACCAATGTCTTGCCCATTTGACAGTGCTACCTCTTGACAAACTGATGCTTCTTGTGAAAACAGTTTGGATATCATTGCATCTGCTTTTTCAAGTGCTTATGTTATCTCTGTCTCTACTACTTCAGTGTCTCATTGCTGAGGTAGTTACCAATATATGTTGGAGAATGTGGTATGGCAACAGGAAACATACATTTTAATGAATGAATTAAAAATCTGTATGCAAAATATTAAGATGCCTTTCTACAAACTATTAAATCCTTCACAAGTAAAGTCATGTTTAGCTCTTGCCACTCATTAAGCACATTCTACCACAGTGAGACCGTAGGCACTAACTTAGAATTTAAAACTCTACAACGTTTTAGCTCATATCCTGGCTAATTGTGTGCTGTACTGGCAAGCAGACTAAATTATTATCAGCCTCAGCTGATGTGTCCATGGCAATTCAGTGGGATCGATAGCAGTAGTAATGCAGGAAAGGAAGGAGAAGGCAATAGAGAGAGAGGAAGTTGTCTTCTATAAGGATGAGATGGAAACCTGGGAAGAGGGTATGAAATGAAGCAGATTATTCCTTACCTATACTTAAGGGTTTTCCTGAGTTCTTCAGAAACATGCCATACTTCTGCTAAATGCTACTAGGCTGGATGATTTACCAGATATGGGGTGGTATCTTAGTTCTCATACTCCTTGATTGTATTCTCATGAAAAATGTTTATTCCCTCTTTTTCCTGAGCAATAGTAGTGTCAGACAGTGTTAGATACCCTATTCTGTGATTACATGCCTTTCTTACTATAGAAACTTAATGCCACTTTTGCCATTCTTTCCTGTAATATTTGTTCATACTTTTGATTGAGGCTTCAGGACACCAGAAAAGAATCATAGAATCAGTAAGGTTGGAAGGGACCTCTGGAGATCATCTAGTCCAACCTCCCTGCTCAGCAGGGTCACCTAGAGCATGTTAGACAGGGTTGCATCCAGGCAGGYCTTGAAGATCTCCAGAGAAGGAGAYTCCACAGCCTCTCTGGGCAACCTGCTCCAGTGCTCCGTCACTCTCACAGAAGAAATTCCCCCTCATGTTCAGGCGGAACTTCCTGTGCTTCAATTTCTGCCCATTGTATCTTGTCCTGTCACATGGGRCAACTGAAAAGAGTTTGTCCCYGTCCCYTTGACACCCTCCCTTCAGGTACTTATCCACACTGATAAGATCCCCCCTCAGTCTTCTCTTCCCCAGGCTGAAGAGGCCCAGCTCTCGCAGCCGTTCCTCATAGGGCAGGTGCTCCAGCCCTCTGATCATCTTYGTAGCCCTACGCTGGACTCTCTCCAGTAGCTCCATGTCTCTCTTGTMCTGGGGAGCCCAGAACTGGACACAGTCCTCGAGATGTGGCCTCCCCAGGGCTGAGTAGAAGGGCAGGATCGCCTCCCTCGACCTGCTGGCAACAGTCTTCCTAATGCACCCCAGGAGACCATTGGAAAAGCTACGTTTCCTGTGAGGAGGGTGGCAGCCAYGGCTACCAGACCACCAGGCAAGGCAAAATTTATTACTAGGATGTATTTGTCACCAGCTTTAGAACTCTAAAACTAAATTTTAAATATACACTTATCATTTTTAGCTCTTTAGAGTGGAGTGTTTTGTTGTGCTTTTCTTCTGTTAAAACTGACTGTCATGAATCAAAGCTGAAAGCATTTACCTTGATATATCTCATCTGAAGAAAGTTTCCTCCTCTTTCACCCACCCTAAATCTAAGGTACAAGGGAAAAGTAACTGAGCAACAATGTGGAATTACTGCTACTACAAAGCATTATTAAAGTAGAACTGCCAAACCAGAAAGCATCATCCTGTAAGTTTAAAGCACCTGGATCAGTTTTGATCTAGTTGTTTTTCTCTCTAAAGAAATGCTTAATCTTCTAAAYGAAACTGAATCTCTTCTGCAAATGAATTTGAAAAATAAATGTTGTTATGTCAGGGCAATTTACTTGCATAATTTTGAACTGARTAGGTCTTTGCTGATGTAATAGCTATCTAGTACACGTAAGTTACCATAAAAAACAGTGCCAGCAATTCACGTGACTTTCAGCACAGTGTCAGTGATGATGGTGTATATATAAATGCCTGATTAATAAAACTTTTTGAGTTTGTCAAGTTCTAGTTTTAAAACTAGATCTGACATAAATATATATATATATATATAAAATAGTGTTACTTTTAAATAATTGCATGTAAAATAGTTTTATTTGTATGACTTGCACATTTATCTGTCTTCCACCTGCAAAAGTTATTTAAATAAATAGGAAGGGTGTGAGGCAAAACCAAGGATATTTAACATAGGTACTTGGCTACTTCATTCTGCTCTTAATTGCATCCACAATAGTGACTTCACTGTGTTGAGACGCTGTGGCATGAGAGAGTTCAGGGCGCTCAGTTATTCCTACTTCCCTGACCAAGTTGTAGACGTATTTCAACTCTCCGTAATCTTTCAGTCCTTTGAAATTGCTTGTGCATCATTCTCTTGGCCAAGCACAAAGATTTTTGAACAGCTGGAATGTTATTTCTTGTTAAAGGTAACTGATGTGTCATAGACTAGAGATACCATATTGCACCCTCTTCATCTTTTCCTGAAAATTTTGCAGGAAATTATTTGGTTTGCTCCTCTACCCTGGTAAGGCTTCTTTCAACCACTTCTGCAGTGTGGAAGGGAAGCAGTTTCTCATGGTTTGTGCAAACCTTACATGCAGAGTACTGAATATGAGGGAAATACTGAATATTGAGGGAAACAAACTCTCCTTACCTTTCAGACTAATGAGTGGACTTTTCAAAACTTCTAACACAGGACCCACATTTTAGAAATTGCTTCTTAAATATTCAGTATTTCTGAAAATGTCAAATGCAGTCTTCTCTAACCCTATAAAGATAGAGAAGAAATGAAAGTTTGTTGGAGAGGGATTTCTTAAAAAACAAACAAACAAACAAACAAACAAAAAAAAAACTCTGAAGTATTCACTTGCACTTCTGTATTAGAGAATGGTTTTTTTTGTGTGTGTCTCTTGAAAAGTAATATGAGTGCATCACAGTAACCTCTTCTAGAAATGTTCAACATCCATGTTGAAACATGGTGAAACATCTATGGAACATAAAGAATTGAGAAGTTTGCAGTTGTTATTTGGAAAGCACCAGAATATTATGTAGCAGGAAAAAAAAAAAACTGTTTGGTGTCACTGCTAGTCTCTGAAGGGCATTTTTGGTTTCTGTATTCTGTAAAAGGTGAAGACTGTTTTCATTATCCCGTTGATGGCAGTGTTTGCACCCAGGTATGCTCTCTATAATAATAATCATACTAATAGCATCCAAGTCAGAAATCTRTACTGAAAACTCTGTAACTTTGGTTACCATCTCTTTTTCAAAGTGCCTTGTTCACTTTCAGGGAAAGACTTCACAAAGGTTCGCTTTCCTCAGAAACAGAAAAGATTTGCAGGCTTGCSCTGATACTCTCAATTCTCTCATTTTAACCACAAATTAATTTTAATCACTGAGTTCTTGCAGCATTCAGTGCATATGCTTTTTATTGATTCTCTGCATGTTTTTAGGAACTACAAGTTAAATTTCCTAACTAAGGAAATATTTCCCTTCACTAAAGATGGAAAGCATTGGCTTTGGTTTATATGTATCAGTATTTGGTATGAGTGGCTATGCTTAATGATACCAGTCAGTGGATGAATGTGAAGTAGACAGGCAGGTACGAGTGAGTTGTTTTACTTGATGAAATGAGCTTGTGAAAGGACTGTTTTGTGTTATGATGGAGTAAAGGCATAGAATGAGTATGAATTCAGATGCAGAGGCATAAGTGGTTGCATATGCTTTATAACAATAAACTTATAAATGATATGCTCATTTACTTAGGCATATATAGTAAAATTTTATTTTCAAAGGTTTTATGGTAAATATGTTTCTGTTCATTTCACTGGATATTAGATAATGTTCTCATTACTGAACTATTTCTAATAAAGACATTGTGGCATATTTAAAACTTTGCCAGTAACTATGAAGCTGAACATTTAGGCTTGTTTTTAATTCTAGTAGCACGTCTCTCCATTACCCAGAAGCATTCCAAATGAAGCTCTGCTGTGCAAACTGGAGACTATGATTTTTTTTTCCTTATTATTTTTTTCTTGTTAATGCATACTCTTTCATCTCAGGGTCTTTATTTTTAAAATGCAGTTTCTGCAAGGTAGTTTTCTTGTCTCAAATCTGTGCGTTCCTTGTGGCACTTTTTAACAAAGAGAAACATTAAGCTTAAATGAACATCTCCAGGTARCCTAGCAACAGGATATGATTAATAATACCTTTCACCTAACTGTATGCAGATAAATGTCTGAAAGTGAAAGCAAATTCAGAGTTGGTTGGCCAGAGACTGACAGTGCAATGAGAGAGAAAAGGTAATGTGATAATAACTTGTGATCTTTGTTATAAAAAGGAAGAGAAAATTAAAGATGTATTTAATGGGTTGGATCTGCCTAAAGGAGCAAAATGCAGAGTATAATGGCTTTCTCTCTCTCTCTCTCTCTCTCTCTTTTTTTTTTTTTTTTTTTTTTTTTACTAACAATTAAATGGTATACTAATAGAGAGCAAAAATGCCCTTGCTTCTCATTATTGGTTATCATCACTAATTTACAAGCCATGCTTTTTCGTTTGTGAGAAATCAGAAGCAATTGGTAGTAATTACTGGGCCATCACCACTAAAATGAAACGTAGTATAATTTAATATACAGTTAATGGCTTTGTAGGACCATACCAGTGTTTTTAGRCCTAAAATGGCCCTTTGTATTCTGTGTTATACTTAATACCATATTTGATGTWTTTTTTTATAATTAAACAGTTTTCTAGCAAAGAAGAGGGAGTTATTGTTGTTCTATGTTAAATGACAGTGTATTATTTAGCTTTTTGTTAAAACTTTGTAAAAGTTCAAATTCAAATTTATATATACATATATATATATATACACATGCATGTATACATATATACATATAGGAGATACCTACTTTTCAAGTACTTTAAAGGTGTTAGAATATGAATTGGCCACACAAGCTCCATTCTTTCCTATTATATGTTTATTCTGTATAACGAAAGGGGCAATGCAATGAGAGCAGGGTTAATATGGTATTCATTGTAAGCTCATCTCATAATAGTGGGAAAATTGCTATTTGTAGAGGAGTAAACTGGAACAATATATTTATATTCTGATTGTAAATCTAGTTATCCTGAGACAATCCTTTGGATTGGCATAAAATCATAAACTTTTGCCTTTAGAGGAAAAATAAACTATTACAATGCAGAAGCACAATTTTTTGTCCTTAAGACTGCACTTCAAAACCTGCAGAAGCCTGTTTTTTTGTTTTCTGAATTCCTTAATTATACTGATTGTGCACCATCTCCTCTGTGAAATCAGTAGTGATGTTTTTTCTAGTTTTTACTGGATGTTATATATTTGTGTTTGCTGTTCATAAAAAGCGTGCCTTTCAGTGTACTGTAGAAGTTGAAGGAGAAATATTGTGAAAGATTAACTGTTCATAGTACTCCTTGTAACTACCTGGTTGTGTTTTCATGTGCTCCCATCCACCAGCAATCATTTCAGTCTTCACTCATTTTACCTTTACATAGATTAATCCTTTAGTGCCCAATAAGATTCCATGCTTTGTTACAGAAAGAGAAAGGGAAGGTTTCCTGCATTTAATAGGAAATTTACTTCATTCCTGGTTGGTACCCTACGTTCAAAGCATAATTATTCTTCTGAATTAGGAATCGGTCTGTTTACGTTCTGACTCTTTTCAAAGGGAAGTTGCTGCTTATTTCTGTAATAGYTGCTGTCAACAATTATGGTGCAAGATGTTGGCGTAGGTGTTTTGCGGTGTTTGGGAGGTGTAGCAGGGCGCCTTAACCTTGGTTAGCCAAAATGCCCCCTGGCGATGTGTTGGGATCCAGTATTTGGCTGCTACGAGACCTAACGGTGTTCTCTGCCCRAAGACTTTCTGTCCATGAGGTTTCCCCTCAGACTGAGCGTGGCATTACCTGATGCTCCTTCCCAGGTAAATGGTGTTTCCTCTTTCACCTTTTGGTCTCTACCCGAGTCCATTTCGATCCTAGCTGAGCAGGCACGTGCTGCCCAACAGCAGCACCCGACCCTGACCGCTTGCTGCCTCTGCTTTTACCTGCTTGGGGATGTGCCACTCGGTGGCTGTGCAGCTCCTCAGCCGTCATGGCCTGGGCATGCAGCAGGAGGCACGAGGGGACCTGAGGGCAAGAGGAGGTCTGTTCGCCTTTGCTTTGTCTTCATCAAGCTTGCAGCTGGTAACTGCCAATTTACACCAAATGATTAAATTATGGGGCAAAAAGTTATTTTGCTCAATGAAAGCTATTCATGCACTTGTTTTCCAGCTTTACTGACCATCTAGTTTGAGTCAGCTCTCTTTGGGGCTTCTGCTCTTAAATACATTTACCRGTTTTGATTAGAAACAATCAAACCAAAACAGCACAAAACTACAACCTGCCCTCTCTTTCTGGACTGCAGTTTCAGGGCAGCATTTATTTTGCTGGTGAATCACATTTTCAGGTTGTGGAAGAGAGACTTTCATAGMGGGTCTGTAAACTTAAATGAGATCAGAAGTGCTTGCTTTCAAAAAAAAAAAAACTTCATTTTCCAACCAGTCAATTTTAAGATGGAGTATAAGTAACAAAACAGCTGTGCAGTACTATTTTGCAAATGGGTACGATTTTGTTGTTTAGCACAGCTCTGGAATATAGTACATTTATGCAAGCATAACAAATCTGAAATGATAAATGGCTAGTGGGGGGGAAAAAAAAAGCTGTATCTTCACGCTGACAATAGCAAGATAAAAAAATGCAAAAATATTTCTTCTCCGCAGCTCGTTGTGGTTTAGTAGATGGATGCAACAATCCTCAGTGAATGTAATTAAATACTATGTCCCCTGAGTAATTGCTAATAAAAGAGTATTATATGCTTATTATACATTACCTGGTCTGAATTTTCAGAAATCATTTGTGATTTGGAATTCATCTGTCTATCTTTTGTAACTGAACTGAGACACCTTGTAAGAACCTCTTTTACAAAGTGCCGTAAATCTGCCCTGAGTTTAAGGCAGAAAGATAAACAGAATCCTTGTTGCTTTTTTTATATAATTCACTGTTGTGGTCTTTCTTTACAGAATTGAAAGAGGTGAGGATATTCGCTTGGCTGAGAAATGTGGAGAGAGGGAAAGGGTTTTACCCCTCTCTGCCCTGTACCTCAGCTGCCAAAACACTTCTGCTTGTATCTCTGACTTGCTCTAAATTTCTCTATATTTCCTTAAGTGAAGTGAAATAGGGGTCTGGGTATTTCCATCATAAATTTTACCACTGAGTTGCAAATGCTCTTGGGATCCCCACACTGGTGAGGAACTGGCATCAGCCAGGAACTGTATTTTCTAAATTGCTTGTTACTGTGCTGCTTATGTCTTTAATATCTGTTCAAGGCCCCCCGGATCAATCCAATCATGTAACACTGTTATGATGCAATCATTAATCTTAATATTTTCATTCTTGTGGAGATCAGTAACACGCACAGATGTCTGAGCAAATCCATTTAGTTCATTGAATCTTGTTCAGCATATCCAGAGAGCTGTTGTATGGCCTTGCAGTTTTCGGTTTCACAGATGTCTGAAATGTTACAGATTTGTTCTGTTCCCTTGGAGTTAGCAGAGATGGCTTTTTAAAAAAATGGAGAGGGTAAATGCAGTAGTACAAATTGCTTCAGTATCCAGGTTCAGGTCGAACRTTGCTATTTCTCTTTTGTGACTGCTTGTTCATCATATACCCTTTTATTTGGGTTTATTTTCCTCTAGATTGATCTTTCTTTAGCATGATAATTTTAATGTCTGTTTAACACAGTCAGATCTGAACGATCTGACCCTCACTCTTCTTTCTCCCTTTCCCTCTCAGCTGTGTTCACTCCCCCCTCCCCTTTTTCTGAACACTTCCAATGATTTGCTGTTGGTCAGAGAGTATAACTGGCGTTTTCCAGCATCTTCCTGCCAGTGCCACTCTTAGCAGACAAGCTGTTTAGATACTATTTTGTGTGAAAATCATTTGCTAGGTGGTGTTAGCYTTTCAGGTTATAAAAATTTATTCATTAAGTTTCGTGTTCTTTTGCCATTTGAGAAGCAACATCCTGTTACCTTAGTATTAYAGTGGTGGGTTTGTGTTGTTGGTGGTTGGGTGTATTTACTGGGTTGTGACTATTAGGGTGCTTTTTTATTTTACTTTTTAGTCTTTTTTTAGGCGAGTTTTGTTTTAGTTTCTGTTTTTTTTGTGGGGGTAGCTGGTTTGTTTTTTGTCTAGGAGAATTACYTTGACTTAAACATACTGAGTACAGCTAGAGCTTTTTTTCCTTAAGTAAGTTTCAAAGTTTAGTGGGACTTGCAAAATACCATACAAACACATAGTCTCATCTGATCAAGGAAACAATTTGTTGGCAAGGTTGACAAGGCTATTTAAAAGAGGCCCCAATTCCTTTGCTTTTGATCTTTTTTGGCTACTGAAGAACCTGTCTTTGATCTGCAGCGAAGTGGATAACTTCTCAGATCATCTCCGCCATTTGCAGGTGCAAAAGGCATGTGTGTGTACAAGCAAAATTAGTAGAGAAGAGGGAGCGTAAAGGGATAAAACACAACATCCTCCTAGGGAATGGCAAAAACAAAATTCAAGAACCTAACAATATGTAATAAAGAAAATGAAGAATATGAATGAATGCTAGTCAAGAGGTGTAACAGGAAAAGGCATGAAAAGAAACTTGTGTGGAGCCACTGCGGACCTTAGAGCTCCTCACAGGCAAGTACATTTGTACTTTTTATTCTGACTTCCTCCATCTGTAAGAGGTAGACTCTCAGAGCTGATACGTAAGGTTTGTGAATCACCGTGGTTGATTTCTCCTTCTATGAAGCTTGTGCTTAGCTTGTGACACTCGAGGAGGCCCAGAAGTCAAGGGGCAGTTTTCATATCCTTAGAGTTAAGAGACTGCTGAAGTGCCACACGCCCAGCTCCTTGCTGCAGAATTGAGGTTTAGTACATGCAATATATTAAGGTCAGAAGAGAAAAGTTTACGAACCAGACTTGCTAGAGCTTGGCTTCCGTTTCTGGTCTTCCATGAGCCACATCATCATGTTGCATCTCTTTTCCTGAAGGGGTCCATTTTTGAGAGTGTCTTGTGACAGACTGGAATACTCAGTGCAATTGGAACCATAAAAAAGGCAAATGAAAAATGCATTGAGAGGTGGAGTAAAGTAGATTATTTTCCTTGGCTTTAATAATGGAACCATAAGCAATAAGACAAATAAATAGGCTTAGGAAGGATAAATCTAGCCAGACTGCTTTTTTGCTTTTCTGATAAGATTACAAAATAAGCAGATGAAAGGCAAGTGATATAATATGTGCATTTTAGTAAACCTTTTGATACCATCTCACAAAAGCTCACATGAAAAACTAATGCAACTCAGCTTGGATAGAAACATGGGCATATGGACTGTAGACAAGTTGAAGGACTGTAAATAATGAGAAGCAGTGAATGGTGATGCATTGAGACAGGGTGAACTGTAGTAATGAGCTATGGAGGAGTCAGGAATTAAGTTCAAGTTTTTATTCTTTAACATCWTCATTACAGCATCTTTTCAACATACCGTTGATTTCACCTCTTATCTAAAATGCCTGTGAGGCAAATAAGTAAAAAAATTGGCACCAACTGGGATTAGTCCTGAGYGGAAGACAAGATCAAGTACATATTAGTAATGTCCACATTTATTTTTTTTAACACAAGAAGAGAGAATGAACTTGCTAGTAATACTGATAGATGTAGGTGTTTACATAGCAAGTAGTGGATTAAACCACTGGGTGAGTGAGGAGTAGTGACAGTATTCAGTTGGATTCCATGAGTACTTAAATTAAAGGGAGTTTAGTTTTCTGTCTGGGATGCATGGTAARTTACTGAACAGCTTCCAACATAAAGTTACTTAAAACCTTGCTACCTGAGACATCCTGTGCTACATTGGACAAAAAGCCGTAAAATGTGCTGAGCGGAGGTAGATAGTCAGAATAACTTCTCTTTATATTCTTTGACTGTAAGTCTAATCCCCAGGCAGCTGTCAGACACAGTCATAAATAGCAAGTGTTACCCCCTCTGCTCCCATCCCCAGTCCTCTCCTCCACAGATCTGCTCCGATGCCTTTGGGAAGACACCCTGTTGCACAGGCTGAAATTTGATGGTCTTCCCCTGGCATCTATGTCTACTTCTCTGGAAGATAAGGAAGGTAAGGAAAAATGTCAAAGTATGGTTAATACTTTACACATGATTTCTGTAATATAGCAAAAGTGTTCAGCCGTGCTATGAAGAATGACCAGGAAATGGCTTAGGTCGAATAACCGGTGCTGGAGAGCTGTTGCTCAAAGATTTTAACAGTCATAGAATAGAATGTCTACAAAACAATCTCATACTAAATACCATCAAAGCAAGCAGGAAAGGATTAAACCTGCTCAAAAGTTCTTTTTTCAAAATATTTTTAAGGAAGAGTGCTTTTCTTGTTAAAATCAGCACTGCTTGAAAAATGCTTCTTTTGATAGATTGCCACCAAGCGTTGAAATAATGATTTCATTTTTTTCTGAACTTGTTTATATCTTCAAAATATTAATAGGCAATATTTAATAATTCCCCTATAAATCAGAAAATACATAACATATGGTGAAATAAATAATAGCTTTGTTGCAAGTGCTCTAAAAAATTGCCTGTGTGAATCTATCAATGATATAATAATCAACAGAATACTGTTTTTTTTCACCTAAATCAGTGCCTCCTGTGTTGTAATGAAAGGTTGTTGCTTGAATGTGAATATGTACTACTGCAATTGATGTGTGATGAAATAATGGAAAATTAATATTACAAAGGAATTTTTTCTTAAAGTTGTTTTACAGGGTACTGTGAAAATATTGTTGATTTCTCCTCAATTTCAGTGCATAGAAATCAGGTTAAGTGAAGTTTCTTCTGCTGGTGAAATTCTGTATTTCAACCAGCTCTAAAATGATTGTTTTTATTAAAGTGGGCTTATAGAATCTATGCAATGGAAATTAAACCAAGGACATCAAAGGAAATAATAATAGCAATATTTTATCCTGAAATTAAGTGAAATTAATTGGTGAACCAGTTGCCTCAGAAATTGGAATTGTGTGAATGTAGGCTTTCAATTCCCTAACCATTTTGTGGAAATTCTACCAAACTGATCAAACTAATTTTGCTGTACATTTCTTGTGGCAGTTGTGATGCATCTTCCTAAATAGCAAATATGCATCCTTCATGTAAGTGTAAGCAATTAATAGCAGTGCTATACTAAAAGTACGGGAAACATGGTAAACAGTTTTTCTTTAGTGAGGAAATGGTTCAGGTTCTTCCTGCCACTTCTTGTAATTAAGCCTGTATGATATGTAATTAAGTCCTATTATACATGTCTCGCAGTGCTGCTGTTGCTCCTTGTCTTTTTAAATTTAAATCTAAGCTAAAAGAAAAACAAGACTGTTTTTTTCCACATCTTTTAGGTTGAACTGAAGCTGACTTAACACAAATGATACTGAAATTAATCAGATGTGAAAATGTAGCTCGTTTCTGTATAGCTTAGATTTGGAAAAAAAAGGAAGAAAATACAATTAGAATAGCAAGAGATGTGCATTGCATCTAGATTGTGCATCACTGTAATGCTACAAGGAGACTAAACTAATTAGTTTGAAAAACTGGCAGACAGTAAGAACTATTTCCTATTCTGAGTATATCTTGGTAGTACCATAAACTTCTATAATCTCAGTTTTGAAACAAATGATTTGTTTAGTGATAATTTACGTTGGCACCATTACAAGCAGTTGTTCAATGAYTTTGTAATGCAAACAACTTGGTGTCTGATCCAATAAATTACCATGAACATTTTGCTTTATTTTTCACAGATATTAACCCAACTATCCTCCACTGGTATACCAACAGTGGGGTATAACTCATGATCTACAACATCTAACTCTTGCGTCCGCCTACCTCTGGGAGGGACTGACTGCTGTATCTTACAAATTTGGCACTGCAGTACGTTGTCTGTGATACTGTTTAGCAGATGAAGCACTATCTTTCTAATTTCCTGAAGAAACTGAAGCATGCATTAATACATAGGCTTGTTCCTTGCCTCTCTAAGGTTAGAAATGGCTTTTGAATGAGAGATTATTTCAGATCAGCTGCAGCTCTGTCATACGACAGCAACCAGTAGTGGTCAGTGTCAACTGCCTGTTTTCTTGAAAGACTTTTAGAAAAAATCCTCCTAGTTCAGTGGTAAGAAAAAGAAAATGGGTTGTGTTTATTTTGGGTTTGACTGAAGGAGATTCAATAGAGCAGTAATCCTACTTCTTACGCTAACGCCACGTGGGCAAATGGARTAATCTTATAAATTAGCACAGAGCCTAGCCAAGCTTGGGGCTCCAGCCCCAATACTCTAGAGTGTCGTGGCTCCCATGTTTACCAGCCACAAGCTCRTCACCTGTTTCCTGCAGCAGGAAAATTAAATAAATTACATCCTTGTTCCAGATGATGGTTAGGAGTGTTGTAGTACTAGCATTGTCCTGGCGTTGGTAATCCCAGCCCCACAGTGACTTCTTGCTTCTGCAGAAATTTGTATCTCCTAACCATTTAGGCAGTAATACAATCACTAACAAGCCCATGTGGATACATATAACACTTATAAAATTAATGCAGTAATCTTCAAATGTTTAGTGATTCCATAGCATCTGTCACATAGTGCCTCCAGCCATGCTCTATTATTAATGCTTAAAAATAATATTGAAAATTTGTTTATCATGAAACCATGAGATGTGCAGACTTATAAGTCATTCCAAGCTGTGAAATGAGGATGTAGTATAAATTGTGTAGTAAAATGAGAATAACCAGATAAGATTAGACTCTTGATACATACAAACTTGAAACTAAAAAATTGAGTATGATACTGAAAAATTATTTGAGGGTAATACTAAATACTGTTTTATACATTCATATATATGGTAAAATCTGCTTCAGCAATGGGAAATGAGTTAGAACTGTACAGAAGTACAGGAGACCTCTGGTGAGGCCTCCTCTGGAGTACTGCATCCAGTTCTGCACTCCCCGGTACAAGAGAGACATGGAGCTGCTGGAGAGAGTCCAGTGTAGGGCTACAAGGATGATCAGAGGGCTGGAGCACCTGCCCTGTGAGGAACGGCTGTGAGAGCTGGGCCTCTTCAGCCTGGGGAAGAGAAGACTGAGGGGGGATCTKATCAATGTGTACAAGTACCTGAAGGGAGGGTGTCAAGGCCAATGGGCAGGAATTGAAGCACAGGAAGTTCCGCCTGACCGTGAGGGGGAATTTCTTCCCTGTGAGAGTGACGGAGCACTGGACCAGGTTGCCCAGAGAGGTTGTGGAGTCTCCTTCTCTGGAGATGTTCAAGGCCCGCCTGGATGCAACCCTGTCTAACATGCTCTAGGTGACCCTGCTGAGCAGGGAGGTTGGACTAGATGATCTCCAGAGGTCCCTTCCAACCTCAACTATTCTATGAGATGAACTAATACTTTAGATTGTAATTAAGCTTCCATTGCAGTCATTTTAGTTTTTTAATTTGTGTTTTGAAATATTCGTTGGTTTAGGAGATTAGAGAACAAAAAGAAGTAGACAAGATGCTGATCAGTGTTGCTGTGTTTTTTTTTTTTTTTTTTTTTAACTTTTTTTTTTTTTTTTTAATCCTAAGTACTTTATACCTTCTCATGTGAGCATTTTTCCTCATGAATCATGTAGCAGCTAACTGTCCCCAGCTCAACAGCCTTATCTCTGCAATTTTGCCATTCTTACCTTGTGTGGTTCTAGCCCACAAACTTTCTCGCAGCTTTCTCTCACAACCTAGCAGCTTTCTTGGAAATCTGAGCCAAAGTGCAGCAGTGCTCTATCAGAACTGGGCTCGAGATCACAGGCAGCTGAACCCCAAGGAGCAGGCATACCATACTTCCGGTAGAAAAATATATTTTCAGGCCTCAGTTCTCCCGTTGCTAGAATATAAGTAAAGAGACAGCCCTAGAGCGAGTCAGAATATTCTTCTTTAGAAATAAATGCTTATTCAATGCAACTGAAACAGTGTGTGGGAAAGAATGTTTCAAGTGAATTTTCTCAGTTCATTTCTTTGGAGAAATATGTTGGCATTATTGTTTTGACTTCTTCTGAATCAAAGGATCCTTTCTTCATTATTCTCAATTTATGATAGAGTCCACAGCCCAAGAAAAAGGACAGGATGTTTTGAAATCATTTGACAGTTTTAACTAATTCAAAGTGAGTTTTTATAATAAAATTACTGTAATCTTAGACTCCTCTTCCTGAGTTTGGAGCAGAAAAGTTTGCAAAACCCCAAATGTTTTCCAAGAATAGGAAAAGGGCTTCCTACTTCGTTCTCAAGGCAACTCATAAATAGGAAGACTACTGAGAGTAAAACATTTTAAAAATAGACTAAGAMATGAAAGCTGGACTGTGACGGATCAGAAGGAGATTAGAGACAAAAATTTCTGCTATCTTAAAGCAGAAGAACAAAGGTAAGACACACGTTGCACATTCCAGAGTTAGGAGGTTCAGAAAGAGATGGGTATTTCTACTTGCTTGATGCAGAAGAGGAAAAGCCAGCCATAGCCATGCTCATTTATATATTATATCTTCATCCCAGAGCATTTCTGTCCAGAGTCTTCTCTTTTTTATGGTTTTGAGTTTGTGTTCTCTTTTTGGAATTTATCATAAGTTACACTTTTAGGCTTAGTTAGGTAAGGAGAAAGAAGTATGTGCAGGGAGAATTGGGTCTCTWTGAGCTTACTCTTGTTACAGAGACTAAAAATTTGAAAGATAGAAGTAGGCAAAAGGAAAACTTTGGATTCAAGTCATGCTCTGCATTTCCCATCCGGATCTTAAAAGTGCCTGAATGAAGTCTATGTTGACTTGAGTTGAGATCTTAAACTAGGCTGTGGTAAAGATAATACCCGCATAGAGAACTTAGGAATTTAACATACTTGTTTCTTGGAAAGGTATCCAATATTACTTTTCCCAAATAAAACATGATGGATGATTTTTCTAGAGRACTTCCAAAATCAGTTAATTATGTTTTTAGTCTCCTAAAGTTGAAARAGTGCACAGCTKCAGTGGAATACATACTCATTTGMTTTCTTTCAGAAATGTTATGAACCCAGCTGCAAGCYAGGCARGTTTGGAAACTGATCTTTAAAACCATTCTTACATTTTGCAAACCATATGCAATGAAAGCTACCTATCATGCAATCTGCCTCTTGAGAARGAGTTGCTTTTATGCTAATACATTYTATGTATCTTGTCTTATTTAAAATAAAGCTAATGGAATTTTGATTGTAGTTTAATGAGAATATTTCCTTGGAAAGGTGTGCAGTACAGGTCAAATATTAGAGTCGATCTGGAAGAATCCAGGAGCATTTGCATAAGCATCAAGATAGTTCTTTTACAGGTGCATTCTGCRCCCCCCTTTTTTAGCTCTGTCACTTGGAAAAAGCATCTGATTCCTGATGTTATGAAATCAAATTTCTGATATTCTTCTATTCTTAGCCCAAGAATTGTGTTCCAAGGAATTGTATCCTCAGTATAGTGTCCAAGAACATCGGTTAGTCTTTATGGAGCAAAATTTACAGTATTAAAACTCGTGCAGTGTGGGCAAGTTCTCCTCAGGAGAAGAGGCTCTTGATACTGATRTTTTTCTTCTGCTATGCAAGTTCTCCAACATTGAAAGCCAGTTCATTGTTTCATTTCTGGATTTCAACCAGGTAAGGGGTTAGGTRTATTTGTATGTTTTGGACTGGCACTCATGAAAGGAAGGGTATACAGTGAAGTCTGCATTTGATGTTGATGGAGGAAGTCCTAGATGTATTCTGTGAGTCCTCCCATGGACCCTACCACTAGTGTCCAGGGGTGCAGGCCAGCTGAGGGGCATGCAGCCCTTCAATATGCTCTGTCCACAAATCCCTTCCTCTGGTCTGGGAAATACATGCACAAGCTCACTTCAGGTCTGGGAAGCTCAAAACCTGGGGTAGGAGGTTCTGGCTAGGTTATGTGGCCGCTCCAGTCTCGGTTGTAGTGTCAAGGACAGATGCCATTCTGTATCCCACATCTCTTCGCTCGGCCAAAACTAAGMAACTGTCCAAGCTAGGCCTGGAGCTCCCTCAAGGATCCACTTACAAACTTTATTAGGAAACTACTGAGACCGCCTGGTTTTTAGACTTAACATTTCCATTYCTTCTTGTCAGAAAGAAAGAAAACTCTATACTACGTTATGACAAAGCAACAGCTATACTCTGGGTTATAGCTCTCTGTCTGCCCCTGATGGCTGAAATATAGAATAGTTTATAAATGTGCTTTAAGGTAACAGAGTTGGATTTCTTTAATTTTAAAAATGTGATTCTGAAATATCAGGTGTTATATTGGATCTCCCTTGCTCGTGGCTTACCACCAGCATCACACTGAAGGAATGACATYCTAAAATTCTTACAAAATCTTTCAAGCAATGTAGCCTTTAAATGGAGGGAAAAAGCAGAATTTCTATTTTTTTTTCTCATCAAATTGACCCCTTTTCTCTGTATCCAAATATAACTCTTTTTTTTGAGTTAAATTATGCAGTTCCAGCAAAACATTATTCTGAGTTTTGTCATGCATAGTAATTTCATGATTACTAGCTAGGATGTCTTCACATTTGTGTATTTACAAGGTGATTAAATAGCTGGTTACTTACTTGGGTAGCAAAATTTATATAAAATTACATCACTCTGGGGGGTGGGAGGAGGAAGGGTTTCTTCTTCTTTCTAAAGAATGTTCATTGCTGTATGAAATATATGAATCCGGTAGTTGCTGTGTTGAACCAGTGCTGCCAACAGCTTTTCTTCTCTAGTGCATTCCTCCCTAGAAACTGAGGTCCTCCTGGCCTCGATGGCTGGATTGTAAATGAGTTGGTCAATGCCACTGCTCAGAGGTGTCTGTACATTACAGCAGGTATAGGTCAGAAGAGGTGAAGCAGGCATAATACAGACAAGAGGCAGCCCTCTCCTCCTTCCACTGCGATGGGAGCTGAGGCATGAGATGGCTCTTCCTTCCACACCTTTACATGGGAAGGTCTGTGCTGGTGCTGCCTGTGGGAGWGTTCAAAAAATAGACCAGTCTGCTGGCAGTTACTGTTATGTGCCCTTCGATGAAAGTGCCGGCTCAGTTATCTACCCTTAACTGGGAGATCGGGAAATGAAAGCCCGGTTCCCTGTTTTGGGAAATTTCACCTTCTGCTGGCCTTCGTARCAATCGCGATTCAGACTTGAGAATTTCCCGACTCTCCTACCTWCCAGCCACAGCTGGTCCATGCATTCCTTTACTTGGAAAACTACAAAATGTCCCTCCTTTCTTTGGATGTATGTAGTCACTTCCATTTAAATGGAGAAATTATATTGGGAATAATAGTCTAAAATYTGAGAGGGTTTTACTTTCCTGTTCCATTGTGTGGCATGTTGGGCTTGTCTAAAGACTGTATATGGGTACTTCCACCTTCTCTTCCAAAACAAATAGTTTTTAAAGATTCAGAATTTATAATTTCTCTGTCTTTAAGTAAACTGACTGTCTTTACACTCTCCACACAGCTCAGCAGCAATATTCTATGTGTTTTCATGTTTGTGTGTAGTTTACTATTGCTGAAGAGAGTTCTTGAAGTGTTACTACTCCCCTTGCTGGTCTGTTGCAGCAATGGCACTTAGATGTCTATCCTGCTTACGTCTTGCTATTTGAATTCAGAAAAATGATTTTTATGAAGACATAGAGCATAATTTAAGAGGAAAGGTTTTTGCCTTATTTCTTGTACYACGTGGCCATTTATTACATGACTAGTTTGGATTTCAAACTTGTCAGCATAGTTTTATCATAATTAGAGCTATTTAAACAATGGTATGGAAGCTGTTTTAGCAGTCTTGTTTTATAGAATATTTTGTTCTCCTATATATAAAATTAAAATACCTTTTGTATACTTTGGCAAAGATTTTCTGATACTGCTATGTTAGGGCTTAATAATAATTAGTTTCCTAGGACTTACAAACTAGAACTTTTTTAACGTGATAACTGTTCTTTCCTGTCTCTGTTTAGCTGATGAAGTTCAAGTATTTCTGACCTCACTTCTAGGTAAAATCAATTCTTTATGATRCAAATAGAAAAATCTGTGTAGCTCTTTTGCCTCACTGTAAAACCCTCCAAAATATTAACTTATACAGAAGGGATGATGTAGACGCTAGACCAGATATTTAGTGAAATTTGGATTTTCACATGGAACTTGCATTTTTGATTTGGGCTTTTTGTTTTGTTTTACCTTGAAAAAGGTAGTAGAAACAATACAGAACTATGTTTTAGGACTTCATGAGTTGCAGAACAAATTAATGGGCTGCCCCTTCATCTGGTGTTATTTTGGACTAGTTTTCACATGATTTTATGTAAGCAGGACATAATTTGCTTGCTTGTTTGCCCTGCAATAATAGGCTGTAAGGGGTCAGACAGAAAATCTGCTGAACATAGTTATCTGGTCTCCAGCAAATATCCCGAAGCAGCTTGCAGGGGAAGAATGCAAGAATAAAGCAAGCATTGGTGGTCCCTTCCCCCAGTTCTCTCTGTTTCACTTAAGTAATGCTCGAAGGAGGCGAGGTTTCAAAAGTACTTCCTAAAAGAAGAATTGTATTTTTGTTTTTTGGAGACTGAAATGCAGAGTAGAGTTGGTGTCGTTTCCTCAAATGACACTAGAATATAGCTGGGTATTAAGAAAGGTGCGAGATGTTCCAAGTACAAAAGTGCACGTCCTAAAAACCAGCAGAATGTATATAATGGGATGAGACTTACAGGCCTTATAACACAGAGACTAATCTCACATGTTGTGCACTGTATTTCACGTGAGGTTTCCTATATATTAGTGTGATTTAAAGTGGTGAATCTGTGCCTTATGGCAGTAGTATAGAGCCCTAGTGAGTCATTAAAACAGGTCAGGAATAAGGAATTTAATTTTGCCTGTGCTCATTTCTGTGAACAAAACCAATCAAATGAAATGTGGCCTAACTAGGGACCCAGGTCGGAATTTGTGGCACTTACACTTCTGACTTGTGAATATTGACCCTGCTGTCTGAAATGTAGGTCTCTGCAGGGTGGTTTGGTCTCCTTTCATCTAGACTGTCCAGATAAGGTGCCCTAACTGTGTCATGGCCATGGAGGTGCTTGGCAGGGAGCTCTTGTGGGGCAGAGCAGGTGAACAAGAGCTTGGAGGTAAGTGCTGAGATTTCTCTCGCCCAGGGGTTCAGCAGGAGCTACCCAGGAGGGCTCATGTCCCCCCGTCCTGCTACCCTTCTCCCTGGGAGTGCATCCTTGGGGGACACTGCTCCTCTTCTGGTTTTGGCTCACAGCAGTGGATTTTCCTCTGCAAGGACCTCATCTGCAGCCCATCGAGGGAGGAGGGGGAGACTGTTCTGATACGCAGGAGCAAGAGTAGGATTTTCAAGGTTTATTTTTAAAGTACAAGTTAAAAATTTTTAATTCTTTTCTGCCTTGCTTTGTGTGGCATACTGGAAAACTTACTAAAGAGAGCTGTGTCTTTAAAGCTTCTGTTCAAGTGGACTACATTGCCTCTTTTCTCCTTTTTTTCTTTTTTTACTTAATTAAACCCCCTGAGGCTAAATATGGCTAGTTGAAGGCTCTATGGGATTGTAATCCAGAAACACAGAACTAATTTTCTTGTTTTACTTTTAAATTAGTTTTTTCTGTTAACTAAAATTGAAATGTTTCAATTATGAATAATGCCAGGAAGAACTAGTACACTTCAGTGGGTTTAATGAATTGCGTGTGTTCTTGCTGCTCTGTGAGCATGTGCACGGTACTGGAGTTTCTGAAACCTGTCACTTAATATATACTGAAATACATGTTTCATTTATGATGTATTAATTTTAAGTATCCTAGCTTTTTTGTTTTATGAGCAGGGTTTCTGTAGAGCCTTATGATCATTTTAATATGTTCAGCAGAAATTTCTGCAGACACTGAATTCCATGAAAGTGGAAAAAATGGCATATTTCTTGTCTACATTCATTAGCCTTAAGAAGGCACTGGATTTTTCTGTAATGATGGAAAAATACTAAATGGTGGTTTATTCTTTACCCTGGGTAACTAGTCAGTTGGCATTTACAATCCTTGATATTAAATGTCAAGTCTAAATATATTAGCCATCCATTGACTATGAACAAAGAGATGGCCACATAAGTGCAATGCTAAAACTTAAGAATAGGTACCAACAGTAAAGCTCTACCTTTTGTGAAAGTAATTTAAAAAGTGGGCTTGTAATTTGGAACATCTTGGTAGTGATCTATTGATTTTAAGGCAAATTTCCTTAAGAGAATTGAACTTACTTCAGTACCTTTTTAGGTCATCTGCAGTGGAACAATTTGAGTTTTTTTATAATGTCCTCTTTGTTTTATGAACTGTTCTTTTTTTTATGTAAGAAGTTGATTACTGAAAAGTTGTATTTTAAGAATTCATTTTAATGTTCCAGAAGAATATAGGAGCATRTTTGACTCAAACCCCAGTCTTAGGATAACTTGTGAGCACTCAGAAGAAGTGTTTTTCTAGCTACCATCATTGATTATAATAGTGCAAAGACAATGAGGCAAACAAAATTAATGAAGTGTGGTTATTGCTTCATTAGAAAAACAAGAAAATATAATTCATGCTTATTAAGTGTGGAGAGGAGCTCTCCCTGTTTTCTCAGAAGTGATATCTTCAAGTTTCTTAAGAAAATAAAAAGTAGAAAATGCTATTTAAAATAGTTGATAATGGTCCTTTCAAATTTGACCCGGAACTATTGTAAAAACTAAGGCAAAGCAGACATTGTAAGATTCTCCAAATTTAAAAACAAGGACACTACTTGAGAAAATGTTATAACTCTTATTTATAGAAGAGCAATGAATAGTTTTGAAGTAGATCGGATAGCCTGTTTGTTGAAGAGGAGAGAGAGGGGGAGTGAGAGAAATTAATATACAGAGTTTTTGTTTGTATTTAAGATTAATTAGTGAATCTTCAGCTCTCACTTTATTGAGGARCAGCATCAAATACAGATGCTGTCTTTTCTGGGATTCCTCTTATTTCACAATTTAAAAATGTTTGAGGGCAAAGGAAAAGAATAGGATTTTGGGGTTTGGAGAGTTTTTGTTTTCTAAGAGCTCGTTTGTAAGGCAGGCCTCCCAGAGGATGTGTTCTACATTTATATCTTCMGAGAGAACAACCAAACAGAGGAAGCTCCGTACGCGCCTTTTAGACATGGTTGCTCTAGCACATAGGTGGGATTTTCGGGGAGATGAGCTTGGATGTGAGGTGAGGGAAGATTTATAGTGAGCAGCAGGGCTGGCGCAGAACTGATTTGCTTTTCTATTTTTTCAGCATCACAACTGGGTGGCAGCTCTTAGAAGCAACAGAAATGCATCAGTTAATTGGATACTGTGTAATTTTAACGGCTCACTGAGGAGCTGACTCTGCATCTCTCCTGAGTTATATTTACATTGACTTTGATGCTGCCTACGCAGGARAAGACTGATGGAAGCATTTAGAGTCATGTTTCAAATAAATAATGCTGCCCTTAGACTARCACTTTGATTTTTATGGAGATAGAGGTTGGTTGGCTGTGTTGCTTTGCTTAAAAAATAAATGGTTGAGATACTGAGAACCAAAGTAAATGACATAACTGAAATCGTGACATTTTTTCTGGAAAACGCAACAAACTGTATGGCATGGGAGTAGCTGTGAAAGTTGTTTGGAGTTGGACTGTGTCACTAGGGGGCACTTAGTCACACAAGATTAGCTGTGCTTTCGGTTTGGGTTTTGAGTGCATACGTGAAAGCTTTCTTCAAAATATCTTTGAAAAATATCTGGTTTTCTTTGTTTGTTTGTTTTTGTTTTTTGTATTGATTCAAAGGTATGCACACATAGACAGGAGGATGTGCAAACACGGAAGAGTTTCAGGGCAGTGATCTGCAGTGCAACGTTTCCTCTGGGAGAGGGCAGGGTGGTAAGGCTAAGAAGCAGCTCCAGCGTGCAGATCACACAACGYACAGTCAGGCTAAAAATGTACCGGAAGGCTTCTCAATTAGTGCTAATTTAATTAATAAAATCTGAAGCGGCACAAATGATGATATTTAGCAGTGGGGAAGAATAATCACAAACACATTTGCATTTCTTATGAATACCAAAATACCGCCACTATAATTTCGTACCTCCAAAAACTCCTGTTATTAGAAGCAAATGAAAACACAGCGCACATTTGCACATACCAATCATGAAGCAGCTGAGATGCCAACCGGAGTGCYCTTCTAGAAAATGGTATAAAATGCTTGGCACTTTATATTATCTAGATTCACTCAGCTTCGACTATTTGTTTTGCTGATCCTCACTATAGCACAGAGYGCTTCTATGGGGGGCTTAAGATATGCTGGCAAACTGGCCGCAAACAGTCATGCTGGCAACTCCAGTTTGGTAGTAAAGCTGTCTTTGTGTCTAGGAAGAATACTTTTTACCTACCAGCAGCAGGGCTGTGAGAATTTGCCACGGGCCTCCTTTTCTCCATCTCCCTCTGACGGAYAAACTGTCCCCGGGGCGGGGGAGTTGGGATGCGAGCCAAGGGCTGACCCAAGTGGGTGGGTTTTGCTRTAATTTTGTGGCTGTCACTGCCAGTCATAGAGTGTGAAGAAGGCACTTGGGGACTGTGTCCGCCAGGGCAGCTTAATGGTGAGGCATGCAGATTGCAAGGATTGGTTTACAAATACCGTATGTGTTGCAGCCCTGCTGTTTGGCAGCGTTGTCCTGAGCTTCGGACTAAAGCTTGCCATAGAAGGTCTTGGCCCAGGGTTGTTTCTTTTCATTTTAGCTTCAATAGACAGTCTGACAAGTTAGTTATTAAATTAATCGGCCATTTTCCAGGTGCGAACATGTGGTGAGAGGGTGGAGCTGGGGTGAATATTCCAGAYGTGAACAAGAATGAGCCTGGGAGGAGGAAGGGAAGGGAATTGCCAGATTGCTGGTGTCCAAGCCTTGGAGAGAAGAGGAAGCAAGGACAGGGACTCTACCATGTTGGAAGCATGATTTTTTAAGCGTTATCCTTGTTGRAAATACATAAAAGCTTAGAAATTTAGGTGGTTGCAAAAAAGAAAAAAAAAATACAGAACAAAAAAAAAAAACCCAACAGGTTCAGGTAGCTGAATATCTATGTGGGTATTTGTGTTTCCGTGTATTCCCTGCCTTGTGCAGAGTGCAGTGCTACAGTGGAACATGCCTGTGGATGGAATAATAAAATTCTAGCACATAGGTTGCCATGATTTCCTGCACCTTTCCTATTTTAGAACCACTGGTCGTGATTAATGTCGTGCACACTCGCAGCCGCTGCATTGCCTTTGCGCGCGTGGTCCGCGAGGTCAGGTGTAGCTCTCTACACGCCTTTCTGCTGCGTGGTTCTTGTTCCTTCTCAAATGGACATACTAATACTTACTGTCCTGCAGCACAGAGGGACAGCACTGAAATCTAAAGCTTAATGCAAAATGCAAGTCAGAGATGGTAATTATGGGCTATAGTAGCTTAGGCTGCCTGACAGATCAAAACTTTTATGCCAAAATTTGTCTTTATGGTACTGGCTCTCTGCTCTGGTTCACAGCAGTATGTTTGTATATTTTTCCATGATAGAAACTTTGTCGTCTATGGTAAGAGTCTGACCTCTGCAGGCATCAGTGCCTAGCCCACCTGTACTATGTGCTGAGTGCTCGGATGRCCCATATAAGTGTTTCAGTGTATGGATCATATTGCAGGACTGGGATTTATGAGATGGATTTTTTTTTTGTGGGGTGCCTCCCACCACATTTCCTGGAAAGATAAGGTGGACATCTGAATTTACATTCCTGATGACTGTATGTTATTAAGGGAATTTTAAAATTAGATTTTATAAAAGCAAGATGAAATTATGCAGGAAATAAAGAATCTGCACATTTCACCATTTCAGAATGGCATTCCCTTGTGTAGCTTGGAATCTAGAAGAGAAAAACCCTGCCGACTCTCCTAATTGACAAAATAGATTAGAAATCAGTGATAAACACAATGCTTTTGGCCTGGTAGAATTGCAAAAATTAGAAAATGAAGTTTTCCGTTTTTGCTTCTTAGGCATTTTAAGCAAAGCAGGTAGAGGGCACTAGGTGCTAACATTCAGGATATCTGCTCTATTGTACTGATGCTGGACAAATCACTTTTGCTGGTCTTCCGCAGTGATTCTAGGTAACTGATTTAAAAYGGAAATAGACTGGGAGCACTCACCGACCATTAACACAACTGAGCAGTAGGAGCTGTARTATCTTAAACTGCTTACAAGTGTCCCTCCCTTTAGGACGTAAGAATCAGCATGAAAACACTACAGACATAGGTTTAGGGGTTTTCCATGCATGAGAAGTTTAAAGCTGACAGCTAATTTTTCCCCAAGAGAACTAAATATTTAGTGTTTTGTGTGGATTTTATTTTTACTTTTTAAAAATAAATGTAGTGATAGGCATTTTTTTGCCAAGAAAATGAATCTCAAAAAGGGAGAAATCTATAGGAGTACTCTATGAACAAAGCTTAATTAAAATATAATTATGTTTAGTCAATGCAGTATAATTAAAAACAGTGTTTAAGAGTTTATTATAATGACCATTCAGTTATTTGTTTTCTTTAAATGAATGGCCATTTTATGAACAAAAACCCAACACAGTGCATTTCTCAACAAGGCTCATTTGTTTTTTCCTAGAGACTTTGTCCAGTTCCAGGGGAGCCAAAACAGAAACCCAGCATATTGGCAGGTGGTACAGAATTCCTGAAATAGAGCCTGAACACTTACCATTCCTAGTCTGTAGCCTGGAAGGAGGATGGTCTGGCTTTTGCACGTGGTTTAGGATACTGCAATTCAATCCCCTCTTCTCAGTGTGCTCSCCAGTAAGTCTGAGAAGTCACTCAAGTCCTTATGTTCACTATCCTAAACATTGCACACACTGCCTAGTATTTTTAAAATTCAGAAAGGCTTTTTTTTTTTTTCTCCCTTTCCTTGGGAACTGGTCTAGACACAACTCAGACTCTTGTGGTCCAAATCATACGTATCAGCTTGACTGGAGAAGTCGACAGAGTCCTGTCTGAGTTTACATGGGGAGCTAGGGCATCTCCTTACAGATCAGGCAAATATCATTTTATGTCCCTTCAGCAAAGGAGAGGTTTAAGCCCAGGTCTTCCACACATGCTCTAACCCTAAACTGCAGGATTGAAAGAAGAGCATTACTCAGAGACCACCCCCCAGCTTGGTCCATGAGAGCACAACAAGCCAAGGATGAACGTTTAGTTTGTGACACCTGGAAGTGCTCAGGTATAAACAGGTGGTTTCACTGCTCAGCACTGTCTGAGTTTAGGGGGTTCTTGGCATGACTGGAAGGAAACTTCTATATCTGCAGCGAGTCTTATTGGTAGAAGCACTACCAATAAGTGAGCACTTCGCCTGTCCAGCCGTCCAAAGCTGAGAATAGTCGTTACCTGACTTACGGCCGCTGTTCAGAGCGGTATGAGATAAGGAGCACAACTTCACTCTTCTCTTGCCTATCTGTCACGGGTTCGCAYGTCATTAAGCTGTGACGGACATAACCTACTGAGGATGTTCAGACTCTGAAGAATTTTACACTGGGGCCTCTTTTTAGTGTCTCGTGTGAGTACACATACAAGCAGCGGTACTGAATCAGACCAAAGCTCCGCCTTGCTCACTATCCTAGCAGCGAAGCGAAACATCTTCCTGTTGCTTTCCCAAACTCCAACAGTTTGTGATTCAGGGACTTCCTGCTCCAGAGGTAGTTTCTATTTGCTTATTAATCCCCAAAGGATTTCCCTTCTCTCAGCTTCTTCAGTTGTCCCCCGAATCCATTTAAAGTTTTCACAGCCGTAACGTGCCCCGCCAGCGTTTCCTTTCCCAGACGCATGGAGAGCGACTTCCTCGTGTCTGTTCTGAACCTGCCATCTGCCTGCTTCATTTGATGCCCCCTGGCCTTGCATTAGAAGAGGCAGTGAACAGTCAATGCTGATTCACCCTTTCCATGTCACTTATGATTTTACAGATCTCTATCATATCTCTCTGGATTGTTGCTTTTCCAGGTTTCTTTGCTGATGCTCATGTTAGCAAGTTATCCTATGCTAAATCCACTCATCTTACCTCSTTCCGTCCTTTTCCAGTTCCCTCACATCCTACTTCACTTGCATGGAAGGATCAGAGTTGCATATAGCAGGAGTTGTTCATGTCATATTCAAGATGCATATGGGCATATATACAGTAATATAATTGTGTCTTTTGTGGGTTTTTTTTTTGTAGTATTCAATTTTCTCTCTCCAACTGTTGTGAGCATCGAGCTGATACTTATATAGCACTATTACCTCCCCAAGATCTCATTCCTGAGTTGTAATGGTCTGTTCAAAATCCACCATTTTTGAGTTCAAATTAAAATTTCTTTTGCCTATTTTGCATCAGTTTGTATAAATTGAATTTAAGGTGTCATTTTATTACCTACCTAGCCTTGTAAAGCTCTGTAGCCTCTCTCGTTCCTACTCTGAGTAACTTAATATCATTTGCAAATGTTGTCATCTCCCTGTTCAGTCCCTTTCTCAGTGATCTTAAAAATATGTTGAACAGCATGGGTTCTTTCTCACTGCCTGCAGGACTCCACTGGTAACTTTCCTGCACTGTGAAAAGAGACTATTAGTTCCTGTGTTCCATTTCCTATCTGTTAACCATTTTCTTTTTTTAAATCCAGGCAAAAATGTTCCTTCTAATTCTGTGCCTGCTAAGTTTCCTTAAGAAATCTTTGGTGAGAGAGCTTATCAAATACCTTTTAGAAATCCAAGTAGACTGGGTATCTGAATTTTTTGGTTTGCTTGTTAGTTTGTTTTTTAGAAGGAGCCCAGTGTAATGCATGCCCCAAAGGAAAACAGCAAGCAGGCTGAGAGCTTGCTTTGCTATCAGTGCTCACCTGAACCATTCAGTCATTCGTGACAAGGGTCCGTGTTCTGGTACCGGCGGTTTGGTAGCAGCTGAACACATTGTAGGCTCTCAGGATGTGGATATACAAGGAGTCTTTGCTGGTCCCCTTGGGAGCTTCCCCAGACGGGGGCTTCTCCTAGCCTCTGTGGTCTGCCCCACCACGTAGGCTGRCAGGGCGTCGCACGGCTGGTCAGAGCTGGTATGGGTGCAGCTCAGCCTATCGAGCAAGACGAGAATTTTGGGCTGAATCGGGTTTGYGATAGCGGCTTGTCCCCATGGTGCAGATGCGCCTGTGCTGGCACAAGGAAGGAGTAAGAGCACATCACTATGGCTGGGGCAAGGGCAGCACCGTCCCTTTCTGCCAGGCACTGAGTAGCTTAAGCCAACGTGAAACCAAGCCCTAATGTGATCAATGTGGCTACTTCCTATTTTTCCTATGATCACGTTACTTACTTTGGTGCTGTGTGGCAGCAATCAGAGGGGCTTACATTTTTGTTTGTGTCCCCACCACCCGCCCCCCCTGGGAGCTAGTTATCTGTAATTAAGAGTGAGAAAAAGTATTGTTGTAAGTAAATAYGTTACTGAGACATTTGTATGAATAGAAGAAATCTGAAACTCTGAGTTGTTTGCAGCTTTACTATTTCAGAGTATCTTGCTGTGCATCTAACTATCCATTAAAAAAAAAAATACTGTCCACTGTTTTACTCTCTACCACCAACATTGAGATGCAAAATTATTTTTTCTGAAGATTTACTTCTCATTTATTTGTAATACTTGGACCTAGCTGTTATATTCTAAACAATCCAAAGTTGACAAATCACTTTATAGCAAGAAGTCAGTATGTTCTTGGTGCTCAAAATTTCTGGGGGGCGAGGGAAGAAGGAAGGCAGGAAGAATGCTCAATTATCACATTTTCTTTTTTAGATTTCTGAAAAGGTAGGGAATTCAGTCCCATCAAATCATTTTTTCTTTCCTCATTTATTATTTAAGTAATARTAATAAGTGTGGCTTTGATCCAAAATACTTTTTGATTTGAAGAGAATGTTCTCCCCATTTCTTTTGTGTTTCTGTTTATGTTCTTTAATTAGGTTTTTAGTTACAGAATTATACCTAGTTATAAATAAATATTAACAATGGATTAAATGAGAATATGCCTTTTTCCCTTTAACTATAGGAATATGTAAAGACCGTGCCCCTGCAATTAGCAGTACGCCAATAACATGTTAAGTTCTGTTGATAATCACATGCAATATTGACTATGTTCCCCTGTCAGAAGAAAAGAGAAATGTCTTCTCCCAAGTGCTCAATTCAATAGAAATTAGTAACTTACACGTGAATAATGGCATCAAATTATGAATATGTCACTTAGTACTTGCTGAAGCTAACTTGGTCAGTAATTCACATACTGATTCATGTCAGGCACGCTTGATTGTTTTTTAATGGCAAGAAGAACACAGCTCACTGGGGAAGAAGCAGCAAGGCGTGATTTTGCAATCAAAAAGAAAATATTTTAATTTAGTCACTTCGTGCTAAGGACTCTTTTAGAATCCTTTTTCACCCTTGTAGAAGATGCATTGATTTTGTCCTCTATTTAGGATATCATCTTCGCTGCAAGTATTAATGTACACCCAGGATGCAAACCAGGACTGGGTGAACATGTGTTTTAAATAAAGCTGTCCGTCATGAACGCAGGTGTGATTTCAGTTGTAATATTCTCTCTCTCCATCTCAGATCTGGTGTGTTTACATCCTGTGGTGGCAAATGGGAAGATTACTAAGGTTGTTTTCTGAAGGCAGAGATGTAAATGGTAGTTGTGTGCTGTGCAGCCTCATTCTTCTCATAGGTCTCCATAAATCTGCACCTGCACATTTTATGGATGCAAATTGTACCTAAGCACCAGCTTTTGGGTATGTACCTATGGTCCTTTGAAAACAGCAGTATTGCATTTTGTGGGCAGAAAGGGCTTGTGTGTGAAAAACCTGCAGGTGTGGTTTTAAAGSCCATTTGACAGTTTACCCTCTATGCGTGGAAAAAGGTGTGCAGAAGCTAGGAACATCTATTTACACTCTTCCCGCATGATCGAATTGRTACAGTGCATCATTTATGGTTTTGCCATTGGGGCACTTTGTAGTTTCTGGGTACATGATACTGCCTTACCGCTGTTACTTTCGGTCTCTGTTTAATTAAAAGGAGACATTTAACCACGTTTGCAGTGACATGTGTGAGTTGAGTTCTCATAATGTTTTCTCCAGCTGAACTTGCGGTGTCACCCCTGCTGCTTTCCACRTCTGAGCACTGCCAACGCAGCAATGATGGTGCTCGGAGGGAGGCACAACTGGGATTTCTAAAGTAAGCAAAAGACTGCTGCCAAAGCAGAGTATGGCGCTGTTTTACGGCATGGAGCATCAGGGTGTTTCACCTGCAGGAGAGAAGGTGGTAACGATCAGCTGCAGCATGTGCAATGAGCATTTAGCTGTTGCTTTGCCAGCAAAATTTTGTGGTAGTGGTTAGTGCGCAGACCAAAAGCTCAGGCTGCAGGTTTTGTCTTTAAGGATGTTCCACCCTAACAAGAAATTTTTTTGCAGAAAAGCTTAAATGTGCTTTCTTGTAGCTGTGGCAGACTGGCTTTCAGAGTGATTTTGAGATTTTTGGGGAGGYGGTCTCATAAGATTCTGATGAAATAACTACTGTCAATTCTTTTTTATATAAATTTACTTTTACTTCTAGATATAAACTTCATATCCTTTTCTTCCCCCCTAGTGAGTTACCTTTTCAATATGGAGAACACAGTCTAAATTTTCTCATGTTCTTTGGTGTTCCAAAAATGTTATTATATATACATCTATATTATATATGCATCTATTGAATTTTCTTCTTGTTGAGAATAGATTCTATGTTCTTACAGGTTCTTCTTTAAGGGCTCCCTAAAACATGACTCATCCACTATCTTTTGAAAAATCCAATAATAAAGAAAGGTTAATATGCAGAAATACAGGCACAGATGTTTAATATGTGTATAAACCTCCATCTTAGCTGGAGAGTCAGATTTCTTTAACTATAGGAACTGAGCTTCCAKAATCTTTTCATAGGATGGAGAAATAGTGGGAGGAAGAGGTTTAACAGTGCTGTAGTGATCAAAATTTAACTCCTATTGCAAAAGGCAAATAGGTAGACTTATTTGGTAAAATTTCTCTCAGTAATGTAGTCACCAATGACAAATATTAAAATTGTGTATACTCTAGTAATTTGTATTCATGTGTTGGAAATTGTCTAGTTATTAAATTAAACAATGTTTTCAAACTATTCAGATCTATTTGAGAACCAAATCTGTAGCCGTGATTGGGCTTCCCACCCTTCTCCTTCATCCTCACTTTATTTTGGCTGGTGCAAGGCAAAATAGCACAAACTTGAACCTTTGTGCATCTTAGATTCATATTATGTTCTTATCCATGGATGACCTTTTACAAATGACTTTGAATAACTGCAGCTGAATTCAAGCACAAGAGTTGGTAGCAAAAGGTCAYACTCTAGTTATACAAAACGTAGATAAATTTGTACTCCCTGCAGCAACTGATTGCTGTAGGTTTTTGTTTTGTATCTGACCAATCTTAATTCAAAACCATGCATTAGGAAAGGTTATGTTCTGCTTTAAGTCTCGCTGCCTTTTTGCATTTCTCCTAGTTATCTTTCACTATAAAATCACCCTTTTTTTTTTTTGTT